>NW_021703774.1:44543387-44922139 GCF_005190385.1 Monodon monoceros | reverse complement strand
ATCTTTCTGTTTTTGTGCCAGTACCATACTGTCTTGATTACTGTAGCTTTGTAGTATAGTCTGAAGTCACGGAGCCTGATTTCTCCATCTTTGTTTTTCGTTCTCAAGATTGCTTTGGCTATTCGGGGTCTTTTGTGTTTCCATACAAATTGTGAAATTTTTTGTTCTAGTTCTGTGAAAAATGCCAGTGGTAATTTGATAGGGATTGCATTGAATCTGTAGATTGCTTTGGGTAGTAAAGTCATTTTCACAATCTTGATTCTTCCAATGCAAGAACATGGTATATCTCTCCATCTATTTGTATCATCTTTAATTTCTTTCATCATTTGTCTTATAATTTTCTGCATACAGATCTTTTGTCTCCTTCGGTAGGTTTATTCCTAGATATTTTATTCCTTTTGTTGCAATGGTAAATGGGAGTGTTTTCTTGATTTCACTTTCAGATTTTTCATCATTAGTATATAGGAATGCCAGAGATTTCTGTGCATTAATTTTGTATCCTGCTACTTTACCAAATTCATTGATTAGCTCTAGTAGTTTTCTGGTAGCACCTTTAGGATTCTCTATGTATAGTATCATGTCATCTGCAAACAGTGACAGCTTTACTTCTTCTTTTCCGATTTGGATTCCTTTTATTTCCTTTTCTTCTCTGATTGCTGTGGCTAAAACTTCCAAAACTATGTTGAATAAGAGTGGTGAGAGTGGGCAACCTTGTCTTGTTCCTAATCTTAGTGGAAATGCTTTCAGTTTTTCACCATTGAGGATGATGTTGGCTGTGGGTTTGTCATATATGGCCTTTATTATGTTGAGGAAAGTTCCCTCTATGCCTACTTTCTGCAGGGTTTTTATCATAAATGGGTGTTGAATTTTGTCAAAAGCTTTCTCTGCTTCTATTGAGATGATCATATGGTTTTCCTCCTTCAATTTGCTAATATGGTGTATCTCATTGATTGATTTGCGTATATTGAAGAATCCTTGCATTCCTGGAATAAACCCCACTCGGTCATGGTGTATGATCCATTTAATGTGCTGTTGGATTCTGTTTGCTAGTATTTTGTTGAGGATTTTTGCATCTATGTTCATCAGTGATATTGGCCTGTAGTTTTCTTTCTTTGTGACATCCTTGTCTGGTTTTGGTATCGGGGATGGTGGCCTCCTAGAATGAGTTTGGGAGTGTTCCTCCCTCTGCTATATTTTGGAAGAGTTTGAGAAGGATAAGTGTTAGCTCTTCTCTAAATGTTTGATAGAATTCACATGTGAAGCCATCTGGTCCTGGGCTTTTGTTTGTTGGAAGATTTTTAATCACAGTTTCAATTTCAGTGCTTGTGATTCGTCTGTTCATCTTTTCAATTTCTTCCTGATTCAGTCTTGGCAGGTTGTGCATTTCTAAGAATTTGTCCATTTCTTCCAGGTTGTCCATTTTATTGCCATAGAGTTGCTTGTAGTAATCTCTCATGATCTTTTGTATTTCTGCAGTGTCAGTTGTTACTTCTCCTTTTTCATTTCTAATTCTATTGATTTGAGTCTTCTCCCTTTTTTTCTTGATGAGTCTGGCTAATGGTTTATCAATTTTGTTTATCTTCTCAAAGAACTAGCTTTTAGTTTTATTGATCTTTGCTATCATTTCCTTCATTTCTTTTTCATTTATTTCTGATCTGATTTTTATGATTTCTTTCCTTCTGCTAACTTTGGGGTTTTTTTGTTGTTCTTTCTCTAATTGCTTTAGGTGGAAGGTTAGGTTGTTTATTCGAGATGTTTCCTGTTTCTTAAGGTAGGATTGTATTGCTATAAACTTCCCTCTTAGAACTGCTTTTGCTGCATCCCATAGATTTTGGGTCATCATGTCTCCATTGTCATTTGTTTCTAGGTATTTTTTTATTTCCTCTTTGATTTCTTCAGTGATCACTTCGTTATTAAGTAGTGTATTGTTTAGCCTCCATGTGTTTGTATTTTTTACAGATCTTTTCCTGTAATTGATATCTAGCCTCATAGCGTTGTGGTCGGAAAAGATACTTGATACAATTTCAGTTTTCTTAAATTTACCAAGGCTTGATTTGTGACTCAAGATATGATCTATCCTGGAGAATGTTCCATGAGCACTTGAGAATAATGTGTATTCTGTTGTTTTTGGATGGAATGTCCTATAAATATCAATTAAATCCATCTTGTTTAATGTATCATTTAAAGCTTGTGTTTCCTTATTTATTTTCATTTTGGATGATCTGTCCATTGGTGAAAGTGGGGTGTTAAAATCCCCTACTATGAATGTGTTACTGTCGATTTCTCCTTTTATGGCTGTTAGTATTTGTCTTATGTATTGAGGTGCTCCTATGTTGGGTGCATAAATATTTACAAGTGTTATATCTTCTTCTTGGATCGATCCCTTGATCATTAGATAGTGTCTTTCTTTGTCTCTTGTAATAGTCTTTATTTTAAAGTCTATTTTGTCTGCTATGAGAATTGCGACTCCAGCTTTCTTTTGGTTTCCATTTGCATGAAATATCTTTTTCCATCCCCTTACTTTCAGTGTGTATGTGTCTCTAGGTTTGAAGTGGGTCTCTTGTAGACAGCAAATATATGGGTCTTGTTTTTGTATCCATTCAGCCAATCTGTGTCTTTTGGTGGGAGCATTTAGTCCATTTACATTTAAGGTAATTATCGATATGTATGTTCCTATTCCCATTTTCTTAATTGTTTTGGGTTCGTTATTGTAGGTCTTTTCCTTCTCTTGTGTTTCTTGCCTAGAGAAGTTCCTTTAGCAGTTGTTGTAAAGCTGGTTTGGTGGTGCTGAACTCTCTCAGCTTTTGTTTGTCTGTAAAGGTTTTAACTTCTCCATCAAATCTGCATGAGATCCTTGCTGGGTAGAGTAATCTTGGTTGCAGGTTTTTCCCCTTCATCACTTTAAATATGTCCTGCCAGTCCCTTCTGGCTTGCAGAGTTTCTGCGGAAAGATCAGCTGTTAACCTTATCGGGATTCCCTTGTATGTTATTTGTTGTTTTTCCCTTGCTGCTTTTAATATTTTGTTTTTGTATTTAATTTTTGACAGTTTGATTAATATGTGTTTTGGCGTGTTTCTCCTTGGATTTATCCTCTATGGGACTCTCTGTGCTTCCTGGACTTGATTAACTATTTCCATTTCCATATTAGGGAAGTTTTCAACTATAATCTCTTCAAATATTTTCTCAGTCCCTTTATTTTTCTCTTCTTCTTCTGGAACCCCTATAATTCGAATGTTGGTGCGTTTAATGTTGTCCCAGAGGTCTCTGAGACTGTCCTCAGTTCTTTTCATTCTTTTTTCTTTATTCTGCTCTGCAGTAGTTATTTCCACTATTTTATCTTCCAGGTCACTTATCCATTCTCCTGCCTCAGTTATTCTGCTATTGATCCCATCTAGATTATTTTTAATTTCATTTATTGTGTTGTTCATCATTGTTTGTTTCATCTTTAGTTCTTCTAGGTCCTTGTTTAATGTTTCTTGCATTTTGTCTATTCTATTTCCAAGATTTTGGATCATCTTTACTATCATTATTCTGAATTCTTTTTCAGGTAGACTGCCTATTTCCTCTTCATTTGTTAGGTCTGGTGGGTTTTTATCTTGCTCCTTCATCTGCTGTGTGTTTTTCTGTCTTCTCATTTTGCTTATCTTAACTGTGTTTGGGGTCTCCTTTTTGCAGGCTGCAGGTTCGTAGTTCCCGTTGTTTTTGGTGTCTGTCCCCAGTGGCTAAGGTTGGTTCAGTGGGTTGTGTAGGCTTCCTGGTGGAGGGGACTAGTGCCTGTGTTGTGGTGGATGAGGCTGGATCTTGTCTTTCTGGTGGGCAAGTCTGGTGGGGTGTGTGTGGACTTTTTATGATTTTACGCAGCCTCTCTGATAATGGGTGGGGTTGTGTGCCTGTCTTGCTAGTTGTTTGGCATAGGATGTCCAGCACTATAGCTTGCTGGTTGTTGAGTGAAGCTGGGTGCTGGTGTTGAGATGGAGATCTCTGGGAGATTTTCGCCATTTGATATTATGTGGAGCTGGGAGATCTCTTGTGGACCAGTGTCCTGAAGTTGGCTCTCCCACCTCAGAGGCACAGCACTGACTCCTGGCTGCAGCACCAAGAGCCTTTCATCCACATGGTTCAGAATAAAATGGAGAATAAATAGAAAGAATTAGTATAAGTAGGAAGAAAGGAGAAAAGGAAGAAAGGAAGGAAGGAAGGAAGGAAGAAAGAAAGAAAAGAAAGACAGGAAGAAAGAAAGAAAGGAGGGAGGGAGGGAGGAAGGAGTGAAGGAAGGAAAAAAGAAAGATAAAGTAAAATAATATAAAGTAAGATAAAATATAAAGTTATTAAAATAAAATAATAATAAGAAAAAAAATTAAAAACAAAACAAAACAAAAAAAAAACCGCACGGATAGAATCCTAGGACAAATGGTGGAAGCAAAGCTATACAGACAAAATCTCACACAGAAGCATACACATACACACTCACAAAAAGTGGAAAAGGGGAAAAGATCATAAATCTTGCTCTCGAAGTCCACCTCCTTAATTTGGGATGATTCGTTGTCCATTCATGTATTCCACAGATGCAGGGTACATCAAGTTGATTGTGGAGCTTTAATCCGCTTCTTCTGAGGCTGCTGGGAGAGATTTCCCTTTCTCTTCTTTGTTCTTACAGCTCCCAGGGGCTCAGCTTTGGATTTGGCCCCGCCTCTGCGTGTAGGTCGCTGGAGGGCGTCTGTTCTTCCCTCAGACAGGACGGGGTTAATGGAGCCGCTGATTCGGGGGCTCTGGCTCACTCAGGCCGGGGGGAGGGAGGGGCATGGAGTGCGGGGCGGGCCTGCGGCGGCACAGGCCAGCATGACGTTGCACCAGCCTGAGGCGCGCCGTGCATTCTCCCAGGGAAGTTGTCCCTGTATCCCGGGACCCTGGCAGTGGCGGCTGCACAGGCTCCCCGGAAGTGGGGTGTGGATAGTGACCTGTGCTCGCGCACAGGCTTCTTGGTGGCGGCAGCAGCAGCCTTAGCGTCTCATGCCAGTCTCTGGGGTCCGCGCTTTTAGCCGTGGCTCGCGCCCGTCTCTGGAGTTCCTTTAAGCAGCGATCTTAATCCCCTCTCCTTGCGCACCAGGAAACAAAGAGGGAAGAAAAAGTCTCTTGCCTCTTAGGCAGGTCCAGACTTTATCCCGGACTCCCTCCCGGCTATCCGTGGCGCACTAACCCCCTGAAGGCTGTGTTCCTCTCCCGGCGCTCCAACCGAAGGCCGAGACTCAACTCCCAGCCCCGCCTGCCCCGGCGGGTGAGCAGACAAGCCTCTCGGGCTGGTGAGTGCCGGTCGGCCCTGATCCTCCGTGCGGGATTCTTACCGCTTTGCCCTCCGCACCCCTGTTACCGTGCTCTCCTCCGCGGCTCCGAAGCTTTCCCACTCCGCCACCCGCAGTCTCCGCCAGCGAAGGGCCTTCCTAGTGTGTGGAAAGCTTTCCTCCTTCACAGCTCCCTCCCAGAGGTGCAGGTCCTGTCCCTATCCTTTTGTCTCTGTTTATTCTTTTTTCTTTTGACCTACCGAGGTACGTGGGGGGGGGGGGTTCCTGTCTTTTGGGAGATCTGAGGTCTTCTGCCAGCGTTCAGTAGGTGTTCTGTAGGAGTTGTTCCACATGTAGATGTATTTCTGGTGTATCTGTGGGGAGAAAGGTGATCTCCGCGTCTTACTCTTCCGCCATCTTCCCGGAAGCCCCGTTTTCTTCTTTAAACAGAATTAGTTGGAAGGTTAACTTAGTAATCCATTTTTATACTCTTGCATTTAATAACTCAGAGGGCTTAAGTCTATGTGTTTTGTTTTTATAGAAATATTCATAATTATATTATGCAGTGGAATAATAATACACAAAATAGCACAAATGAGGCCCAGTACACATTAGATTTATTATGCCTTTTATGGCATGAAATTTTCTCAACTCAAAGTATGCAAATAACCTTTTAGCAAAGATTTGTGTATGTTTGTTTGATTTCATTCCTCAGTTTTTAACAGGAGTGATATTTTTAGGTAGTAGGCAAACTTTTATCTATTTTTGCTTCTATGTGTACTTTGTATATAAAATGTTACATATCTAACAGAGATGCTGCAATTTCAGACGTTTGTGGTTAATGTAGGAATTTTCCTTCATTAGTAACACAAAGAAAATTATTGACTTTGAAGCTTTGGCAGCCTTGTATAGGGAAGAAATTCATTAAGCCAAGTCCTAAAAGCATTTGGGTAGGAATTTATGAAGGTAGCTCACCTTAAAAAAAATACATTTTTTTAAAATTTAAGAGAACAAACAGCTCTTAATTTATCTGATAATAAATCATCTACGAAAATAAATAACTCTGTTCACTTTTGAATATCATTACTGTCAGATAATATTGCTTGGACTTTTTAGTTTAGCAAATATTTATAGACAATTATGTGTCAAGAAGTGGTCTAAGTGCTAGGAATACCGTGTTGATCAAGACAGCCTCTTTCTTTTTTTGAGGTATAATTGACAGGCAACATTATATTAGTTTCAGGTATAAAACATGATGATTTGATATTTGCATGTATTGGGAAATGATCACCACAATGAGTCTAGTTAACATTCATCACCATACATAGTAACAGAATTTTTTTCTTATGATGAGAACTCTTAAGATCTACTTTCTTAGCCACTTTCAAATGTGCAACAGTGTTATTAACTGTAGTCACTATGCTGTACACTACATTCCCATGACTTACGTATTTTATAACTGGAAGTTTATACCTTTTGACTCTTTTCACCCGTTTTACCCACTGCCTCTGGCACCCACCATTCTGTTCTCTGTATTTATGAATTTTGTGTGTGTGTGTGATTCCACATCTGCATGTGGTATTTAAGACATTCTCTTGAAAGTAATGTTCTAGCACTAAATGTTGGCTGGAAAATAAATTTTATTTCATTTTTTGGCAATTGTTAGATGAGATCTGGTAAAAACAGAATTGTCCTTTGTTCAGAGATTTAATTAACTGTAATTTGGGACCACCTCCATTTATTTTATTGTTAGGTAATTGAATAACAAGGGTAGTGGAGTACTGATAAGTACTTTACACTAGGTTGTGTCAGGACCCAAAAGGACAGAAAAAGCCTCCTGAAAGTTGTAAGACACCATGTTTTAGTAGGATAAGTGCAAGTAGTTAAATGTGCCTGCCTGCCTAGCATGGAATCTAGTTCAGAGTAGGTGATTAATGGCATTGATTAAGGCCGCTAATGAACAAATGAATGTATAGAACTCATGAGAAAAGAAGGGAAGGACGGGAAATGAGGCTGGAAGAGTTATGTACATCATGAAGGCCATCACTGTTTTCACTTTTTTGCTGTTACAAATTGTACTGTAATGAATAGCCTTGTAAATATATCCTTGTTCTCATTTATGAGCGTTTCTCTAATGTAGAAACCTAGAGGTGAAATGGCTGGGACATATAGCATTTATACCTTCATCTTTACTGGTTATTACTAACTTGCTCTCCAGAAGGTTATCAGTTTATGGTCCCACTGACAATATATAAGTTTCCATAGACTAGGAGAAGAGATTTACTGACATATAGCTGACAAAGATTAATTCAGAATATGTAAATAACTTCTCTGCCTCAAGGAAGAAAACAACCCAAATGAAAAACATGGGCAAAGAATGTGAACAGGCAGTTCATAGAAGAGGAACTGAAATGCTCAAATCTATTTGTAATCAAGGAAATACAAATATAAGACTTGCTTGTTCATGTTTATCTTGATGATGCAGAAGCTTTTCAGACAGTTTACGTTGTTATTGTTTGACAAAAAGAAGGTATGGGGGTATCTTTGAACAGGGCTATAGCTAGCTCATAACATGCCTTGGAGCAAATTAGAAAAAGGGACTCCCTCTGGACATACAGAAAAAGTCTCTTCACCAGGATTCAAGGTTTGGCAAGCACCATAAATCAGATTTCAGACGCACTTGTACCTGGCATCCTTGTGCAAGGCACAGTCTGTACAATATACATGATTCCTTACCCCTGAAGCATGTCTGTTGAGTCCTAGGTTTCCAGAAGGAACTCTAAAAGTTACTGGTACATGGATGGTGTTATTGAAGGGCTTTAAGCAGGGGAGTGATGCTGTAGGTTATTCCATGTGGTTATAAGAGTATTTTGCATTTGTAGAGAAGTTACAGAATTTCAAAGTACCTTCACATGTATACTCTCGTTTCATCAGCTCTAAAATACTTAGTGGTATATAGGGTACTTGTTTTATCCTAATTTCACATATAAAAAGCTTAGATTAAAAATGTGGTTTTATTTATGCTCTACTGTTTCCAAAAGATAATAAAGGATTAAATGAGTTGCGCCAAGATCTCATAGTAGATAACAAAGTCTCATAGCTATAGTTCTTCTTACTTTGTTGGTGATTTTAAAATCTTTTACTGTAGAATAAAACCAGATACAAAAAACTACATAATATAAATGCATAGATCGAGTTACAAGGCAAACATTTTGAACACTTGTAACCCACCAAGTCAAGAAATAGAACTTTTCTAGCCATCCCAGAACCACTTGAGTGTGCCCTGTCCTAAGCATTACCTTTTCCTTTCCCGTTATTCTTACTTTTATAATAATAACTTTTATTTTGGCTATACTATTTTATGGTGTACTCATGGTACATTTCAACGTTTCCCTGTCCTCTGTATTTTCTGAAAATTGGCAACTGGAACCAGGGCCTTGATTTTATCATATTAATAAGACTGTAGCTGGTGGTCTGTACTTTGGTCAGGAGGCATGTAATGTCCTTTTACTTTTTTTTTTTTTTTTTTTTGCGGTACGCGGGCCTCTCACTGTTGTGGCCTCTCCCGTTGCGGAGCACAGGCTCCGGACGCGCAGGCTCAGCGGCCATGGCTCCCGGGCCCAGCCGCTCCGCGGCACGTGGGATCTTCCCGGACCGGGGCACGAAGCCGTGTCCCCTGCATCGGCAGGCAGACTCTCAGCCACTGCGCCACCAGGGAAGCCCCTTTTACTTTTTATATACATTTTAAAATCAACTAATTTCTACAAATAAAGCACTTCTTTATTTACATCTCAAATTTTTCCCATTAAAAAATGTTTTTGGTTATATCCTGTAAATCTGTTGATCTGCAGTAGAGTCCAGCAAACTCTTTCCGTAAAGCTCTAGATAGTAAATATTTTGGAATTTGCAGGCCATTTGGGCTCTATTGCAGCTCCTTAGCTCTGCGATGTTATGATGAAAGCAGCGTTAGACAATACATAAGCAAATGGTGTGGTTTTTATAACTTTATTTACAAGAACAGAGGGCAGTCCAGATTTGGCCCATAGACCATTGGTTTACCAGCTCCTGATCTGTGGGTTTTGCCTCTATCCTTCTCTTTTCCTTACAATTTTTCTGTTAAAGAACCTGGGCTGTTTGACATGCATACTCTCCCATAATCTGGGTTTGTCAGTTACTCACGGTGCATTTCAACGTGTCTCCCTGTCCTCTGTATTTTCTGCAAATTAGCGGCTGAAACCAGCAGCTTGATTAGATGCAATTGGATCATGTTAGTAAGACTATAGCTGGTAGTCTGTTCTTTCATCAGGCAACATATAATGTCTGGTTACCTCTCTGTGTGTGACCTTAGTAGCATTGATGCTTAATGCCTAGCTTTGACCGGTGGTTTTAACCTTTGTTGTCATTGTTGTTCTGACTTATGATTCTAGTCCACTTCCCTTGAACTGCAGCACAGATACAGTAGAGCTTTGGTTCAGATATTGTTCCCAGGACCCCTTAGTGCTGACTTCCGCCTTTGACTTTCACTCAAGAAAGCACAGTAGAATGGGTGTAGGTGAGAATGATGATATATTATGGGGAATATTAATTTTATATTAAAATATGACCTGCCAACTTCGATGCTTTGTTGTTAGACACAAATTACTTTCTACACACTGCACAACCAACCTGAGCAAACCAGCCGTAAATCACTATCCTAGACTGTGTTGCTTAGCTGCTTGATTATAGTGCTTTTTTTTTTTAATGCTCTTTATTCCTCAAAAACTTTAAAATGACATTTTTGTTACTAGGGAATCTGGGTAGCACACAAAGCCTGAGAGCCAGAGGAGTTGGCAGCTGCTGCGGGCGCAACTTCATGTTATTTACACAGAGCATATTACACATTAAGCCATGATAGCTGTCTTCTTTACTGAAGTCCCAAGTTTTGGAGTCTGTTGTTTGTAATACTGGACCACACTCTATCATTTACATAGTTAACTACAACTTAGTTATAAAATATTTCCCCAGTGATAACAATAAATAATCTCACTGTAGCTCTTAAAGCTACAGCAGTAGCTACCTAGCTGCTTGACTGCTGAGCGGCAGAGTGGCATATATATTTGCAAGCCTTATGCTTTCCGTTATTTATTTTATGGTGTATGTGTATTTGATGACTCCTTAAAAGGTAACAAATCTAGACAACATTTAATGTTATATCTGCATCAGTTTCTAAGAATGCCCAAACAGTTTTTGTATCCATTTCCTATTTATTTTCCCAGGCTTTGGACCTAGTGATTTTATGTACATAGTTTCTGGCAAGAGTACAGACAGATCCCATTACAGAGCAAATGTGTATTTGAATAGCAGTGAGTGAATGCATTACTTTGAGCAAAAGTACAGTTTATGATTGGCGTTTTCTGTAAAGCAGTTATGCATAATATTTGCTCATAGTTAAAACACTTTGGCGTATTTTTCAAGGCTCAGAAGGTCTTATGTATCCTGGTCCCTTGTGAAAATATTGATTTAATACTACTTGCTGATCTCCAGTGGCAGAATAGAATTGGTAAAATGCCTATATCTGATACCTAGTGGGAAAATTATGTTGATGGAGTATGCAGTTGTTTGTGTTTCTTGAAGGGAAAGACACAGCTCCTTTTTCTCTCATCTAAAAATACTTCCTAAAGCTCATGTAAAATAATCTTTAGCTTACATTTTAAAATAGTAAGTTATGTATTCGGTTGGCATACGGAAAGTACTCTAGATTGTTTCTCACTAAAGTGAATCTAAGAATCCATGTAGCAGGTTTGGTCAGTGACGGTAGAGGTATGACTACAGTTTGCCCAGACTTCGTGATGATATAAAATCATAGTAATAAATTCACAGAGGTCAAAGAGATCTGATGAATTTAAAACTGAGACAACCAGAGGAATGCTAATGAAAGACAAGGGCCTTTTTCAGAGCTAAGGAAGCAAATGAAGTCAAATTTATGTTCACATGGCTTAATTAGCTTCTCTTTGGACCATCCTGCCATTGATATTTGTTGAGTGTCCCTAAATGTGTGAAGTATATTACAACAAAGTTAGGATAATAGTTTTACAGGCTTCTGTAATTATTAGTATTATAGGTAGTTACAAATGGGAAAATATCTTAATAAACTGACACAAGGACCCATACCAAATTGTGAGGTAAAAAAATGTTTTTCTGTTTTTTAGCTATCAGTTTTGGGGGTTTTTGTTTGTTTGTTTTCTGATAGAACTTATGTTGTCTTCCAGTTTCAATGTCAATTTAGTTTCTTCGGTAAAGTATGAGAGATGTGCTGAAAACTGAAACCCCAGTTGCCGTATTTTAAGCTTATCTGCTTTTATACATAACTTTAAAAAAAAAAAAAGCTGAGCAAAGTGTTTTCTACAATCATGAGATTCAGGGACAGTTAAGATACTGTTTTTTGAAATGCTCTATAAACCTCCTTTGTTACAAAGGACCATAGTTCTTTGCTTAGTAATACCAGTGAATCATTCACCTTTTTAAACCCAACTAAATTATAAATGGCTGTCTACTCTCAGTGCCAGAGAAGGATAGTGGATAGTTTATGTGAAGATGGAGCCTGTCCAATGACCATTTTATCCACCCCACTTCCACAAATTTGTGACATTTCTTTTGATGTGTGGTGATTGATAACCTCTCTAAAAGAGGTACCTTCAGCCAGTTTATCTGAGAGGCAGTTTTTCCAAATATTCTCTTTCTTAGCATCTTCCAGTCTGAATATTACTCTAGAAATTTAGAAAAAAGCCTTCAACATTCCATATACCAAATTGGTCATCTGCTAGTTCAGCAGCCATAAGGCTAAAAGTCTAAGAACTTTTGTCATTTGGTTTGATCAGAACTCTTTTGGCAAGATTCTTGTACAATTTATGCTTTAAGAGAAGTGAAGACAATTCATTCAGAGCCAAAGTTAGGATTTCTAGCCTGTGATTTTTTTTTTTTTTTTTTTTTAAAGTGAGCCCAGGAATGCTCTTGCTCATCTACCTGCTCTTACTGGTCTTTCAAAGCTCACTCTTTTTTTTTTTTTTTTTTTTGCGGTACGCGGGCCTCCCACTGCTGCGGCCTCTCCCGTTGTGGAGCACAGGCTCCGGACGCGCAGGCCCAGCGGCCACGGCTCACGGGCCCAGCCGCTCCGCGGCACGCGGGATCCTCCCTGACCGGGGCACGAACCCGCGTCCCCTGCATCGGCAGGCGGACTCCCAACCACTGCGCCACCAGGGAAGCCCTAAATACAGTTTTTAAAGACTGTAAATAGTAATTTCTCTTTTCTTAAAGGTCATGATTATTTTTAAAATATTTTATTAGCTGTTTATGTGTTATCACAGCAGTAACCCAGGTAATAAAATAGACCAACTGCTTGTTTTTAAATTCATTGTACCATTGTTTTTATGGGGAGAAGAAAAAGAACCCATATTTTAAAACACTGAGATGTGTAGGAAAAATTAAAATTTTATTTATTGTTCTTATACTAAAATAATATAGCTTTCAGTAAAAATACTATGAATGTAATATAATTATACTTTTTCTTTAAGCATTAAATGTAATGAATATAAATGAATATTAATATAATTATAGACTATCTAGAGTCAAAGAAGCATGTTTTGGTTTGGGGGGAAAGGATAAAAAAGTAAATTGCATATTACTCCAGCATTTTCTAGTTTGCTCATGCATTTACTAGGCATCTGTTGTGTGCTGGACTCAAGGGATCCAAAACATCATAAGATGCTCACAGTCTTTAGCTGAGACGGACAGACAATTATAGCCATCGTGATGAATGTAATGAGAGACGTGTACGAGGCACTGAGGAGGATTGCAGAGGGAGGAGATAGAACCTTGGCTGGTGATACAGGAGATGCGGGAGGCTAAGAAAGCTTCCTGCAGGACGAGCTATTTGAAATATGTGTAGGCATTCCATGTGGAATGGAGTTGGGGATGGATGTTCCTAACAGAAGTAGTAACATGAGCAAGGTATTGAGATCTGAGAGAGCATGGAAACTGCAAATGTTTCCTTAAAACGGGATATTAGTAATGGCAGAGGGAGGGCATGCCTGCAACTGGTGAGAAAGCCCTGGATTAGGGGTGTGTGTGTGTGTGTTGATGTGAGAGAGATGGGAATGGGAGAAGGAGGAGGGAGGGAAGGAAGGAGAGACAGAGATAGAGAATATGGAAAAAATACCCCTTCTCCTGGTAAGCAATAGATCAGGAGAGGCTGAAGGGGTTAGGGAATTCAAAGATAAGAGAAAGTTAAATCAAGTGTTTTGCCACTTTGGGAGATGCTGGTATATCCTGAAAAAAAAAAGGTAGGAAAATTATTTGAATCAGAGTATTAGGAATTGTAATGCTTGTTTCCATTTTCTCTAAAGATACCAATTAAAATATACAAATCTGCGAGGATATAGGAAATGACCAGCGGTTAGTGCAAAACCAAATTTTAGGGATTTGAGGAGATTAAGTAACTCCCTCCATCTCTTGCTATTTCACAAGCTTCCTTTGTTGAACCTTTTCAAGTTCCTGGCCTCAAAATTTTAAAATGTTCTAGGGCTTAGGCCTCTGAGCTTTTCTCTTCTTAGGTAGCTTCATCTGGTTCCATGGTTTTAAATATCATCGATATACTGATGACTTCCAAATTTATGTCTCTTCCTCTGCCTCTTCTATGAATCTAAGACTCACATTTAACTGTCTACTTGACATCTCCACTGAGATCTAAATGGCATCTCAAATTGCCATGTCCAAAAAGAACTCTTTCTGTTTTGTAAATAAGTTCATTGGTACCATTTTTTTTTAGATTCTGCATATAAGCCATATCATATGATATTTGTCTTTTTCTGTCTGACTTACTTCACTCAGTATGACAATCTCTAGGTCCATCCATGTTGCTGCAAATGGCATTATTTCATTATTTTTAATGGCTGAGTAATATTCCACTGTATATATGTACCACATCTTCTTCATCTATTCACCTGTCCATGGACATTTAGGTTACTTCCTTGTCCTGGCTATTGTAAACAGTGCTGCAATGAACATTGGAGTGCATGTATCGTTTCAGACCATCTTTTTCTCTGGATATATGCCCAGTAGTGGGATTGCAGGATCATATGGTAGCTCTGTTTTTAGTTTTTTAAGAAATCTCCATACTGTTCTCCACAGTGGCTGTACCAATTTACATTCCCACCAACAGTGTCGGAGGATTCCCTTCTCTCCACACTTTCTCCAGCATTTATTGTTTGTAGATTTTTTGTTGATGGCCATTCTGACTGGTGTGAGATGTTATCTCATTGTAGTTTTGATTTGCATTTGTCTAATAATTAGTGATGTTGAACATCTTTTCATGTGCCTCTTGGCCATCTGTATGTCTTCTTTGGAGAAATGTCTATTTAGGTCTTCTGCCCATTTTTTGATCGGGTTGTTTGTTTTTATGATATTAAGCTACATGAGCTGTTTGTAAATTTTGGAGACTAATCCCTTGTCGGTCGCATCCTTTGCAAATATTTTCTCCCATTCTGTGGGTTATCTTTTCGTTTTGTTTATGGTTTCATTTGCTGTGCAAAAGCTTTTGAGTTTAGAAGATGAACTGATGGTTACTGGGGGGGGATGGGTCGGGGGGGAGCAATAGTTAGGGAGTTTGGGATTGACATGTACACACTGCTATATTTAAATTGGATAACCCACAAGGACCTACTGTATAGCACAGGGAACTCTGCTCAATATTTTTCTTATTTTAAAAAAATTTTTGTTTTATATTGGAGTATAGTTGATTAACAATGTTGTGTTAGTTTCAGGTGTACAGCAAAGTGATTCAGTTATACATATACATGTATCTATTCTTTTTCAAATTCTTTTCCCATTGAACTCTGCTCAATATTATATAACAACCTAAATGGGAAAAGAATTTGAAAAAGAATAGGACATGTTTAAAAAAAAAAAAAAGAATTCTGTATTTGTCCCCTAAACGGCTCCTACTTTCAGTAAATGGCAACTCTACTCATTCTGAGGCTCAGGCCGAAAACCTTGGAGATAGTTATCTCTCTATATCTATCTATCTATACTTTATTTTTTAGACCAATTTTAGATTTACAGAAAAATTGAGCAGATAGTACAGAGGTTTTGCATATAAGCTTCAGTCCAGCACAGTGTTTATTAGTTGTTACTATTGTCTTAGTATGGTACATTTGTTGCAAATAATGAACCAATATTGATATATTATTGTTAAGTAAAGTCCATAGTTTACATTAGGATTCACTCTTTTTATTGTACAATTCAATTGATTTTAACAAGTGCATAATGTCATGTATCCACCATTACACACAGAATAGATTTCCCACCCTAAAAATCCCCTGTGCTCCATAGATTCATCCCTTTGCCCCGACCCTGAAGTGCCGGCAGCCACTGAACGTTTAACTTTCTCTGTGGTTTTGCGTTTTCCAGAATGGTATATTTGAAATCATACAATATGTAACCTTTTCAGATTGTCTTCTTTCACTTAGCAATACACGTCCTGGCCACCATGGTACTGTTAGTTTTTTGAATTTTAGCTATTCTAATTCATGCATAGTAGTGTCTCTTTTTTTTTTTTTTAATTTGCCATTTCCTAGTGACCTATGATGTTGAGAAGTTTTTCATATGGTTATGTGCCATCTGTGTATCTTCTTTGATGAGGTATCTGTTTGGATCCTTTGCCTATTTTTTATTTGGGCTGTTTGTTTTCTTTTTGTTGAATTTTGAGAATTCTTTATGTACTTTGGATACAAGTCCTTTATCAGATACGTGTTTGGCAAATATTTCCTCCCAGTCTGTGGCTTCTCTTTTCATTCTTTTAATAGAGCCTTTTGGGGAAGAGAAGGTTTTAATTTTAATAGAGTGCATCTTTATTATTTCTCTTACAGATCATGCTTTTGGTGTTGTATCTAAAGGCTCATCATCAAACCCAAAGTCATCTAGATTTTTTCCTATGTTGTCTTCTAAAAGTTTTATAATTTTGTGTTTTACATTTAGTTCTATGTTCCATTTTGAGTTTAATTTTTGTGAAAGATGTAAGATGTGTGTCTAGAGTCATTTTTTTGCAGGTTAATGTCAGTTGTCCAGCACCATTTGTTGACAAAACAGTTTCTCCATTGAGTTGCTTTTGCTCCTTCGTCAAAGATCAGTTGATTGTATTTATGTGAGGTCAGTTCTGGGCCCTCTATTCTAATTCATTAACCTATTTGTCCATTCCTTCACCAATACCACATGGTCTTAATTACTGTAGCTTTATAGTAAGTCTTGAAGACAGGTAATGTCAGTCCTCTCACTTTGTTCTTTTCGGTATTGTGTTGGCTATTCTAGGTCTTTTGCCTTTTCATATAAACTTTAGAATGAATTTGTGAGTATCTACAAAATAACTTTCTAGGGTTTTGGTTGGGATTTTGCTTAATTTATAGATCACAATGGGAAGAATTGTCATGTTAACAGTGTTGAGCCTTCCTCTCCAGGAATATGGACTATTTCTCCATTTATTTAGATCTCCTGTGATTTCTTTCATCAGTTTTATGGTTTTCCTTATACAGATGCTGTACATATTTTTGTTAGGTTTATACCTAAATATTTCACTTTTTTGACACTAATGTAAATGGTGTTATGTTTTTCATTTGAAATTCCAATTGTTCATTGCTGGTATGTAGGAAAACATTGACTTTCATATATTAACCTTGCTATGTCTCTTATTGGTTTTAGGCTACCCAGTTCTCAGACCTCCAAATTAATTTGTTAACAAATTCTGTCAGTTTTCCCTTAAAAGTATATCCAAAATCTGACCATTTCTCACCGCTTCTGCAATACTCTGTCACTCTGGTGTAAGCTACTATCATCTCACCCTCTGTACTATTGCATCCTGAGAAGTGGACTTCCTTTAATAACACAACATTTGTCACTACTCAATATACTATATATTTGTTATTTTTTGTTTGTTTGTTTAATTGTTTACTCTCTTCTTCCCCCACTTCCTCCATGGAAGCAGGAACTTTGTTCTACTCGTTGCTGTTTCCCCTGTGCCTAGCCAGGTACCTGGTATTTGGGGTTAAATATGTATTTGTTGTATGAGTGAACTCACTCAGACTACTCAGTTCCTGCAACAGAGACTTGCTAAATAATATCTTAAAGAACATAAGGGTGCTACAAGCAACCTTCCAAGAGTTTCTAAAAAATTAGAATGTCTGCAAAATTCATCACTAATTCCCACGCTTTACACTGTAACTCTAACTGGTATACATCTGAAGAGAGAACAATCACAGATCTGGAGAGTCACTCTGCCAATGCTATGAATAGTCTCCTTACCTTTTAGTTAAATTCGTTTTCATCCATATCTTCCCCTCCTCAACATGCCCACCCCCACTTCAACCCTTAGTTTTCCTTAGTGCCTTGGAAAAAGGACTTGTATTAATGGTGCAGTAAAGGGTTAATAGAACTGAGTTCCTTCTTTAGAACATGTTTAAAGTTATGAAATCTTACTCTGAAAAGCTACATATTTTTTGAATGATACTCCATTATTATTTCCCTGTAATCAAAAATATTCCTCTCTCCAAAAGTATATTCTTTATTACAAATTCATTAAATGATCATTATTTTATATGAGGCCTGAAGTCTAATAACTAGTAAAATGAGTTGTCATTTGGCTTCCCTGCATATCAGGATGTGTGTCCTCATACTACCTCTGTTGGAAATCTGTTTCTGGTGAAACCCCCAATTCTGGCAGCTTCTTTCAACTGACATAGCATTTTTTTCTTACCCTCAAAAAAAGCTTGCAGTTTATTTTAGAATGGCTTCCCACTGGGGTGAATAGCCACACAGGCACTTAATTGTTCAGTAAACCCCCTTGGGCTTTTAGCTGCCTTGATTTTTTAGGAGGAAGGCATCGGCATGATTCCTAAGGAGGTGGTCTGTTATTCTTGAAACTTTCTTCAGGACTGAGCCTGTGGATGAATAAGGCACCGTGGGCACCAATTTAATTTTGCATTGTGTTTCAGAGTTGCATTATTGCGTGTCATTTCAATATATCATAATGAGGCAGATCAGGGAGTTAATGTCTTTTATTGATGAAGCTACAGTGTGTATAAGTTTGGCTACATTGAAGAGGACAGGAGGAGATACTGCTTTCTGTGGATTGAAATTAATAATAATTTTAACCCATGATGCATTCTAGTTTGACAACATTGAGGGTAAAATTAATGTTGTCTTCAACTTTCTTGTCCTCTGTGCAAATCTCCAGAGATTACTTAGTCTCTATTGTAGGATTGTTACCAAAAAAATGAATGCTAAGGTTTATGGAAAGCATTTGAATAGCTTGGAGAAAGGGCAGTAGCCAAATAATGTTCCCTATGTGTCTGCCTCAGGCACATTCTCAAGTTAGCTTTGTTAAACTTGGGAACCACTCTGTTTTCAGTATGCTGAGCTCCTCTCTGAACAATTACGAGAAAGAAAAACCTGTTATAAACATCAAATTCTGTTACTGTTCATGAGCAACTATGATTATTACTGATTTATCTCTTTCTTTAGATGGGATTTTTTCCCTTAAAATATAATGAACTCAGAACCTGAAATTTTTATTATTAATACATAGGTTATGTTTTACATATGTGTATTACTATCACATATGAACCATAAAGGGTTTTATTATCTAAATTATTATTTTAGATTTGTGTGATGAAACTTCTCTACAATGTTTTTGCAAAGAACTGAGCTTTTAAAAAATATGCATATAAGGAAACTTTGTTCTGTGGTTTCTAAATTAAGATTTCAAGCTGTAAGCTTGTTAGAGGTTAAGTGAGACTATTGTATTTTAGTGATGCTTCAGTGTCCTCAGCATCTTTACAACCATGTGTGATTTTTAAAATAGAACTTTGGAACCTGTTGTTGTTATATTGAGATTGTGCACTCTGTTGACTTAAAGGCAAAGTAAACATTTTTAGGAGTTTATTAGTATCCCATAAAGGAAACAAACAGGACAGATCTCAAATGGGCAAAGATGATGGCATTACTTTAAACATATGTTAAAAATTGACTAGAAGAGATCCTGAACAAGAATCTTTGTAAGACTTCCCAAGTGTGCTTTGGGTAACAGAGGCAGATAAACTATTTTATTCTGTTATTACTGCGAAGATTCATTGGTAATTTTCCCCCACGCTACCAAGTAGGATAAACAGAGCTCTGAGAGGGGAACTTACATTTCATTTTGACAGTGATTTCCCTCAACTCCGAAGACAATACCCCCTTTACAACTCTGAACTAATTTTCAAATGTTAGCATTTCCCACATGGGTGTTTTGAGTAAGTCTGAAAATGTTTTGCTATTTATATCAAAGAACTCTGGAAACAAATATGAATGAGATGGAAATTTCTATCCTAAATTTTAGTGTATGGTCTAGAGTTCCCACACAGTTTACATTAGGAAAACAACCATGCACACGCACACACGTTTGTATGTACATTTCTGATTTAAACCACGTCATATCTTGATAAAAAGAAAATACGTAAAAGTTGTCTTAATAGGTTTTATTTCCCTTTCCGTCTGTGTTCCGTCTTCGTCATACTCTGCCAGTTAGGGATATTTAAAGAAACTTATTTTTAAGTTATGTGTATTACAGTGGCTTCAGAGTGTTACTTTCCATCAGTGCTGTGTAATAAGGTTTCTGATTAATATTTATGGTTGCTTTATCTCTTTCTCAAGTAAACCTCTGATATGAACAGTAATCTAGCCAATTGTCATACAATTCAGCATAGGTGGAAATTATTTTTTAAGGGGAAGGTAGTGGTTACACTACCTTTGCAAGAATGCAAATCTGGTATAGATACTGTATATAATAATACTGTATTCAGTGACTACTTGACAGTTTGCAAAGCCTTTTCATGTATGCCACCTCATTGATTCTTAAAATAATCCTATTTGTAGACATAGAGGTATACTATCTTCAGATTACAGCACCATTTGTTAAAAAGACTTTCTCCATTGAACTGCCTTTGTAGCTTTGTCAAAAATCAACTGATCACACTTATAGCATATTAAGAAGTAATACTTATGACAATATTAACACAAAGGATGGGGTTATATTGAAGCAAGGAAATGATATCAGAGAGTAACTTGAAGAAATGAATAGTATCAGAAATATTAAATATGTAGGTTAATATATTTTTTATCCTTTTTCCTCTTAACTTTTTAAAAAGACATAAGATTGTATAAAGCAATAATATAACACTGTATTGAGTTTATAATATATAGGCATAATATATATGACAGTAATAGCACAAAGGAGGAAGAAAGGAATGAAAGTTATACTAGAGTTTCTATATTTGTTTTAGAATTGAATTAGTATTCATCTGAGGTAAATTGTGATAAATTAAGATACTAATGTATTATAGTGATCTCTAGAACCACCACTAAGAAACTCGAAAAAGTACAGTTGACCTTTGAACAATGCAGGGGTTAGAGGTGCCAATCCTCTGCACAGTTGAAAATCCAAGTGTAACTTTACAGTTGACTCTCTGTATCTGCAGTTCTGCATCCGCAGATTTAACCAACCAGGGATCATGTAGTACTATAGTACATATTTATTGAAAAAAATCCACGTATAATTGGACCTACATAATTCAAATCTGTGTTGTTCAGGGGTCAACACAAATTAAAATTAAAATGGTACACTAGAAAACATCAATTTATTACAAAAGAAGGTGGTAAAGGAGGAACAGAGGAACAAAAAAGACATGTGATATATAGAAAACAAACAGCAAAATGGCAGATATAAATCCAACAATATCAGTATTAATTTTAAATGTGACTGGATTAAACACTCCAGTCAAAGGACAGAATTTATAAGACTGGATGTAAAAACAAGATCCAACTACATGCTGTCTGTAAAAGAGACACTTTACATTCAGAGACAACGATTTTGGAAAAGTCTCAGCTGTTTCTTCTATACTGCTATAGTCTGAATGTATCCCCTATGTTTCATATGTTGAAATCCTAAACCCTGAGTGTTAGGAGGTGGGACTTTTGGAGGTGCTTAAGCCATGATGGTGGAGCCTTCATAAATGGAATGAGTGCCTTAAAAAAAGACCTCACATTTCAGATAGCTCTGAGAAACTGCTCCAAAGAGGTAGGGGGGAAAGGTCAGTATATATGTGATTTTGGTGAAGGGGGAGTACCTGCAATTAAGCACACATTTTTTGCAGAAGGTTTCTGCTAGTCACGAGGAGCAGACGTCACCACAAAGGATTTTAGTGCTTTTCTAGATATGAGGAGATACAAGAATTGAGCTCATAAAATCAGCTCCTGAAAATATCTAACTATCGGAAGACCTGTTCTGCTAGTTTTTCCCAGAGCACAGGGCGCCTCATTTCTGCTCTCCACACTGAACTCCTTTCAGGGGGTGTCGAAAGTCAGCAGCTGCAGTAGCACATGACTTAATCCTTGTAGAGGTAGATGGCAAGTGCTAATGGCAAGTGCCAATTTGTAGTTGACAGTGCCCACAGCCTAATCCCAGAAATTTGTGAATATGTTATGGCAAAAGAGATTTTGCAGATGAGATTAAGGATCTTATGATTGGGAGATTTGCCTGGATTATCCGGGTGGGCCTTATTAAAAAAAAGAGAGAGAGAGAGACCTTACAGAGATCCCTTGCCCCTTTTACCATGTGAGGACACAGTAAGAAGGTGCTGGCTATGAGCCACAAAGAGGACCTCCACCAGAATGAGACCATGCTAGTGCCTTGATCTGGGACTTTCCAGCCTCCAGAACCCTGAGAAATAAATATCTGTTGTTTATAAGCTGCCTGGTCTGTGATATTTTGTTATAGCAGCATGAACGGACTAAGACACACACCATTCTCTCCTTATTTTTCTCTGTAATTCTATTTACACATATGTTAAACTGATATTGCATCAAAGGCCTCTGATGTTTTATTTAAAGAAAAAAAAAATTTCTTTGTACTTCAGTTAAGTTTCTTGTGACCTATTTTCAGGTTCACTAAATCCTTTCTTCTGCTGTGTCTAATCTACCATTAAGCCTAGTCAATACTTTGAAAATACATTTTAAATTCTAGAATGTTCATTTTCTTTAGAATTTTCGTTTTTTTGCTTATATTTTTCATCTTGTCACTCATTTTGTCTGTCTTTTTCCTCAATGCTATAACATTTATTATAGTCATTTTAGAGTCTTTACTAATTCCAACATCTGTTCTTCAACAGCCTTAGTTTTCTGACAGCCATCTTGTATTGACTTTTTGCTCTTGATTATTAGATATATTTTCCTGCTTCTTCACATAGCTTAGAGTTTTTCACTGGATGCTGGACATTGTGTATGAAAAAAAGACTGATGTTGATAGACGGATGTCGATTCTACTCCCCGCCTCCAAAGAGCTCATCCTTTCCTCTATGTGGCAGGTAGAGTTAGTGTCTAATTTAGTCAATCAAATCAGAAGTCAAGAGGAATCATGGCTGAATGGCAGCTTCAGTTATCTCAGTTCTCTTCTTGGTTTCAAATGTCTTAAGAATGGGATCAGCCCTCTCTCTTCAGCAGGGCTTAGTGATTAGGGCTTACTTGCCATTTTCCAGTCCCTTCCCCAGCTTCTCATGCTGTTGCTTAAACACAGCAAAAGTGCCATGAGTGAGAGTTGGTGAACTGGAGGGATTGGTGGCTTTTAAGATTCCATTCCACCATGCCAGTTCATGTGCCATTTTTACAAGTAGTGCTGTTTTCTCCTGGTCCCAATGAAGTTGCTTGTGTATGACTGGCTTTCTCCTCCAGCCACTGTGGCCAGACTTGGCAGTTGCCCTCAGGGATGGAAGTGGCCGTGTCTTGGTCTCTACCCTGGAAGGTCTCATTGCTCATTGGAATTTAGTTCCTTTAAACTTCATTGTGTTTACCTCTCTTTTATGGCATTAAAGAAAAATGGCATATTGTTAAGCAAATCAGGTGTTTTCTCTTTATTATCATAGGAATGGTGGTCTTTTGAGATCTTTTATAGCCTCATTAGAAGTGAAACCTCCTGTGCTGACTTTTGAATAAATAATATTGAAAAAAAAGGAACACTGCCTTGGTGATCATATCTTACCATTTTTATTCTTAACCTTTTTTTAAAAAAATAAATAAATTTATTGATTTGTTTTTATTTTTGGCTGCATTGGGTCTTCGTTGCTGTGCACAGGCTTTCTCTAGTTGCAGCGAGTGGGAGCTACTCTTAGTTGTGGTGTGCAGGCTTCTCATTGCGGTGGCTTCTCTTGTTGCGGAACACAGGCCCTAGGTGTGCGGGCTTCAGTAGTTGTGGCATGCGGGCTCAGTAGTTGTGGCTCGAGGGCTCTAGAGCACAGGCTCAGTAGTTGTGGCACACGGGCTTAGTTGCTCCACAGCATGTGGGATCTTCCCAGACCAGGGCTCGAACCCATGTCCCCTGCATTGGCAGGTGGATTCTTAACCACTGTGCCACCAGGGAAGCCCCCTTAACCTTTTTCATAATGTATTGTAGGGGTCAGCAAACCTTTTCTTAAAGGGCTAGATAGTAAATATGTTGGGCTTTGTGGACAGAGTGGCAAAATCAAGGCTATTATGTAGGTACTTATATGACCATTCAAAATGTACCATTTAAAGATGTAGTAAAGATTATTCTTAGCTCATGAGTCATAGAAAACAGGTGACCATAGTTTCCCAGGCCCTGGTATAGAGACAAATGATAAAACAATTTGACTTTTTTTCAGTGGCCATGGCTCACAGGCCCAGCCGCTCCGCGGCATGTGGGATCTTCCCAGACCGGGGCACGAACCCGTGTCCCCTGCGTCGGCAGGCGGACTCTCAACCATTGCGCCACCAGGGAAGCCCCAGATACTTTTAAGAAATTAAATTCTAAGGAGTTCTTTGGTACACCATCTACCACTGTCATCTACAATAATAAGTACCAAAAATGATGATCCTGAGCTGTCAAGACAAGTTTAACTTTTATTTAGTGTAATTGAATTGCATAATAAATTTTAGAAAAATGTTTATCAGAAACATTTTAAAGTTTATATGCCTGAAGAGTTAGTTACAGCCATATGGAAACCTTCATTCAAAAAGCCTCATTCAGGGACTTCCCTGGTGGTCCAGTGGGTAAGACTTCGCCCTCCCAATGCAGGGGGCCCCGGGTTTGATCCCTGGTCGGGGAACTAGATCTCACATGCGTGCCGCAACTAAGAGTCCACATGCCGCAACTAAAGATCCCGCATGCCGCAACTAAGACCCGGCACAGACAAAATAAATGAAGTAAATAAATAAATATTATAAGAAAAAAAAGCATTCATTCTACCCAAGTATTCTACTACATATTGAGCATTAACAATTTTTTTAAAAAAGCTTTGACCCTCAAAATGGGTACAATCCAGTGGAAAACAGACACTTAGATGTAAATATAAATACAAGGTAGTAATTGCAGTAATGTAGGTTTGCACAAGGTGCCTCTGTAGGGTTGGGGAAAGGTGGCAGGGAAGACTTCAGAGAGAAGATGATGCTTTGCTGACTCTTGAAAACGAATTAAGATTTTGTCAGGTAAACATTTTATTTATCCAGTACTACCATATTGTTGAATTGACTCTTTCAAGGTTATTTTAGAAATGGTTTGACTATGAGGAAACAAACTTAGAAACTCATTCTCTCCTTATCTGATTACATACCTGTGAAATTTAAATGATAGTAGGTAAGCAGCTTTTTGTGACTGTTTTAAGAAACCAGTTATCACTCTGTAACATATGTAGTGACTAAATGATGGTTTAGCAAGAACAATTTAATTTCAGCTTTTCTAGAAGTTTATTGCTGTTTTAAATCACTTTTAAAATCTTGTCTCCACCACAGGTTTTTAAAAAAGCATCATAATTACTATAGGAAGAATATTTCAAAGCAGAGACTTTTCTTTTTAGATACTTTATAGATTCAGTAGCTAGTAGGATGGGTGAAGAATCACAAGAATTTTTACTTAGGGTTGGGAGTAGAATTTAAAGGGACAAATCAGACTTTTGTTAAAGAGAATATAGTGTTGAGTTATTTATGTATTCAGTTGTAGCATGTTAATATGCTAGTAAATCTTTTTCTAATTCCTGGAAAATTGGTTACCTTCATGAAAAAACAACTGATCATTTTTTATTTGCCTTTTTAAGAAAGCTCCTCTGGAGATTATATTTTACTGAATTATTGAATACAGGTTTTATTGAGTAGGTAATAAGGATTTTTAGTTTGTGGTAAACAAAAGCTAATGGTGTTTTGAAGACCTAGATATTAGATTTAGTAGATTATTTTCCACAGCAAGCAAGCTGAAATCCTTTATAACATTGATGTTTGATATATAGTTTTACAAAAAAGTGTTTTCTCTCTGTATTTTTCTTTTAGCTTTTATTAAGTAACAGAATACATATTGAGAGCTGCAAAAATATCTATATTCGTATCTAGTAATTCTGATACCTGGAAAGACCCAACAGAATTATTTAAAAAGAAACAACTACCTGCAGAAAGATGATTATTACAGCTTATCTTTATTAGCACCCTCCTCCTCACAAAAAAACCTGAAAGAACTTTACAGCAATAGGGGAATGATTGGATAAATTATGAAGCAATAGAATATTATATAGCCATATAAAGGTTGTAATTATTAACACCAGTAGAAACATGGGGAAATGTTTATTATAGTCTATTTTTAAAAAAACAAACCTGAATACCAAATTGTTCCACTGTAAGATACCAAGTTGGAAAATTGGAAAAATGAGTAACCGGGATCTTTAGCTAATTTAGATGCCCTAAATACTGTTAGTGTCCCATTCTGTTGGTTCCTAAATGCAGTTTTGATTCTCTCAGGTATGATGATCAGGAGAGACGGGTGAATACAAAAGAGAAGGACGGAAAGTCAGTAGATAGCTCTTATTTGCAAGATTTTCTGTATAAGAAGACAACTTTAAATGTTTATATTTGAGCCTTCATACATTTCCTGAGTCCACATTATGGAAATAATGTTATTGCCTACCTCTTCTCCAAGATTTTACAGTATTTGATCTTATTATTAATTGCGTGATTGTGAATGCTAAATGTGTTGTGACTTTATTTTCAGGATAAGGGAGATCTTGAAGGCATCTCGAAAATTGCAAGGTGATCCAGATTTGCCGATGTCTTTTACTTTGGCCATAGTGGAGTCTGACTCCACAATAGTCTATTACAAACTTACTGATGGATTTATGCTGCCAGATCCTCAGGTCAGTTTGGGGGCAACTATCAGTAAACATTGAAAAAAGAAGAAAGTTATGACATGATTTTAAGTGTGAATCAATCCATTCACAGAACCATCACTTCTTTTGCAATATGAACATTCAAGAAAAAAAAAATGACTTGGTTTTTCATACCTCAGAAATCTGTTCAAAGTAACATGTTTCTAGCTGTTTTCACAAAAATAATTTGACTTCCCTACTCTACAGAAAATTTCATAGTTTCCCAGAGTACTTCATGAAGTCATGATGCATTTAATGATTTGATGAGTAACTGGGATGGAATGTAAAGGCTTATAATAGTAATAGTTCTGAGAACACTTAAACACTTCTTTAAGGAAATGTTAAATTGGTTGACATTTTGACAGGAACAATTTAATAAGTAAATGTATTTTATATGATTTCTTTACATATATTGTTGGCATAATTGGCATGATCACATTACATATCTTCCTAGTTTTGCTTTTAAATTACATTATCTATTGGGGAAAAGGTCCATCCTTATCTTTTTTTTTTTTTTTTTATGTTGCAGAATATTTCCCTTAGAAGATGACACCTATACTTCCCGATGCTTGCTTTATTCACACAAGATTGGATTGAGACCCATCAGCCTGATTCATCTTTTATCTCAGAGATAGTCAGGGTTGACTTAGCTGGTCCCATTCCATAAGTTTTCTTTTTGAAGAATAAAACTTTCCCAGATAGAAGAATTTATTTTATTCAGAAATATAGGGTAGTTGCTCTAGAACTTTCTCATCTGGAGACAGTTTAATTATAGTTGTATACAAGTTTATGCCTAGGGTGTGTTCAGAAGGGTAGAACATTGTTGAGACTGCCACCTCTTTCCCTTACTCAACCCTCTCAGCGCCTTTTGGTCACTACAGCTAGCCTGGAATGGCATTTCAGGTACACCTTGACACCTGGAGAGTTTACTTTAGTCTGCTTTTTCATCCCCAATAGAAAGTATTCTTTCAATTGGTTTTTTCATGTTGCAATTACTGTCACTTCCCTCTTTGGTTGACTTTAAATCAAAACTAAAAATATGCTCATCCAGAGTGTAAAATTACATGTCTAGATTAATAGGGACCAGAGAATTGCTACCTACAAGAGTACTGGGTCTTTTTCTTCTGTTCTTATTACCACCACCTGTACTGTATCATAAACTAGAATATTACAAGAGAGATAGTAGGGGACAGTGTTAACCTTAAAAACATCTTTCTTAAGTAAACCCAGTTTTTCCACTTTTGTTAATACCTCCCAATTAAGTTGCCTAAGGTATAAACAATTATATGCACAAAGATGTTTCAAGTGACATTTTGGGGCATATAATAATCCAAATTATAAATGACTTAAAAGTTTAAGGCAAGGGTCAGCAAAATTTTTCTGGAAAAGGTCAGAAAGGAAATATTTTAGGCTTTTCAGGTCATATAGGCTTTCTCACAACTTCTCAGCTCTGCTGTTTGTAGGACAAAAATAACCATAGACAGTATCTAAATGAATGGATATGGCTGTATTCCAATAAAACTTATTTGCAAATACAGGGCCATAGTTTGCCAACCACTGGTCTGGGGAGATAGTCAATGAACATATATAGCTAATGAATGGTGTGTTATGTACCCATTAAAAATTAGTGATTACCGAAAAACATGAGAAAATATTTAGTAACAAAAAGCAAGATACAAAAGTATATGAATGTGTATGACTATGGCTATAAATAACACACCAAGTATATAATAAAAAGATGACAAAATAAATTACTAACTGGTTATAATAGGATGGCAGGGCAGGAAATGGATGACTTTGTCTTTCTTCAATATTTTAGTTTTTCTCTATTTGTATTACTTTTATAATAAAAATGTTTTAAAATAAAAAAGTGTCCTGAGATCTATATTAGTTATCTATTGTTGCATACTAATATCACCACAAACTTAGCAACTTAAAATAGCACACATTTAATATCTCAAATTTGGGTCCTTTGTAAGGTTGCAGTCAAGGTGTTGGCCAGGGCTGCAGTGTCATCTGAGGCTTCACTGGGGAAAAACCTGCTTTTTCACTCATGTGGTTGATAGCAGCTTTCTGTTCTCTGTGGGCACTTGTACTGAGGACTTCAGCTTAGTGGGGTGTTGGTAAGAGGCCACCCTCTTTGCCACATGAGCCTTGCCAGCACAACTGGTTGTTTCCTCAAAGCCAGTGAGGGAGAGAGAGTCAGCAGGATGGACCTCCTAATATCGTGTAATGTAGTCATGTACATCCTGTCACCTTTGCCATATTCTGTTGGTTAGGAGCAAGTCATGGCTAATTACGCTGGGAAACAACAATTACAAGAATGGAAAAATGACCAAAAGTAGGAAAATTACAAAATTGTGTAAAGCATCATTCTTGATCTATAGTAGTTCCTGAACTCCTTTCCTTTGATATTTTTTGAATTTTACTTTCCTTCTTGATGGAAGGTCTTGGCAACTCCTTCAGACTCCCTCTGCTTCCCCAGAAGGCCTGAAGATGCACCAATTCAGAACAATATGGGTTTCTGTAACCCTAGTCAGCAATTTGCAGATCTAAGGTTCCTAAAACAGTTTATGATCAGTTCTTAGCGTCTCTGCCATTTGATTCCTTTTGAGGGCTTTCATTACAGTGCTAGAAAAACAGTCTGCATTTTCAGAAAGAAATGTAAGGCTTAATGAACGCTAGATTTGTGTGTCAGATCTGGTGACCAGTGGGCCCCTATGTAACTACAAGACCAGAAGTGTCTTGACTGTGAAAGGAGCTTTCTTACAGAAATCTTTAAAACTAGGTCTTAATCTCACTGTATGTCCTGGGATGTCTACTCTTTTTCAGAATGTTCCCTGTGTACTTGACCGAAGTTGTTCTGTCCAAAGCCAGCCAGATACCTGCTAGTGTGAGTAATGGTCCAGGACAGTTTGGAAATGGAGATAACCCGGCTGTCAGTCTTATTTTAGTGAAAAATAGGTAAAGTGATTTCTTTTGCCTGATCAAGTAACTTTGTAATTGCATTTACACTTGTCTTTCTTGTTAGACTATGGGCTCCTTAAGAACAGAACAAAGAACTGTATCTTTAAAAAATTTTTCTAATTGAAGTATAGTTGATCTGCAGTATTATATTTTATCAGTAGTTTCAGGTGTACAACATAGTGATTCAATATTTTTATAGATTATACTCCATTTAAAGTTATTACAGCATGATGGCTATATTTCCTTGTGCTGTACATGTATTCTTGTTGCATATTTATTTTACATATTTATTTTATTAATCCCCTACCCCTGTTTTGCCCCTCCCTCCTTCTCTCTCCCCACTGGTAACCACTATTCTGTTCTCTGTATCTCTGAGTCTGTTTCTGTTTTGTTATATTCACTAGTTCATTTTATTTTTTAGACTCCACATATAAGTCATAACAAACCATGTCTTTTTTTATACATCTGTGTATCCCACCACCTTCCACAAACTGGCATATACAAAGTGCTCAATAAATATTTGGTGAATGAATGAATGCTGATTGTAGACTTGTTTAATGGTTTACTTTTTGCCTGAAGGCAAACTAAAATGATCCATTTGGACACCAGAGGGCACTGCTAAATAAGCACAAAATTTTCAGACTTCAGGAATGAATTAACTTGAGAAGTGGTGCTCTTGAAAGTTTATTTTCAATCTGTGGGAAATAGCATAAATAAAAATATAAATAAGTTTTATGTGCTCATACCCCCTCCCTTTTTCTTTCTGGCATGACTCTAAAATAACGCTGTCTACTGACATTAAATATGTGACTTGGTTCATGCTTTACTCAAAATATAAATCTATATTTAAAAATCAAAGCTTGGGGCTTCCCTGGTGGTGCAGTGGTTGAGATCCACCTGCCGATGCAGGGGACATAGGTTCGTGCCCCGGTCTGGGAAGATCCCACATGCCGCGGAGCGGCCCGTCCGGAGTCTGTGCTCTGCAATGGGAAAGGCCACAACAGTGAGAGGCCCGCGTACCACAAAAAAAAAAAAAAAAATCAAAGCTTGTTTGGGGCCAGGGTGGGTGGGTGTTTTTTCCTAGATTATGGTTTTGTTCATATCCATATGCCATGATGCATTTCATTTTTTCCTTGCAAAAGCCCAATATATTAGATAAAATTTCAAGAGCAGATCACCTAGCAACAGATCCCAGCTCTGAAACACTCATTGAACTGGCTAAATCCCAGTGGTGAGAGACATGAACTGCTGCTGTTATACCTATAAACTTTTCCGTTAAAGGGAAGCCCCTCTCTAGATGGGAGCAGGATGGGGGAAAGGGTATGCAGTGATCCCTCTCTAGTGCTGTCTTTGCCTGTGTATTTTGGGGTCCCTAGTGAGTGCACCCTCGGCGCTGGGACGGCTTAGTAGAACGCTGAGTGATTAGGTCCAATGACGCCAGACTGACTTATTTTGCTTCCTTGCCTGGGCCTCTCCAGGAGAATGTGTTCCTAAACACCACAGATCTCTTGTGCAGAACATGAGGGTGGAGGCACTTTGGAATTCTAAGCTACAACTAGAATAGAATAATAATCTACAAAGTTCATGTAATCTGCGGTTTTTAAAAAAACTGAAACAGCTTTACACTTTTATATTCCTGGAACCAAGTGACTTAACCAAAACTTCATGATATTTCATCTTTCTGAGCATTTTAGTTCTGAATTCCTCTCTGAGGTCACTTTTTCCATTGCAGCCCCAGCAGGAGGCCTTTCACTGCTGCAGCACAGTGGTTCCTGCCAAAGTTTATAGTTCTTCTAGACAGAAGCACTTTATTCATCTGCTGTATTTCACCTTGACTCTTCACAGATGCAGAGTAGTGTCGTATTCTGAACAATCAGTACAATTTTCCCTCCTTTCAGACCAAGGGCTGTCCCATTCCTTACCACCGACACTCCTGCAGCCTAATCGGCTTAATGATCTTTGAGTAAGAACTTGCTTGGGCTAACTAAGGGAAGAGTGTGGGGAAATCACGTGACTTATTGGACGGGTCTGCTTTTAAAATGTTTAGATGATTCTGGAAGATTAAAAATCAATTTAACTAAAATCAAACAAAGATTGGCTTTTTAGATTGCAGAGTACTAAATGGAGGTACTATTAAGGAAGTATTTAATTAAAGTTCATTAATTTATTAACATGCTAATTTATCTTCAGACATTAACTGTGCTTCTTCTGTGCTTAGATGACTGTGGTAAGTGCTGAAGTAACAAAGGTGAATGAGATATGACCTGTGCTCTCAAGGAGCTCAGATAGCCAATTACAACTCTCCTAGCCAAAACTCTAAAACACTGTTGCCAATGTGAGTGAGGAATACCCATCATGCAGTGTATGAAGTCTGAAGTTTATGCGGTTTACTTAACGGTGAAGGGGTTCAACAACTTTTGGTAAATTAAACAATTTTCAAACAATCATTGTATGTATATTATTTGTCCCAAAGGACTGAACGTTGGACAGGATACAGAGAAATATTACACAGTGCACCTCTCAAAGACTTATTTTCTGGCTTAAAAGGAGAAAATCTGTGTGTACAAGATAACTGAGAATGTTACAAGGCAGTATTACATATAAATGCTAAATGATAATTGTAAAGCAATTTATTCACTACCAAGTACTTCAGTACTCTTTATTTTGATTCTCACAACAGAGCTGATGTTATTTACTTGCTATTATTAATTTATTATGCTTATTCAATAGGTGGAGAAATTAGGGCACCAAGTGGTTAAGCAACAGCTTCATGTAGTAGCAAGTGAGTGGGTAATGAGAACTAGAGCCAGGTCTCTTAACGTCTAGCCCCCTGTTCTTTTCAGAGTCTTGTATGGTGCAGAGAAATATATTAATGTGTGTCAAACAGGCTTTGGGAAGAAAAAAATTAGCTCTACTTAGTCCTGGAGGGAGTTTTTGTTTGTTTGTTTGTTTGTTTGTTTGTTTTTAGCGGTACACGGGCCCCTCACTGCTGCGACCTCTCCCGTTGTGGAGCACAGGCTCCAGACGCGCGGTCTCAGCGGCCATGGCTCGCAGGCCCAGCGGCTCCGCGACATGTGGGATCTTCCCAGACCGGGACCTGCATCGGCAGGCGGACTCTCAACCACTGTGCCACCAGGGAAGCCCGTGGAGGGAGTTTTTTAGTGATTTAGGGATCAGTTACATTATCCTCTTGGACTCTTGAACAAATGTATCAAAATGTCAAGCTGTGTACGGGTAATTTGGAAAATCATATTCATAGGCAATATATTTATAAGTTTTATTCCAAAGAATAAATACGATCATCTCCATGCTGTTATGTAGGCAAACCTAAAACAATAATTAATGTTAAATGAGAAAGAGCTCAGAAAGTTTCTTTGCTTGTTGGAGCTAAATTTTGGCTGGTACGAAGAGTAGACTCAGGGAACTTTTAAATGATGATTTCACACTCAATGAGGAAGGGTCTTGCACCATAAATATCCCACAGATATGCTTGCTATTGCTTAGAATCCTACCGTAATTCTATTTCTTAATCATGAAGCTTTGATCCAATTTAATTTGAGAAGCATTTTTGCAGGACCCCATGGAAAGGCCCAGTGCTAAGATTTGGGGGGACTACAAGCCCAAATATTTACTATTAGAGAGTCAACAGATAAAGTTAATCAGTTGAATTGTTATATGAATTTCTAAATGTTTATTCTCAATTTCTGTACTTGCCTAATTGCAGACCAGCGATATCTTGTGGATTGACACCTGTGTACAGACCACACTTTGAGTAGCCTGTGTTAGAGCTCAGATGAGAAGTGATGAGAGCCTGAAACCCAACAGTAGCCCAGGTATGTTAGGATGGGCAAGATTATGATGCTGCTGGTTCACAACCTGAGGAATTTCCCAGGTGAAATCTGCAACTGGCTCCTGTAGAGAGAGCAAGGAGAGACTGAAGAAAGAGGCAGGCCACTTCGATTGGTAGGTGGCAGTTTTAATAAGCAAGGGAACTTACATACCAGGCTTATCTTGGGCAGCCACAAGATAAATAGATCTCTGTACCCACCCTCCAGGATCTTAAAAGTTTATATAGAGGCCTTAACTGGATTCAGTCATGTATTCAGTCCAGATGGTCTCAACAACACATTACTATCTCAAGGCTGCATCCTTGAAAATGGCTCCCACTGTGGGAACTGTGGGCAGAGCATACATTATAAGGACAGGGGAGGGGTGAGAAGCCTCCAATTGCCCTGGTCCAGCTCGTGGGTCAACGGGGGGTCGTGTCCTCTTGTAATCTTTTCCAACAGCTTCAGTAAAAACCAGTGAATTAGTTAAACTTATGTTTATTTCTTGCTCACATTACAAGTCCTTGTACATAGACTTGGAAACTGGGAATCAGATCAACAGAACCTCCAACAGCTAGAATGTTGCTGGTTCCAATGGTCGGAAGAAGAAAGTGCTGTAGTGTCACATACAGCAATTGAATACTTCCAGAAGAAGCAGCATGTCATCCCTGCCCACATTTTTTTGGCCAAAGCGAGTCACATGGCTGGCCACGATGAACTTCAAGAAAGAGAGGAAGTGCAAGTCCACTGTGTTCCTGGACTGAGAAGAGGGGATAGTCAGAGAACAGCACTCCCAGATAATGAAAAGCAGAGGAAAGGTAGCAAGGAGGTAAATTTAACAACTGATTAGCTCTGGGAGCAAAGAAGGGGGGGAAGTTAAACCTCAGACTATTCCCAGTCACTTACTTATATGTGAATGGGTTTCAGGTTGCAATGGGGAGATAGTGAGAGGACTTTATAAGAGGGACACAGAGGTGGGAAAAGGGCCTACCTAGGGGCTGAGGGGGAGAGGAGAGTTTGGAAGAGAAACTTCCCCCACTTTTATAGTCAGGTTCTAGATTTAATAGCTGAGCTCCAAAGAGAGATCTTTTATGTAGCAGGAACTCAGGATCACTGTAGACCTTACTCTTCTCTCTCTTCTGATGCACCATGGGCTGTTGCACAGACTATGTTTGGTCTTTACTTCCTAAGAATGGGGGAATGGGGGGAAGAATTTGTGCTGGTAGCGTAGGGGATTTAGTTGAATCCTGCTAGAATATTTCTGAAGGAAGCTGGTTAAATATGGATGCACAGATGGGACTGGGTTTGTGAAGAACCTGGGGGCTTTTTTCGGGGGCTGGATAATTATCTAATGAGATCACAAACCTGGGGTATTCATGTAGATGTAGGGGGCTTTCAGAGTGTGTTAGCATGGGCTAGGGAGAGAAAGTTGGGAGTAGACACTAGTCCAGGGATTCCCATCAGTCCATGCTGGCATTGGCTGAATTGAGTATCATCCCGCAGTGCTTCTGTTCCACCTAAGTCACTGCTGTGTCCTCCTGATCTCTGGCCACAAGATCTTTCAGTACTCTTTCAATACTCTTGGGCACTTAGAAAATATTTCGTTCTTTCCCTGAACTCCATGGCACGTGGGGGGGAGCTTTTCGGCCATCTCGGGTCCTCTCCATCCCGATATGCTTTCCTAGCCAGACGTTCTTCTCTGCTGTCTCAGTAAAATGCTAGGTGAACGACCATAAGGGTCTGGGGTCTGTGAGGTTCCACCTGAGCCTGCAGGCAGCAGCGGGTGGCTGGGGGACGGCTGCTGGCCACAGATTCTCATCTTGGATGAGAGGATTTCCCCTGGAGTGTCTACTGTTTCTCCTCTGCAGTGGGAACTCAGCCAGAGGGGGTCAGGGCAGAGGGAACAGAGTACAGGCCTCTGCTTAGTGACCCAGTCAAGGGTCTAGCTCTTCTGCTTTTGCTCTCACCTCTCCCTGCCACCAGTTTTTTTTTTTCTTTTTTTCCTAGTTTTATCTTATTTTAGGAGTAGGAAAATACTATGACCATTTCCAGATCTATTTTTCTTCCAAACATATTGTTTTTGCCAAGATTTCAGGTTTTGAAACTCAAAAGGCAAGAATTTTCCTCTTTTGTTCTGTAGTATAATCCCATCCCCAACGCAGTGTGCCAAGAAAGGCTGTATGGGAAGAGGTTCACAGGTAACAAGAATTACCGAGAAGGGAAAACATTTCAGTTAATACATCAAAATATTATCCTTCTACATTTGCCAACAGAAGGTGTTAATTATTGTTAACATGTATATTTATACTCACAAGAACTATGTAATTTCCTTAGTGTATATAATATCTTACCAATCAGACCGTACCCTACCTATTGGTAATACAGTACTTGGCACAGGAATTCCCTGGCAGTCCAGTTAGGACTCAACACTTTCACTGCTGGGGCCCAGGTTCAATCCCTGGTGGGGGAACTAAGATCCCACAAGCCACCAGGCATGGCCAAAACAAAACAAAACAAAACCAATACAAAAAAACACTTGGCACAGAGTAAGAGCTCAATAAACGTTTTCTTTGATCACATTCGAGTTTATAAATGGACTGCTCCTTACCCAGTCCTATCCCTGCCATTCTAAGGGATAAAACTGCCTTTCTGCCCCGTCAACCGCATGTAGAAAGGGAGCCCCATGTTCCATGGGCCACAAGAAAGATGCTATATGCTCTTGTAAACATGCTTATGCTATGAGATACATTATATTTTGATCCTTTTCCTTAGCAGTTTTGAGAAATCAAGACAGAGGTTTCTAAACAAAATATATCCACTTAATATTTTATTACACATTCTTTCCTATGCCAAACCTGTGCATTTTTACTTATCCAACAGTTTTTGGAGGGAATGTAGACATGAAAACATTGCTAAATTTGGAAACTCTACTTAGAAATGGCAACTCCCTACTCATAATTATTAAATTAAAGTTAGGTTTAAATGAGTATCATTCACCCACTTTGGGCCTTACTGTTCCACTTCTGTAAAATGAAGGGGTTTGTGCAGACAGTCTGAGATCCATTCTATCTTAAATGTTGGTCCACCTGTAATTGAAAGATCTTGCTGCATAAACCTTCCCTTTTCTTCAACACTTTCATTACTCTCTTCTCACCTCCACCACTGTATAAAAAAAAAAAAAAGTTCTTCCAATCATGGGCTTTGATAATCTACCATGAGAAATGTGCTCATTTGAAGTTTTGAAGCTCAGGAGGCTTGAAGGGCAGAGCTTTGACTTCAGACCATCCAGAGTGACATGGGAGAGGTAGGTAATCTCTTTGAGCCTCCGTTTCTCATCTGTAAAATGACGGACAAAATATGTCCTTCTAGGTTGTATTTTCCTTGCACGATGAAATGACTGTGCGGGGATAAATAAAGCCTTGCACATAATAAGCTATCCGTATCCCATTCCTTTGCAGTCTCCAAGCACTTCCCATTGGTGTGCAAGTTGCCAGCTTAGGAGGGAATACATGTAAATCGCTGGGAGCCAGGCCTCCAAGGAATGGGCCCTAGGTGCCCACTAGGGTAGGAAGAGGATGCAGGAGGGCACCAAAGATAAACTTGGCTCCTGTCAACTTTATCAGGCCTAACCCTGCTGCTGCTGCTGGTGGTGATGATGATGATGGTGATAACATTGTTTGGTCCCATTTTGGGGAACCTTTCAAGTCAGATAAACTGCACAAGAATAAGACAACTACTAGCTAGGTAGTTGGCGGCTTACATCAAGTAAGGGAAATTTCCACTACAGGGAAGCTGTACTGGGATAATTCACTGGGATTGAAAGCAACTGAGTTAAACTTAGCTCAGCACAGCACAAAAACACATTGAAAAATTCCGTCAAAATAGAAGCTGGAATGTTCAGGGTGGGTTTAAGTCATGGGCCCTGGCATGGAGCCTTCTGTTGATGGTAGGGATTGGGCCTCTTCTTGAAGGAATGAATAAGTAAAGAAACATGATATAATAACTAACAAACTGTATTTGTAGAGCCTGTTTACATTAGTGTGGGGGACGTAGGGACTTTATTTTGTTTTCCTCTGTGTCCCCAGAGCTTAGAACTGTGCCTGACATATAGTGGGTGTTCCCTAAATATTTGTGGAAGGAAGTAAACGAGTGAATACATCTAAAATAATGTCAAGTGGTAATAAATGTTATGAAGAAAGTAAAGCAGGGTGAGAGGGTAGACTGCAACAGGAATGCAACTCTAGTTAGAGAGGTCAGGAATGGCTTTTCTCTGCAGGTGACATTGGAAAAGAGACCAGAATGCAGTGAGGGAATGAGTCTTGCAAGGATTAGTCATAAAAGGAGTAGCTTTGCAGGCAAAGGAAACAGCAAGTACAAATGTCTTGAGGTGAGAGCATGATGGGGTCTTAGCTTCTGCATATTCAACAAGCTTTCAGGCAATGCTGAAGCAGCTGGTCTGTGGACCACACTTTGAGGGGCAAAGGTTTGGTCTAGAGCTTGACCATGGAGTCTGTAGCTGATATGAGGAGGTCAAGGAACTGAGAGGCAGGGTCATTGCCTGAGAAAAAGAAGATGAAAAACTGCATATGCAAGATAATATTATTATGTAAAATTATATGCAAAATGGATATTAAAAATATCAGTAATATTTTCCTCAGTGAGGTCACATGTCAGGTGATTTAAATTCCCTTCTTTTTAGATTGTTCCAAAATTTCTGTGTGTATTTATCAGAAAAATTTTTATTTCTAAAAAGTTAATTTTAAAACAGGAAATGTTTTTGGATAAGACACTGAATTCAAAATGTGTGAAAACATTTCTAATTAAAAAAAATTTTTATAGACATATGGGAATCGACTGGGGTTTGTTAGAAAAAGTTTCATAGAGGGGATCGTTTTGAAGTGAATCTTGATGTCTAAGTAAGTGAAACCTAAGTTTGAGCTCTTAGCAACTTCTCTTCTCTCTTCTTTTCCTGTCCTCGGGTGGAAATGTGGAGGGATTTAGGGCATGAGTGGTGTACTAGTTATCTATTGCTATGTAACAGATTATCCCAAAACTCAGCTGCTGAAAACAACAAACATTATCTCACAGTTTCTGTGGTTCAGAAATTTGAGAGCAGCTTAGCTGGGTGATTCTGGCTCATGTTTTCTCATGAAGTTACAGTGAAGACACTGGCTAGAGCTGTAGTCATCTGAGGGCTTGACTGGGGCTGAAGGATCCACTTCCAAGATGGCTCATTCACATGGCTGTTGTCAGGAGGTGTCAGTACCTTGTCATGTGGAGCTCCCCATAGGGCTGATTCATTGAATCTCTTAATGATAAGGCAGCTGGCTTCACTCAGAGTGAATCATCATTAAGAGAGGTGGGTGGGGGAGGGGGAGAGGAGGAGGAAATTCCAACACTTTTTATGACACACTGATATTTCTGCTTTATTCTATTTATTTACTTAGTCACTAAGTCCAGTCCACACTCTAGGAGAGGGGAATTAGAGTCTACCTTTTAAAAGGAGGAGTGTCAAGGGATTTGTGCATATATTTTAAAGCCATCACAGGAGGAATAGGGTATGATAGTTCAAGGGCATTCTAATTTTCATTTAAAGTGTGCTGTATAAGATTATAAAATACCATAGCTTGCTTTGTTAGTCACTGAGCATGCCTGGTGTTTAGCACAGTATGAGATGGAAAACATAAAGGGTAAGAAAAACATCTAGAACATAATGCAAGCCACATATGTATGTTAAAGTTTTCTAGAAGCCACATTAATAGAGGTACAAACAAGTACAATTAATTTTAATAATATATTTTTAACCCCATATATGCAAAATATTTTTATTTCAACATGTGCATATTCAATATAAAACAGAGACATCAGTGGTTTAATGGCTAGGGGGAGCTTACATATCTGAAGCAAGGTCCTGGAGTGACACCTCCCCCTCCCCAACTGTGGCAGCAGAAGCAGGCAGGACCTCACAGCAGTCTCTGCTCCTGGTGGGAGGGGGAAGTTACCAGTTATAGGGGGAATTGAGTTTGGCTCATCGGTTGCCAGGGAAACCAGCAGGTGGGCGTGCCCCTCACCACTCCTTTGACAAACTATCATAGTGGAGATAGTTCTGATCTAAAGATTAGAGCTGGCTGGGGCCAGGGGCAAGTACATAGGCATTTACTGATTAGGCTCTATGATTTAGAGGGAAGGTCAGTCAGGTGAGTAGGGTGTAGGACGGGTCAATCAGGGGATGTACAGAGAGCAAAAGAAGAGCCGTCTTGGGTGGCCTGGTCATACAGATAGCAAGGAGGTGGGTTGTTCTTGGATGTGGAAAAGTAGGTGGTCAGAAAACAGAGAAGCCTAGAATGATTCCAAGGTTTATGGCTTAGGTGATTGAGAGGATACAAAAAGGAAATACTGGACACAGAACATATTTTGTTCTGGGAGGATGGCAAGGGAAGATTACAAATGTAGACTTGGAAAAGTTTTGATTGAGGTAATTGTGGAGGACAGAGGTGGAGATAACTGTGGACAGTTGCATGGGTGGATCTCGGGCTTAGCAGAGAAAACTAACTTCAAGTAGAATCATCACAACGCTTCTTCCTTCTATATAACACCACTGTGAAACACTGTAGAAAGTTCCAGTCTTCTCACTTGCTTACGGTGGAGGCAGAATAAGCTGAGGAGGAAGGAGCAGAGCCCCTCAGGATAGGCCTGGGGGGCCTGCTTTCCTGGCCCATTGACCTGGTCCCTTGGGAGCAAGAGGGATGCCACAGGAGCCACACTAAGTGGTCATCTTAGAGAGAGGCAGGAACCCCTCAGCCTCCCATTGAGGGGGAAAAGGAGAAGGAAAGTGTCTGGATAAGATATTAGAAGTTAAGAATTCCTGTCCTGGAGTGTGGTTGTTCACCTCGTATGTTGTCTCCACCTCTGACAGTACGTTTCCTGTCAGTGAAGCGTGTCCAGCCACTTCTTTTCATTACTAGATGTGATGCTTTAATGCCAGAGCTGCAAACCAAAATACCTACAAGGTAGACAACATGCAGGAGGGAAGCAAGTGCAGAGAGAGTGTGACGCACTCGGCCAAAGGGAGCAGTTGCCTCTCAGCTCCTGGAGATTTTTGTGAAGTGGCAACATGGACCTAGTTGCCAGATATTCTTATTTTTGTGTGTGTGAGTTTTTTGTGTGAAGTTTTCACACATTTAAATGTCGGATAAATTTTATTTAAAACCCCAAAACCAAATAAAACATGTCTTCACGCTCCAACTAGCCCGTAGTCCACCAGCATTTGACATTAGTCTGAACACCTTTTTTGTGTCTTTATGTATCACGCTTAATTGTGTTTTTCTACTTATGTTTCCTACTGTAACCACCAATTTTGTGTGGGTTGCTTTTGTGTGTTTGCTTTTTTGTTTTGATTCTCTAAGAAAAAATATAATGGGTCAGACCCTATTTGTTGATTAATCTGATTTCTGGAAACTGGACAGAACTATGTGAGGTAATGAGGCCCTTCAGTCTTTTAGGGACCTGAAACAGCAGACCACACAGAAAACGGCATATTCCTCTGGCAGATTTCGGCCTCACAATTGGGGTGGGAGAGGAGTAGCCAAAATGCACTTGGCCGTATCTTGGTGATAACTCCTCTAATAAGGTCACAGATTATTTAAAGTAGATCCTGTGTTTAATAGCAGGAGGAAACATCAAAGTCATTCATGAAGGTATTAGGTCTCATGATGAAAAAACACTCTTTCCAGTGCTCAAGGCTAAATATATATATTTTTTAAATTGAATGAAGAATGAGGTAAGAGAAAATACAAGAAGAAAACTAGTGAGGGAAAATAGGAGAGAAATACATGGGATAAAATGGACATAATATGCATTACCCATGGATATTATGGAGCTATACGCCTTAGGTTTACAGAAGAGAAACAATGCTTCTCTTATCGTGCTCCTTATTCCTCTTCCTTCTTTCCTATCCTATGGGGCAGAGTTGCTACAGATTGACAAGATTCTAGGACACTGGACTGTGTTTGCCAGTAGGTGCATTAAAAGATCATGGACTGGGCTTCCCTGGTGGCGCAGTGGTTGAGAGACCGCCTGCCGATTCAGGGGACGCGGGTTCGTGCCCCGGTCCAGGAAGATCCCACATGCCGCAGAGCGGCTGGGCCCGTGAGCCATGGCCGCTGAGCCTGCGTGTCCGGAGCCTGTGCTCGGCAACGGGAGAGGCCACAACAGTGAGAGGCCCGCGTACCGCAAAAAAAAAAAAAAAAAAAAAAAAAAAGATCATGGACTGTCCATTAAAAGATTGTGCACAATGTCCACAAAAAGACTTATACACATATGTTCATAGCAGCTTTATTCATAATAGCCCAAACTAGAAACAGCTTAAATGTCCATCAGTAGGTGACTGGATACTGAGCAATAAAAAGGAACAAACTACTTTTATATATATATATATTATTCATAAAACATTGTGTTGAACAAGAGAAGTCAGAGCCCAAAGAGTTCATACTGTATAATTCAATTTATGTAAAACTCTAGAAGAGGCAAATCTAATTTATAGGGACAGAAAACAGATCAGTGGTTGCTTGGTGCTTGCGGTGGGGGGCATGTAATACAAAAGAGCGTGAAGGAATTTTCAGAAGGGATGATGGAAATGATTATATCTTGATTGTTGTGGTGGTTACATGTGTGATTATAGTTTCAAAACTCATCACACTTACACTTCAAATGGGTATATGTTATTTTATGTAAATTATACCTCCATACACTTGATTTAAACAAAGAGGTCCTGAATAAAGATAGAGTTCTCTCTGGTGCTCTCCTGTACCTCTTTAACCTGTGCTGCAGAAACTGTCAATAGATTTAGCTCACCTTTCTGCTTCCATGTGACTTGAATGAGGGAAAAGTCAGGACCTTCCTGCTTAGAACATGCCCAGCTAACCTTTTGCTCTTATCTTGCATCATGAAGCCTTTTCATTTGTTTGGTTTTCGGTCTTCATTTTTGGCAGGTGAGGTGTGGTAAAATCCTGAAGTTGGGTTTGGACTTACAGGGAGAAAAGGTGTTCCGTCTCTAAGCCTTCAGACTTGCTCATGTGCTCCAGCCCAGCTTACAAAGCCTCTGTGCTGGGGTAAGAGCCCAACTTTAGCTGAGAATGGGACACTACTTTCCTTTACCATTGTTCTTTGGGTATATAGCTCCCTCAGGGACGTTTCGGAGAAAGATGGCTGAGGTTTAGGACATGATTTTGGTAATCCTAAAACACTTGGATAAATACTATCTAAACATCATAATTCTTTTTAAAATAAATCTTCCACAGGCATACCATGCTTATTCAGGCCTCACTGCCTTTGCACATATCATTGCTTCAAGCAGGAACGTCATTCTCCAGTCTTAATACCTCTCTGGGCTTGTCAGATACTTATTTTTTAAAAATCCAGCTTGGGTCATTGTCCCTAATCCTTTCCACCCCCCAGTCTCAAAGCAGATCTGTGTATTTCTTGCTACATCGTGTAAAAGAAGAGACAGGGGCTTGACTGTCATACAAGTCTGAATTCACGTCTTGACCTGCCACTTGATCTGCCACTATATATATATAGTCACTGAGGTTTAGAGATTGATACACATGTTTATGTGTTCTTTTCATTTCTGAAATGGCGATGATAATTCCTACTTTTTAGGCTGTTGTATATATTATGAAATAATTAAAGTACACAATTTGAAAAATGAAGATGAATAATATATTCTAGCTATTATTATTAGACACTGGTGGCAGAAACAGCTCACAGGCTGTTCTTGCATCTGGGTGTGGACATATGGCATGGAGAAAATGGAATGCGAGTGCTGTGTGTCACTCCAGGGGCAAGGATTTTAGAAGAGGGTGTCCCTTCTCCCCTCTCTTTTCCTTTCCATTGGCTAGAAGCAGAAAACAAAGGGACCATAGGAGATGGTGGGACCACAGGATAGATGGAGCTTGGGGTCCTTAAATCACCACCTGGAAGAAAGCTGTCTGTCACCCAGTAACACCTGCCTTGGACTGTATAAGGAAGAAACAAGCTTATTTTGTGTTGGGTCCCTGAAATTCTGGGGTTTATTTATTATAGCAGCTTGTGTTAATTGCCTTAGTGAATTTAGAAATGGGCACTTTGAAGTGAGGGTGAATGTAAGAAAAACCTAAAATATGTTGCATTGACTCAGCAGCTGGATGGTGGGTGGCACAGACACTGATAGTGAAGGCTGGGAAGATGGAGACCAATGGAAGTGATGGCAAAGCATTTGGTAAATCTGTTGTTACTGATAATTTCAAAGGCAGGCCAAGTGCCTTACAAGCCTTTTTCTCCAAGTGAGAGATAGCTTATCACTTATTGCGTTTAACAAAGTATCACAAGACAGAGATATGCTGCTCAGGCAAGAACTGGTTTGTATGACAGCAGAAATGAAAGGGACCAGATAGAGGCCAGAAATTTGAGGCTTCACAGGACTGGAAGGGAAAACTACTTATTGGCTCAAACCAGTAGAAGATGCGACTGAAAAAAGGCTTGAACAAGAGGTGCATTTAAAAATCTCAATTTACTAGATGCCATGCTAGCTTCTACAGAGGTTATAAAATAACTAGGGACTGTTCTCTGCCCTCGAAGAGGGCAATTTACAAAAGGATAAAACATGTACAAATGACTGTAGTGGACACAGTTAATGATTGAAATATTTGTTGCTATGAATAATGGAGGAATTACAACCCTCTGGCGGGAGCCCAGAGAAGGGGTTCTCAAGGGTGCAAGGAAGCTTGGGCCTTGTTTACCCATCAAGCCCTCAGAATCATGAATGAATGAACCTCAGTCATCTTTCAAATTCATCTTTACCTTTTCGAAATATTAGAGTTCAAGTTTGGTCTGTGGAGTAGGAGCTGATACCTGGCACACTGGAGGATCCTTTCAGCCAGCCCATGACTTCCCTATTGACATTCTTCCCTGACTTCACAAGTAGTTCAGGCTAAGACGTGCTCAGCTTGCCTCCTTAGGGCCTCATTTCTGTAAAGGTAGAAGAGGACCCTGCTATCCTCATCCCTCCTCAACTGCCCCGAGGCTATGAGATGGTCCAGATCTTAAAGCACTGTGTGTTTGCAGAGATTGCTTGTTTTTATTGTCTCTTGTTTTTTTACATCTTTATTAGAGTATAATTGCTTTACAATGGTGTGTTAGTTTCTGCTGTATAACAAAGTGAATCAGTTATACATGTACATATGTTCCCATATCTCTTCCCTCTTGCGTCTCCCTCCCTCCCACCCTCCCTATCGCACCCCTCCAGGCGGTCACAAAGCACCGAGCTGATCTCCCTGTGCTATGCGGCTGCTTCCCACTAGCTATCTACCTTACGTTTGGTAGTGTATACATGTCCATGCCTCTCCCTCGCTTTGTCACAGCTTACCCTTCCCCCTCCCCATATCCTCAAGTCCATTCTCTAGTAGGTCTGTGTCTTTATTCCTGTCTCTCTTGTTTTTTTAATAATCATCTTTGGGCAAAGAATAACAACTTACAGCTTCTTAGTGTCTCCTGGCATGGGCCTAGTGCATTTTTATCTTGTTTTTATTGCCTCGTTGGCTGCAGAGAGCACTTATCTAAATATAGAAAGGTACACCGCTATGGAAAGGACTGGAATAAAATAACATTTTCTTTCCAATCAATTCCCTTGCATCTTCTAGTGAACACCAGGTACTGTTCTTTTGTCAGAGTGGCAAGAGTGGGCAGCAAAAAAGAAATGATATTGAATTGTGGAGCTTTCCAAAGTAGAAGTCAGTGACTGCAAGGCCTTCCGAGGTAGCGGGGCCAAGGTAGTTAGTGCTCTGGGCTGGCTCTCCTGTGACCTTGGGCGAACCACACAATGACGGTCAGCAGCACACACCTGTCCTTTGGAGGAAGGGCAGTATAGTGGAAGGGGCGCAGGCTTCAGCAGACCCAGATTGGATCTCCTGCCCAGCCCCTTATTTACGGGTGACCTTGGGCAAATTACTTAAACTCATGTATAAAATGGGTGGTACTAATAAAACCTATCTCTTAGGGCTCTTATAGGGGTTAGATGAGGTGAATATATGTAAACTATTCAACACATTTTCAAGAAATGGTAGCTATTACTTTTTGTAGGCTGGTATTTTATAGCATTAATGTTTCAAATGTGACCATACTTTCAATTTTGTTTCTGGGGAAATTATATAAATTTATTCTTGATAATAACAAATAGCAGCTCTTATCTACCATATGAATCAGATACAAGTCTCTACCTTCATTCATTCTGGAGAGAGGGTTTCATTGCTGGAGGCAGCGCTGTGTAGTGGTTAGAGCAGGGTCTCTGGCAAGAGTCTTTGGGGCTCAAATCCTGGGGTGTGATCTTGAACAAGTTGCTTAACTTCTCTGGGACACAGTCCTTTATCTGCAATTCCAAAATGAGATTTTTTATGAGCTTTAACCCACTTTGCATAAATCTTCCTAGTTTTGTGCAGAAATATTGTGATTGAGTCTAGGGGACTCCCCAAGACCCTGAGGGGGTTCTGTAATATATGTTACATGTGCCATGTTATCTTTATTAAATCTGAATTCTGAATTTCAAAACTCATCTGGCTCTAAGGATTTTGGGTAAGTGACCCATGACTCACCCTCATAAGGCTGTTTTGAGCTACATTAACTTCATGTAAGCCTCTGGGAATCCTATTGGCTATTATTGTCATCCTTGGAACAATTCTTTGAGGCAGCAATTATCATCCCATTTTATAGATGAGGACAATAGGGTATAGAGACGTTAAGCAGCCAGATAGCTCATAGGTGGTAGACCTAGAATCCAAACAAGACATTTCTGACACCAAATCCCATGCATCCTATTGAAAGATTTATTCCCAGAGCCCTGCACTTGCCCTGGCTGAATTAGTCCCAATTAAGTTTCCACTCAGAGAAGTTAGGAAACACCATCAGCTGGGGCTGCCCTTTCCAAACATCTCCGCAGGGAGACCAGCTCTGACGTGGGCTCCCCACCCTCTTCTCATGGCCATGCAGAGGAGGGAAGAGTAGGGGTGCTGGTAAGGCTCCCCACAGGGGGCTGCCAATGACACAGCATGATGAGAGAGCCTGGCCTGCACACTGTCCTGCTGCACGCCTCTGTCCATTTCTCTGACGGCCACCCTTTCTCAGTTTGCTTTCCTCCGGAAGATGACACTGAGAAAAGGGTTTCAGTGCAAGTAGTTGATTTGTGAAACACAGGAAACACCATTTGCCATTTGGCAGTGAAGAAGGGAAGGGGGAAGCAGCCAATAATAGGTATATTATTATTCATTTCCTACTGCGAGTAACTGAAACTCCACAGAGAAACGTGAGGTCACAGTGTAAAACATATGGCTCAAAATGATCCCACCCAAGGGATGAGGGAGCTGAGTTATTTATACCCCATCCCTGGAGAGACATTGGTTGAGGGTTACTCCCAGGGACGTCCTTGGCAGACAACCAGAAGCAGCATGGCCTTCTTCATTCTGGAATATGAAGTCTGGGAGATAGGAGTGAAGCACTGACAGGGGCTGGTACACACCGTTTAGCCCAGTTCTGTGTAGTAGCAGGAATAGCCTTATTTGTGAAAAGCCCAGGATGAATGATGTCTCATCCACCGTGGGTTTGATGTCCATTGACAGACTCAACTACCCTCAAAAAATTCCCACCATACTGCCTGCTGTGGTGCCTGATATTGGTGCCAGTCTCCAGAGGCCACCAATAAAATGTCAGGATGTTACCCAAGAGAAGGAACAAATGAGCTATGACCTTTCCTTTCCTAGCCAGACTTGCCTCAAGGGAAAGGGACTTGGATCAAAGAGGTTTTAGTGGAAGAAATATCAAGAAATTTCTGATGGGGTGAGTCATCACCAGCGAAGACCCTGGATAATCTGGGGTGCCAGCTGCCAGATTGGAGGTAGACATGGAAAAGGTGACCTCTGAGGAGAGTGGCACCAATGGGGGACCCAAAAGTGTGACTCAGAGAAGGAAGGAACCCAAAGGGACAATTTCCTACTTCCCAGTTGTATCCAGATCAGGGGGCCCGGAAAGGAAGACTCCCTTCACCGCTGCCGAGACTGTGAGCGCCCGGAAGATAGTGACCACATCTTCTTGTCTTAGTATTCGGAGCTCAGCACAATGACCAGTGACTCGTCTAACTAAAATCATCTTTCTTTTTTTCCCAGAAAGAAATATTTCATTTTAAAATATATTTTCTCCTTGTGCTGTGTATACCTGGGCCTATGAAACCCCTATGAATGCGGGGGAAAGCAGTATTTTGGAACCGACCCCAGTCGAGACTCTCCTGGTCTTCATGTTCACGCAGTTGAACCACCAGGCTTTTCACACACTTTACATTCTCCTTTCAGGCGGTGATCTGCTGGACGCCAAATTCTTAATCCCTTCTTCAGTTTCTGCAGCACTGGAGGCCATGTCTGGCCTTTCCTATGGCCTAGCTTCTTGCTCTTACAGAGCCTTGAAGCGAAAGGCTCTATCCCAGTGAATTCAGTGCTTTGCTCTTGCTTCCACCTGCCAGTTCCTTTCTGACTTTTCTACTAGCAACCCTACATTCATACCAATGAGCTCTGTGTATTTCCACTTCTCCTTCTATAAAAACAAGCAACACCAATACCAACAAGTTCCTTATTGGCAGTGAGACTTTGGGCAAATTACTTAACCCTCAATTTATTTAGCAATAGAAGGTAGAGAATGCCCCTGACTTCCCAAGCTTGTGGAGAGGACTCAGTGAGGTTATTATGAACTGAATTGTGTTCCACCAAAATTCATATGTTGAAGCTCTAAGCCCTGGTGTGACTGTATTTGGAGTTAGGCCCTATAAGGAGGTAATCAGATTAAAATGAGGTCATAGGGTGAGGCCTTAATTCAATAGGACTAATGTCCTTATAAGAAGAGGAAGAGACACCAGGGATCTTTCTCTGTCTCTCCTTGTGCGCACAGAGGAAACGGCATGTGAGGACACAGTGAGAAAGTACCATCTGCAAGCCAGGAAGAGAGGCCTCACCAGAAGCTAAATTTTCTGGCAGCTTGATCTTGGACTTCTAGCTTCCAGAACTGTGAGAAAATTAATTTCTGTTATTTAAGCCCCACAGGCTGTAGATTTTGTTATGGAAGCCCTAGCAAACTAATACAGAAGTAACTCATATAAAGGGCTTTGCTGTGGCACCTGACGCAAGGTGGAGAGTCATTAAGTGTAGCTATTGCTATTACTATTGCTTCTAATAAAATACCCACCTTTCTAGGAGAGAAAGAGAATTCTAGAAATCCTGTACCAAACAGTTGCAAATCCATGTTAAGCTTCCGATGAGAAATTGAGGACATCAGAAAGAAAGCAAACCACACTCCCTGAAATCTTCCAATCCTATTAATGTATATCAGTCGTAATGATTTGGGTCAAATAATATGACTGCATCTTTCCTCTGAGGAACTTAACGTGCTTTTGCCAGCTACTTATCCATCAGGCAAATGTCTGCATCCTGAGGCTGAGCTAAGAGAATGTCTTCGATGGCCAGGTGCCTGAGACCAGGACAGTGCACAGGGGGGCACTAATAAAATATGATAATTGCATTTGTTCCACTCTCTCTTTAGTTTAGGTTGTGCAGTCTGGAAGCAGGCCAGACTGGTCCATTTTAGGAATTGTGGGGTTGAGCTTACAGTACAAGACATATTTTCCTTCAAGTTGGCCTTGACTAATGGCTGTTCCGTCTCTTAGAAGCATAGCTAACTCCGACTCATGGACACATCAGGGAGAGGGACCTCCCAAAACTCCATTCTCTCACCAAAACTCTGAGGTTCTGGTTTCATAATGCTGTTTACATTCCTCAGGACGCCTCCACCAGGGCCCTCCAAGTAGACTTCTGGGCTTCGGACCTCCTATGGACAGATCGGGGAGGGGACAGAAGAGGCCTCTTAAGCAACTGTAATTCTTTTTGTCTTTATTTTTAATCCAAATGAATGCATTAGAGATGGTACTAAAATCTATGTGGGAAAAAAGAACCATCTGAGATCATTGGTCAGAGTTCTAAGTGGTGTGGAAAGAGAAAAAAAAAAAAAGTGCTGAGTCCTGATAAATGGGAAGGGGGTTACATTGGCTAAATTGAAACCAGTTGAAGGGGTTCTTTTGTCTGGTTTTTTTTTTTTTTTCCCTCAAATTTCTCTTTAAATCAGTGTTGTCCAGCTGTCCCCAGAGACTACAAAAGACACAGATCAAATTTCTATTGTTCTTTCTTGCTACTGCCTCTCCACCGACCCTGGCTTCACCCAGAAGGGTGTTGTAGCCTATAGGATCCCTTGCCATTTATTCCTCTGTCACAGATGGATGAAGTGCTCGAATATGAATCATTAAACCTACTTCTTTTTGTGTCTCCCAGATGCTAAGTATTTGTCCTCTGATTCAACGTTGATTCAATGTATTCATTAAATCCAAACATTTACTCAACACTCACCACGTGCCAGGCCCTCTTGAAGGCACTGGATATGCTAAGGCAAATGAGACACAGATCCTGCCTTCAAAGAGCTCCAGTTTAGTGGGAGAGCAGAGAAATAATTACTAACACATTGTGGAAGAGGAGGACAGAGCATGGAAAAAGGCTTTGAAGAGAGTACCAAGGGATATGGAGCTCACCTTCCAGGAGGGAAGAGGAAGAGAAGCCCCTTAGTGGGAGGGCAAATGTAATGGGGAAAAAGCAGCAGCCAGCTGATTGCTTGTGAAAGAATCAGTCTTTTTAATATACGGCCGAAGGCAGCTAGGGATGTTGGTGTAGACTGCAGATGGCTTTAGCTTGGGCACCAAGAAGCAGCCTCGGAAGGTGAAAGCCTGAGTGGAAGGAACTTTCTCATATTGAGCAGCACTGTGTAATCACTTGTCTCAGAATGGATGGAAGGAAAAGAGGGAGGGAGGGAGGGAATCACCTTACATACTTGAGAAAATATCGTATATGAATCCATCTGCCACCATTCCATAATCCCAACCCCTCTTCCCAGGAGGAGTTGAGAGATTGGTCCACTAGAGTTTCTCTTTAGCTTTCATAAGATACAACTAATAAATACCAAACTCATTGATTCCCTTATTTCTCAGAAGGCTAAGGAATGGACTGACCCTGTACCAAACCTATGAAAGTTGTTGATTTAGGAAAAGGAACGATAAGATGATGTCTTTTACTACATAGGGTGATATTAAGATGGACAAAATGAAGTATATATCATTATCTGGTTTGAACAATATAGTTAATTAGCAGGTAGCTTTACGTTGGTGGCCCAAATCTGCTATAAACAAGTCGGAATGCTATTCAGATTGTGTCATTCTAAAAAAAAAAAGGTATCCAGAAAGGTGGCCTACCGTATACCTACACAACTGTCTATTTACTAAGTTAAAGCTCAATTTAAGGATTGCTGTAAGGATTTCACATGAATTGAGGCCAGTGGTAAAACTTGTACGATGGCCATTGGGGAGGAAGAAGAGGCAGTGGGAGCAGGAAGTCTTCCTGAGAGCACCCACACCCCTCTAGAGCTACATTCCCCTATTTTTTCTACTTTCTTCCCATTAACTCATTGGGCTTAACTAATGGGATTTGGTTTTGACTTTATCTGCTTAACATTTTTTTACATATCTATAGACCCAGATAGTGGTGGTAAAGAAGTTGACTCAAACTTTCTCAGGCCAGACATTAGATGACTGAAATCATGTCTTATTCATCTCTGCACCCTGAGTATCCAGAGTAGGTGCTCAATATGTTCACTGTGTACATTAATGGGCCTCCTTGCTCCACCTAGTTTTACCACTAGAAAACCAGGTTCTTCAACAAATATTTATTAATTACCTACTCCTTGCCAGGTGCTGTATCCGGCACTAGGTTTATAAGAGTGAGCAAAAGAGACATGACCCTGTCTTCCAGGAGCTTGTTGCCCTTAAAGAGAAACAACAGTTAAATCTGGAATTACAAGAAATTATGATAACCTCACAGTAAATTATGATAACCTCACAGTATGGGAAGTGGGGTGTTGATGGGGTCAATAACGTGGGACCACGTCTGTTGGGGAGGTGGATCAAGCAATGTTTCCTGGTATAAGTGACTCAGAGCAAGTTAGAGTTCTCAGCTCTCCTAGGATTTATAACCTATTTAGAGAAAGAAAACTGTCATACATACAAAAGTTAAGAAACAGAATGATGTAAGACACTCTAAACTCAGTGTTAGATCATGGATTAGAGATGGTAGAAAGGGTGAGATCAGAGGGCAGAAGTAGACATGGATGTTTTCAGGAGGAAGGGGCTCTTGACTGTCCTTGAAAGATGGGTAGAGCCAGTAGAATGGAGTAAGGGGAGAAAAGGCTGAGGTGAGAATTGCACACAATTGGACAGGTGAGGCCTAGATGAAAGAGAGAGGCTGAATTAGGCGAGGCCTGGAAAGTCGGGAAGAAATAGAAGTACAGTAAGCACTGTCATATTGTGGTTATTATTCTTCATAATGTGATAAAAGCTACTATCTGTCAAGTTCCAGTCTGGGTTAGGTTCTAGGCAGGAAGTGTTTAACAATAGGCCTACAATCCATCCTCCCTCTTTACCGGGGGGGAAGCCCATGGGAAAGACAGAAGGAAAGTAACTCAGTCAAATCTTCATGTAAGCATGCTAATGATAGACATCCAACTAAGCATACTAATGATATTTGCTAGTTGCAGGATCCTTATCTATGAAATGCTTTTATAAGGCGATACCTGATCTGCCTGGGTTGCTCATTTGTTACAAATCTAGAACCTATGGATACGTTGAGCATGATTTCTGGGAAAAAGTAAAGTATATTAGGTAACTATCTGAATATAAATATGAAGGTACTTCCCAATGACTCTTTTCCATGTAGGTGATGTGGCCATATATATGGCTTAAAGGTTTTCTATGTTCATCTGGGCAAGAGAATATCTTGATGTGGCATAAAAGGGCCTGGGCGGCTGCATTAATCTCAGACCACTCATTGCTTTACCTGAACCTTGCAATGACCTGTTTCACTGATGTTATTAGTAAAGCTTGACACTGGGTAAGATCTATTCTTATGAGTATGCTTTAACAATCTGATCCTTTGTGTTTTCTTAGGTACGTTACATATATTGGCTCACATCAACCCTCTAAGATGCTCAGAGGAATTAGTGAATGTGTCCAATATCACACAGTGAGGAAGCAGCAGGCTTAAAATTTAATCACAGATCTGACTCCCCAGACCATACTCTTCCCACTGCTCTATATTTTCCCCCTTTTTAAACCTGAGTAAAACAGAACAGGTCACGGGGTAGGGGTTGGGGGAGCAGTCAGGCCCTAGGGCAGCAGTCCCCAACCTTTTTGACACCGGGGACCGGTTTCATGGAAGACAATTTTTCCACGGACCGGGGTGGGTGGGGAGGGTGTTTCAGGCGGTAGTGCCAGCGATGGGGGAGCGGCAGATGAAGCTTTGCTCACTGCCCTGCCACTGACCTCCTGCTGTGCAGCCCGGTTCCTACCAGGCTGTGGCCCAGTACCGGTCCGTGGCCCAGGAGTTGGGGACTCCTGGGCCACTCCTGTCCTGGAGGACCATCAGGAAGCCCCACAAGCCCTTTGAGAACCACTTCCCCAAAGTACAGTTTTAATGAGAAAAGTCTTTCTGGCATAAAATCCGATTCATTTGAGACCCAAAAGGTAGTGTTTGTGTCACATTTTCCATGGAAGTTCATTTTCACCAGAGGCAAAACACTTACATCTCCACTGGGACTCTGCGACTCATGGAGAGTTTGTGTGCTATCAGGGGAATAATAGCACATTCCTTGAATGCTGAGAGAATAGCCCAAAGACTCTGCCCTTGATCAGATTAGATGATATGAGTTGGTGTTTCTCATTCCATTTTTAGCCTTAAAGCAAGCTGGGCCTTGTGGGAAGACTCGCTAATTCCTGATATTTCACATGGGCTGCAGTTTTATGAGGACATTTGTGTCATTCATTCACAGCTCTGAGTTTTGTGAGTTTTTCTTTAAACATAGTGCTTTGCCAAACATTAGGATCAGCTTCCTTTCAGGGAACTCAAGTTTCCCTTTTTAAAAAACTAGTGTGTGAACAATGGGAAAGGAGGTAGACCATATCATGGAGTCCACTTCTTTTTTTCTGGAGAAGTAAGTGGTTTAATTCTAGTTGCCTCAGATCAAGGAGTCTTATTCTTAGGGGACAGCTGCCTAGTGCAACACCTTGGTTCCCGTTAAAAGCACCACAGGACATTCATAACTGGGATGTGACAGATTGCCCCATGCCTGGATCTCTTGCTCAGGGCTGCCAGCATCATTAATGGACAGATGGAGCCATCCTCCCTTCCTTGGCTGTGTCTGTTTAATCAACTTTGGAAGTAGCTATAATACCACCAGCTAATAAAAGTGCTTAATAAATATCTAAATTGCAATACCCCCAGGAAGATGTTCATCTTGGTAGAAAAATCTGACAAAAGAGTGTCAGAATCTTTATTTCAAATCAGAGCAGACCCATGCAGACCTTGTATCTATATGTAGCAGTATGTTGAGGGGCACTTTAACTTGGGTCTTACTAAGAAAAGCAGAAAGCTTAGTTGAGAATTACTGAAACCTATAGAGCTGAGCTGAGAGAAGACAGTGGTCTGATGTAGACCTTAGGTTTGTCTTCTGGATTCCACTGACCCCCTTCTTAGGCTACACTGTTAGTATCCTGCTCTGATCTGCACTGGGTTATTGCTTTCTTGCTTCTAGACCCTTACTGTTTTCAGAGAGTTCTCAGTTTTTGTTTATACTTTTACCCAATGTTCCCTTTAAATACAGCCTTTCTCAGTTACAAAGGAGAATGTGATTCTTTCCAGTGTGTGGCAAAATACTGGCTATTTACTTTGTTTACTACCAGCTTATTTGCTGATGGTCCTATGCCTTTCCAAACCCAGAACTAGCTATTCTTTTTGTCCTGCTCTTTATGTTCTTTATTTTGCCTGTCATGTAATGGAAGAAAATTATAATAGACACATTTTTTAAGGGAAGAACAATCTCCAGCTGAATACGAATTTCCTGCAATGTGTTGTAGGGCTGTCTTTGTAATACCATAGTCCATTGGAATCATCTTGGCTGCAAATAAATAAGTACTTAACTAATAGTAACTTAAACAAGGAGGAATCTATTTTATGAGGGTGATTAATATAGTAACAAGGTAGTAAAGATTCCATATTGACTTATCTGTCATTCTTTAGTCTCTCCCATATGGATGTAGGTTAGCCATCTAGCATTAAGCGTTATGTCTTCACAAAAATATCCAAAGGAAGACAGGGAGAAAGTGCACACCATTCGAGTTTTATCTCTCTTTTTTAAATAGGGAGGAAAATTTTTTCCAAAATTTTACCCCCTGGCAGATTTCTCCTTAGTATCAAGGGTCAGGATAGGGTCACATGCCTATGTTCTACCTATGATGAAGCTGGGAAAGTAACTGGCCTCTCTAGTGGAAGTGGACTTCTGTGTGTAAAGAAGAAGGAGGGGGAAAGCTGCTAGGTAGTCAACCACTGTTATGGACTGAATTCATATGTTGAAAACCTATACCCCAGTGTGAGGATATCAGAAGATGGTGTGGGGCCTTTGGAAGGTAATTAGGATTAGATGAGGTCACAAGGATGGAGCCCTCACAAATGGGATTAGTGCCCTTATGAGACTCAAGAGAGAGCTTGCTTCCTTTCTTTCTGCCATGTGAGGATACAAGGAAAAGTCTGAAACCAGAAGAGGACCCGACCATGCTGGTGCCCTGACCTCAGTCTGTCAGCCTCCAGAACTGTGGGAAATGCATTTCTGTAAGCCATCCAGTCTATGATATTCTGTTATAGCAACCTCAACAGACTAAGACGACCACAACCATCAAATACCTTTAAAGAGCAACAGCCCAGGGATGGATTATATTTAATAATCTCACACTTGCTGTCACATGGGCCACACATACAGTTAATATGGAGTCATAAAAGAAGAGACCTCACAAGTTCAATATAAACTCATCCTCTCAAAAATCTATCTAAAAATCTATCTCAATTTTTTAAAATTGTGGTAAAATGGGTATAATATAAAATTTACCATTTTAACCATTTTAAGCATGCAGTTCAGTGTCATTAAGTACATTCGTTGTTGTGCAATCATCTATCTCTAGAAAGACTTCATTTTCCCATACTGAAACTCTGTACCCATTAAAGAATAAATTCCCCACTTTGCCCTCCCCCAGGCAACCATCATTCTACTTTTTGTCTTTTTAAAATTTGGCTACTCTAGGTACCTCATATAAGTACAATTATGTATTTGTTCTTCAAGCTTATTTTCAAAATATCTGGTAACCTCTCTTGAAATACCCTTCCTGCTTCTCCTCCTTCTCTCCTCTTCTCAAAACCCTTTCCATCCTCCAAGGCTCAATACCAAGATTTTCCAGTTGCTTCAGCCCGTGGGGATCTCTCCCTATCCTGGACTCAGAATGCTCAGAGTGCTCAACTTCCGTACTCCCTTGGCCCTTGTGTATACTGTCTCAGGCCATATCTTGCATTATTATTCTATATTACCTGTCATTTTGTGAGTAATTCTCTCCTCTCTCCAACTAGATTGTGACCTCCTAAAGGGCAGAGACTTAATGTACCTTGCTTTTCTTTTCATCCTCCACAACCTAAGCCTTCTATGCAATAGACACCCACTAAGTACTTGTTAAATCCCCTGCTCCTCTTTAGAGAAGCTGCATAAACCAGCTGTATAATCAACAAGCTCTCGCTTAAGCCTGATCACACTCTCTCTGGTTGAAACTTAAGTCCATTTTTTCTTATTTGATCTTCCTTGAAATGGACAGCGAATGTCCACTGTCCTCATTAAACCTCTATCTATACTTGAGAAAGGTTAATGAATCTATGTTAGCTTCTGCTTTTCCAGGCTAAATCAAGATAATAAGGCAGAACCACTATATTTACACAACAGTTTTTCCTAAGAAACCCATAACATTTCCCTCACATTAAGATCAGTTCTTTTTAGTAGCTAAAAGTGAACAAAGTTTTCACAATCTGGGAAGGAATTCCTCTGTTGTAAGTCATAGTTGGGAATTCTAGAGCCTCTGGCAAGCCTTTAGTTTTTACGAAAACTCCTTTATTGATCTGGTGTGATATGTACTGATACCCTGAGGATAGCACACACACACACACACACACACACACACACACACGCACACCTGACCCCCTTTACGCAGCCTTGATCACAGCAGTGCACATTACTGGATCATTTCTGTTGATAAAATCAGAACAGGAGTTTACCAGAAAGTAATCTAAAAAACTCAAGGATTATAATTTTGTGTACCAAAATCTTAGATGTACAAGGGCTGGATGTGGCTTTTTCTCTGAGTATTGCTGATTAAGTGACTAGTAGAAGATTTTAGCAACTAGGATTTTCTAAGGATGAAATATTGCTCCTGTGTAATTGATACTAACAAATTTAACTGAAGTAATTCTAAGAAATGGTAATTATAGATGTATTTCCAACTCAGTTTTTCTTCCCCAGCCTATAATGAAAGACACAGAGCTCAGGCCACTGGGGAAAGTGAGAAGCAGCTGGGGTTGTGTACTTTTGGTGAAGACACCCAGGTTCCCATCTCAGATGACGTGTCTGCAGAGTCATGTGGAGGTGCAGATGTGAGGAAGATTAATCTGCTCGCTTAAAATATCCTGAAGTATCAAGAAAAACAATTTGAATCCCAGAATGTTTGCAAGCTAGCTGAAGGTTAATTCATATCTGGTTTGTTGAAGTGGCTTGTTGAGGGGTTTCATAGAAACCATAGAAATAACAATAATGGTTGGGTGAACAGAGGGTCACCCTAGGGCAGCTGGAGGGAACCTCTATGGGATTATTTCATGAGGTTTCTCTTTGGTTTGATTGTGTTTTTAAAGGTTTGAGAAAAATTAAGAAACTTTAGGCCTCTTCAGATTGGTTTATAAAACACTCACATAGTGGTGTACTAACGCTTAATGAAGAAATTTTATATCTTACGCACGACAGTTTTGACAGCAGTCGTAAACATGGAAGTTGGGAGGAATGGCAAGCACTGTGGCAGCACTGAGGTCATTCCCCGATCAGAAGAAAGAGCTGCCTGTGACACATGGCATTTAGAAATGAAGTATTTGATCCTTGAGTTTTGGGTAGTCAGAAAGGAAGGCTCGCAGGGACAAAAAAGAAATCTTCTCTAGGAAAAAAGAGCAGAAGGGATATTTAGAGTAGGTTAAAAATATGAATGTTAAGAAAAATAACATTTTCTCTTTGAAAAGAGTAAGTAGATAGTTATGGTCCTTTTATTCCACTTTGAAGTTTGAGAACCCATGCAGCCTCCCCGGGGAACTGCAGACAGGCCAGGCACTTTGATAATATTCATACATTTATTCACTTATGTATTCGTCCAGTCATCATTCATTAATCACCTGTCCAAAATCATGTATTGGGGACTTATTATATTTCAGGCATTGAGGCTATGATGATGAATAAGAAGTAGCCATGGGCACACAGGACAAAGATCCCCTCGCTTATCTGGGGTTGCCGGGAAGGAGTTCACAGAAAATGATACTTGAAGTGGGTTTGGTAGGATGAATGAGAGTTCAGCGTAAGAGAAATAAAATCCCACTGAGAGGAGGGTATGCAGAGGACAGGGGACAGCATTAGAGCAATATGGTAGAGGACCAGGTACAGAACACGCAGGAGCAGTGATAAGGGAGAGCTGAAACTGAGACCTTAGTGCACGAAGAGGCCATTTGTCCTCCAGCTCAAGGGCTAGAAGGCAGAAGTGCAGCCCATGGGCCCTCCTGCCATTTTACACACACACACATGCACACACACACACGCACACACACACACAGGAACCTCTCTATCAGTTAACCCCCTCTTGAGAGCAGAGTTGACTCTGTCTGCTGTATCCCCCAGAGCCCAGAATTCTAGGAGCAACACTGTAGAGTACTTTGGTAGAGGACCCAACATTAGTTTTGAAGCGTGAGAATGACATACACACATTATCTCCAGCCTGTAAGTTCACAGAGGCAGGACTAGGTCTGACTCGTGCCCTGCTTGGTCTCCTGTGAAGACCTGGCATGTATAAGGTCCTCCTTAAATATTTGCTGCATGAATAAATGAACTAAATGAATGGGACAGAGTGGAGAATGGACTAGCATGGGAGGAGGCTACTCTCAGGCCACTTAGGAGACATAAGAATCCAGATGAGGAATCACGGTGGGGTTGGAGAGAAAGGGCCAGAATTTAGACCAGCACTCCCCAGTAGAACTTTCTGCAATGATGGACATGTTTTATTCTGCACTGTCCGTGCCACATACAGCATTGAATACTTGAAAGGTGGCCAGTGAGACTGAGGAACTGAACTTTTAATTTAAATTTAAATAGCTATATGTGGCTATTGACTACCATATTGGACAGCACAATTCTAGGGTTTCTGTGACAGAATCAAAAGAACTTTTAATAAATTGGATTTATTCATAAATTCAATCAACAGATATTCATTGACTGTTTACTAGGTTCTGGAGGAGAAAATTGGGGCCAATCTGTGGCAGTTGTGTGTGCCATGCCAAGGTGTTTAGACTTTGTAATAAAGAGTGGGAGGCTGGACAAGCTATTTTAGCAGGATTGGTCAATGAAATCTCGCTGAGAGGTGATAAGCTGAGAGTTGGATGATGAGAAAACTGTGGGGATTAGGAAAGAAAAAACCCAAAACCCAAAACAAGAACTAGAATAATCATTGATGAAAGAAAGCAATAAAATTCAACCTGAAGACACTTAAAGCAAGAAGGTATCTGCACCATCTGCAGGTCTAACTCACTCATTTTCTGTCTCCAGAAGGGAAATCGAAGCCCAGAGAGATAACTAGACTTGCCTGTGGCCACACAGCTAATTAATAACATAGTTGGGAACAGACTTAATCTCCTAACTTCCAACTTCGCACCCTACTGGGTAAGTCTGAATCTCATTTTCCTTGCTAGTAAAAAGGTTATTGTGAAAAATGAAAAATGTAACATAGGCAAGGTGTTAAAAATGGTAGCTATATTTATTATTGGATTTGTTTCAATGTTACAGTGTTCCTCTCAAGTAATTACATTATTAATAATAACTGTAGTATTATTTTAGTAATACAAAAGCATAATGCAAAAAATTTAGTAATTTAATAATTCAACAAGCGTGAGAAGGGCAATGAACATTCAACTCCTGATTTGTTTTAGTCATACTTGTTTGGGGTGAATCTCGGCTTTGGGCCTGTGCAATCAACGTCAGGTACCACCTGCCATTTGCCTAGAGGCAGCTGCTGGAATTACAGATGCTGTCAGGGAAGAAATAACCAGCCTCTCCACTGCTGGCCTTGCAAGCCCGCCTTGTTAAGTGGTGGCACGTATCACAGTTCTAAGGGTTTTTTCTCTCTTCTTCTGAAGAGAGAGAAAAATGAGGCTGTGGTTTTCCCAACAGACAGATCTGTCATCAAGCTCTTTATGGAAAGCTGCTGCAGACAGGGGTTGAGAAGACGATGAAGGCTTTAACACAGTGTGAAAGTTGGAATGATGAAAAGGGTGCACTAAAAGCATGTGACCCAAGAAAGGATTTTCTGCCTTCAGGGTTAGGCCTTCATTTCGTTACTTGCCTTTTTATATCATACTCCCTCCCACCACACCTCTGCCCTTTGAGCTTCTATTTTTATAAATATTCAGATAGGACAAACAATATGATGAATAAGGTCATAGCTTTGCCAGAGTGATGGTGTTGAAATATCCATGTTGACTCTCCTTGACTTCTCTGTGTCACTTGACTTTCTGACCACACCTTTGGCGTTCAGACCTGGAGTTTGGACCCCAAGCCCATGCTCTATTGGTTCTGTTGTGTTGCATCTGAGTTTGATGACTATGGAGCCATCTGTGCAATTATCAGTAATCAATAGTTTCATATACCTATTGCATGATCGCCAGAGTAACACTGACAATGAGGCATTGAACAACTGCAGGTTGCATGTGAAAGAGTGACCTGAGAGTCACATCTGTGGCCCACTGCCCACTGCCTCATCACTCCAACCCTCCCTGGCCAGGGCCAGGACCCTCTCCCCAGACTGTAGCCCCATCACCTCCCATCATTCCCAAGTATCAGTAGCCAACAGGATAATGCCTCTGCACTTTCCAGCCCTCTGGTGCTCCCAATGCATCCTATAGTGGACACAGTGGCATACTTGGAGCCACAGAGGCAGAAGGTCCAAGTCACTGGCCTGAATCCAAGCAAGTGTGGATTCCATACCTCTCTCTACCACTTAGTTCAGCTTGGGCCAATTATTTCATTTCCCCAAGTCTCCATTTCCTCAAATGTGAAGCTGGAATAATGTCTACCTCATAGGATACTAAAGAATTTTTAAATTGTATTATTGTATATGAAAATGCTTTGAAATTAGAAAGTACTACTCGAATGAGTGCAAGGCATTTTCATTAGTCTACGCTACATGGTATTTTTGTGGAAAAAATAAAACCTAATGAATATTAAATTATATTCACATCTAGCCAATATTTTATAATAAGTATAAATGGAGTATAACCTTTAAAAATTGTCACTATTTTGTACACCTATAACTTATATAATATTGTACATCAACTGTACTTCAATAAAAAAATTATATTCACATCACTTCATTCATTCATACATCCATTCATTCATTCACACATCCATTCATTCATTCACAAAGTTTTATTAGACAACCAGTCTGGGCCAGGCACTCTGTCAAGTGCTAGGTAGTTATATGATTGTGAACAGCCCAGATTCCTCATGGAGTTTACAGTTTATTTAGGGGAGGGGGACATTGTAAGCCACTAGCCATGCAAATATATCTATAATTACACAGCATGCTAGGTGCTATGAAGGGAAACATGCATGTGGATAACAGTGGAGGGGCATAACTATGAGACTTGGTTGAGTTGACTTATGCAACGCAAGGGCCTTCTAGGGAGCAGGAAGTGCATAATGGAAGACCTCAAGACAGCAGAGCACTTGGCAAATTCAAGGATCCAACAGGCCCTTGTGGCTAGAACACAAGAAAGGAGAGGGATTGTGTTGCCAAAATCAGGCAGGCAGAGCAAGAGTCACAGACGACTCCTAGGATTCTCTTATGAGAGAGCTGAGACGTGTGAGACTAGTGGAAGAAATGTAAGTAGAAGTTGTAAGACTGAGAGAATGTTCTTACTAGAGAAATGCAGTAATGTGGTCCATTTAATTTGAGATAGGATAAATTCATAAAGATTATATTCTCTCGGGTGGTGAGAATTTTTACAGCAGTGTTCAGGATTTAAACACAGACATAGAAATTAATTTTTACATTGTTATTTGTAACTTTCCACTTCACACGGCTCTATATAAACATTCCTACATGTTCGTAGTCCATAAACTTGTTATTTTTATCAGCTGTGTAGTATTCCATCATGGTATTTTTGGAGCTTCTATACACTTGTCTGCTTTTTCGTTCTTTATAGTTTTTTCCCTTAAAAATAGTGCTACTGGGAATATTTTTGTTTTCCCACGAGTTATTTTCTTGGGTTACATTCCCCTCATGGGTCATTTCTCTGCATGTCAGATGGCCGCTCTGATGCTCACAGTGTTTTGTGTCAGGCTTCACTTGCCCTGCCTGGGTGGGAACAAATTCCCAGGGTACCAGATGCTTCGGGGAGTTGGTGGGGGAGGGGCAGTGGCAGGCAGGAGGAGGATTTTCCTCATTAGATGTACAGAGAATGCAGGTTGTTGTGTTAATACGCTAATCCTCTATGATGTTGCTTCTATTGGGGTTTTTTATGCACTCAGAACCTCCATGGTCCTTAGCCTGACAGGTAACTCGTTCTCCTCCCTCACTTTTCAGTTTCCCCCAAGGACTTTTTAAGTTCTGGTGAGTGTTGTATGTGGAACAGAAAGGTGCAAAGGTAGTGGCAATGAATTAACTTGTTGTTAGCAGGAAGTGATTGTGAGACGAGGCATAAAATCTCTGTGATTGTAATTAACTGAAAGTTATAATTACATCATCTAAGGCAAATTGTTCCCTGAGTGTCAACATGTTTACTTATTCCTTTATTTAATATTTCATTCTAACTTTCTAGATGTGGTTGAGAAATTAGTCAGGGACCAGCTTACCAGGTCAAGCAGGTATCTGGGAAATTCATCCAACTAATATATTTTCCTTGCCTGGTCGTATCTCACCTGCTCATCTGATCTAGTGTATCTTTTCAGCATTTTTAATTTATTATTAATTTTTTTTTTTTTTTTTTTTGTACATGGGCCTCTCATTGTTGTGGCCTCTCCCGTTGCGGAGCACAGGCTCCGGACGCACAGGCTCAGTGGCCATGGCTCACGGGCCCAGCTGCTCCGCGGCATGTGGGATCTTCCCGGACCGAGGCATGAACCTGTGTCCCCTGCATCGGCAGGTGGACTCTCAACCACTACGCCACCAGGGAAGCCCTACTTTTTTAAATTGAAGTACAGTTGATTTACAATATTGTGTTAGTTTTAGGGGTACACCATAGTGGTTCAGTATTTTTGCAGATTTTATTCCATTATAGGTTATTACAAGATAATGGGCATCCCTGTGCCTTGTTGCTTATCTATCTTATATGCAGTAGTTTGTATTTGTTAATCCCATGCCCCTAATTTGTCCTTCCCCCACCTCCCTCTCCCCTTTTGATAACCACCACAAGTTTGTTTTATATATCCATGAGTCTGTTTCTGTTCTGTATATAAATTCATTTGTATTATTTTTTAGATTCCATATATAAATGATATCATATCATATTTGTCTTTCACTGTCTGACTTATTTCACTATAATATTCTCTAGGTCCATCCATGTTGCTGCAAATGACATTATTTCATTCTTTTTATGGTTGAGTAATAGTCTAGTGTGTGTGTGTGTGTGTGTGTGTGTGTGTGTTTGTGAGAATACCATGTCTTCTTAATTTGGTCAAAAGTTACTGGAACAAAACAGAGTAACTGAACTCATTTGAGTTGGGACAAGAGTATAGCTTAAGTTCAGTTCTCTGGGGAAAAAAAAACCCTCAATTCCCTGTGTCAAATATAATATAATATAATAATTTAGTCTACAGTTGTTGAAAACTGGGGAATACGTTCCAAAAGTTTTCTCTACCTTATCAAAGCAAAAGAAGACAAAAATGGAACATAATAACCAATTATCCTCTTTCTCAAAAAGAATATGTAAGAGGGGAGACAGGATCCTGATGGACTCTCAGCCATTTTGGTCAGGACCACCATCACTTACTGTCAGTGATGTCTGTAGTTATTCATATTGGCAAGGATATTAACCTGCAGCACCTATGGAGTTTTATGCTTGACACTGTATCCTTATCTCACCACTGTGAGGTGGGTTTTGTCAAGATCACAAAGCAGCGAGTGATGGACTCCGATTCACTGCTCCTCACTTCTTCTCTACCCTGAGGACACAACGGCTGGAGGCCATGTAGGGTAGCAGGACAAGACCATGCTGTGAGCATGGAGAATTGCTGGTCATGTTAGCCTCTAATCTGTTAGGTGAGTTTAGGTAAGTCACATAAACTCCCTGAGGTTTTGCTTCCTGTGAAGCAGAAAGGACTCCTGTTTTTTCTAACTCCCATTGCGAAGGCTTGTCAGATAATAGCTGTGAAAGTTTTTGGACAGTCAACCATAAAGTCATAACAATAGGACATTATTTTGTATTGTGATCACTGTGATGATGTGGCAAGATTCTCATATGAGACATGGTAGCTGCTCTGGGGTAAAGATTCGCAGAGGAGTCAAATTCGAATGTCACATCCAGTGAGGTTGAGATTCAAAATGAATCATTTGATATGCTGACATGCCAGGGAATCAGATAATTCACAGCCAGGAAGCAGCAGGAATCATGAACGTTGTGGATCTGACTTGATTGATGTGGTGACAGATGTATTCAAAGCATCACCAGGCTCCCTAAACAGATCTCCTTCTAGGGAAGCTGATGTCTGTGGGAGGCTCCCTCCAGAGACTGCAGGCCAGGAATTGATCATAACAGATCATGAGGTAAATTTTTACAAGACTCAGGGGCTCTTCAGAGTGATCTTGCTGACGTTATACTGACTCAGGCTCCGCCGTGCCTTGAACAATTACATCTCAGTCTTTGGTTTCTAGATGATGGAATACTTCCATAGCTGATCCAGGCAGCAGGACATGAAGGCAAGGGAGAAATGTCATCCGTACTTCATATAATCCTAGTAAACTGGTGGGTTTCAAACTCCAGGGAGACTAAAATCTCTTAGAAAACTTGTTCAAAGGCAGATTTCTGGGCTCCATTCCCAGGGATAGAGAGATCCCATTGGTATAGTTTGGGGCCCAGAACTGTGCATTCAAACGAACTCTTAAGTAACAATGCAGGTAATGTAAAATTAACATTTTCAGGGAAAAAATGTAGAAGAGAAGGGCCCTGAATGAGAGTTACTATGATAAAAATTAAAAATCTAATATTTATTGAGCACTTACTATGAACCAGGCACTCTTCTATACATAAATTACTATAACACCTAATATGCCATATGTAAATTAACAACTTCCATCCTCACCATGATCCCGTGAGATACACAATAATATTTCATCCTTTTTTTTTTTGCGGTATGCGGGCCTCTCACTGTTGTGGCCTCTCCCGTTGCGGAGCACAGGCTCCGGATGCGCAGGCTCAGCGGCCATGGCTCACGGGCCCAGCCGCTCTGTGGCATGTGGGATCTTCCCAAACCAGGGCACGAACCCGTGTCCCCTGCATCGGCAGGCGGACTCTCAACCACTGCGCCACCAGGGAAGCCCTCATCCATTTTTTAAATGGAGTAACGGAGGCACAGATTGCTTAAGAAGATCCTAGCACCTGTGAGATCATGTCTTGGTTTCATAGTAAAATGTAAAAATGTTAATATCTCAGAAGAACTTTCTAGGAAAGGGATAGATTGTTCAAATCCCACCCAGAGGGAGGGTCATTACTCCTATAGCTCTAGCAATATAGCCTGATTCTAATATTAAAATTCATGCCAGCCTGGTAACTTACAGTAGGGATGGAGCTTGGGGAAAACTGCCCACCATAGAATCTGTTTCACAGGATCCAAACATTGAGATTGGGGACCATGAAACCCCAACAGTTACAGCTTTATTCATAGGGCCCCGGCCTCTAATGCAGAAGTTGCTCTTCTCCCAACCAACTTTCTCTTTGATGGAGTCCTGTTGAAATGCTGCAGGCCTCATACTTGCCTACCAGGTTTACAGAAGGAGGAGTTTTTAAGCCTCTACTAATTAAAGTATAATGCTAACCATCTATGGCCAGTTAGCTCATTTAGTTAGAGCTTATTAAAAATAAGGGTAAACTCACTGAACCCTACATTTACTCTCTGTTACGAAAGAATTCTTTGGATTTTTTCCCTTTCCCTTGGTTAAGAAGAGCAAAGAGGCAGGAGACTTGGAAGACCCTCTTAACTGGGCATAGTTACTGAGACAAACAGGCCAGCCCAGAGAGGAGGTAGTACTTGAATGTTTGTTTAAAAATGCTCTTTCCTGGTTTAATTATCCATGTACCATGATTTAAAGAACGTTGAAGGTGGCTGATCATTGCTTAAAATTTCGGAGCTCCAGAGTTCCAGGCCTACATTTCTAAGTGCCTGACTGCTAAAATGTTCCATTTGATTGCTCTGCCAGAATCCCTTCCTCCAAACGTATCCCAAACTGAATCTATCATGTTCTCCATGAAGTCTCTCTTCTCCAGATGAAACTGTTTCTGTTCCTGATGACACTGTTCTCCCAGTCCAGGCTCAGAACCACAGCCATCTTTGAATGCACCCTCCCTAGATAGTCATCCGTGAGAGAAATTCACAAATTCTCTCTGTTCTGCTTTTATTCTTCCAACACTCTCATCACTGTCAGTACCACAGTGCAGATCCCTTTTCACCTTGTGGTATCTGGACCACACTCTGGAAGCTAATGTCTTCCTTTGTTCATCCTGTGGCTTCTTCCTACAGTGGCTCTGGGAAATTGAAACCATATCATTCTTGAGCTCAAAATTTCTCCATGATTTTTATTGCCTATGAAAAGGTTCTGCAACCAATTCCATTGTGTGTGTTTGGGGCGGGTGCAGGGTGCAGGGCAGGGTGGGCGTTCTACCCACACCACCAAGCAATTCTTGGACACCAGCTGGGTATCCTACAATTCAGCTCAATTTTGACTATCTACCCAGATGGCATCAGATTCCACAAGTTAAGGGCTCAGTCCCACAAGATGTCCCTCTACTTCAGATGTCAATTGCAAGTCCAGGTTGTCACCTATATTTCTGACCAGCTGGCTATAAATCAGAGATTTCCTCAACCCTTTCCTTGGGTCTGATTAATTTTCTAGAACCGTACACAGGACTCAGGAAACCAGTTTACTCACTAGATCAAAAGTCCATCACAGGGACTTCCCTGGTGGTACAGTTGTTAAGAATCTGCCTGCCAATGCAGGGGACACGGATTTGAACCCTGGTCCGGGAAGATCCCACATGCCGCGGAGCAACTAAGCCCGTGAGCCACAACTACTGAGCCTGCACTCTAGAGCCTGCGAGCCACAATTACTGAAGCCCACACACCTAGAGCCCGTGCTCCACAACAAGAGAAGCCACTGCAGTGAGAAGCCTGCGCACAGCAGCAAAGAGTAGCCCCTGGTCAATGTAACCAGAGAAAGCCGGCACACAGCAACAAAGACCCAATGCAGCCAAAAATAAATAAATAAATAAATTTATGTTAAAAAAACCCAAACAGTACATGGTGGGAAAATGAAGCACAAGTATTGTTTTTAATCCACATGTTGATCTGTTAAGTGACTGTGATGGTTAATTTTATGCATCAACTTGACTGGACTAACAGATGCCCAGATAACTGGTAAACTATTATTTCTTGGTGTGTCTGTGAGGGTGTTTCTGGAAGAGATTAGCATTTGAATCAGTAGGCTGAATAAGGAAGAAATAAAGAAGATTGCCCATACCACTTTGGGTGGGCATCATCCAGTATAGTGAGGGCCTAAATAGATCAAAAAGGTGAAGGATGGGCAAATTTGCTGTCTTTGCTTGAGTTGGTACACCATCTTCTCCTGCCCTCAGCCATCAGTGCTGCTGGACTTCAGACTCAGACCAGGACTTACACCATCAGCTGCCCTGGTCCTCAATCTTCAGAGTTGGATTGAATTATACCACTGGCTTCCCTTCTCCAACTTGAAGATGGCAGGTAGTGGGACTTGTCCTCCATAATTGTGTGAGCCAATTCCTATAATAAATTTCCTCTTAAAAATACATGTATATATATATATATATATATATATATATATATATATATATTCTATTGGTTCGATGTCTCTGAAGAAATCTGACCTGGATCAAGACCCTGGTCTCCCCATTATGCTCACCCGTAGTATAATGTTGTCTTCTACCATCTGCTGGTAGCACTTCTCATCACCTCCCCTCTGAGACCCCATAACCAAGCCACCATCACCTCTCTTTTTTTATTGAGGTGTAATTATATACTATAAAAGTCATGTATTGTAAGTGTATAATTCAATGATTTTTAGTAGTCATTTAGTAATAGAATTGTGTAACCATCATCACAGTTTTAGAACATCTCCATCACCCCAAAACATTTCTTTGTGCCTATTTGCAGTCAATTCTGCTCCCACTTTCAATCCCTGGCCACCACTGCTCTGCTTTCTATATCTATAGATTTGCCAAGCACTGCTCTGTTTTCTGTATCTATAGATTTGCCTTTTCTGGACACTTCATATAAATGGAATCATACAATATGTAGTGTTTTTTGTGTGGCTTCTTTCATTTAGCATAATGTCTTTGAGGTTCATCTATGTTGTAGCATGCACTGGTAGTTTGCTCCTTTTCATTGCTGAATAGTATTTCATTGCATGGACATACCACATTTGCTTATCTTTTCATTAGTTAGTCAACATTTGGATTGTTTCAAGTTTTTTGGCTATTGTGAGTAAGTCTTCTCTGAACTTTAAGTCTTTCTGTGGACGTATGTTTTTATTTCTCTTATGTAGATATCTAGATGTGGAATTGCTAGGTTGTAAAAATATATTTAACTTTATAAGAAGCCGCCAAACTGTTTTCCAAAGTGGGTCTATCGTTTTTCATTCCCACAGGTATAAGGGTTCTAATTTCTCCACATCCTCACCAATATTTGTTGTTGTCTGTCTTTTTGATTATAGCCATTCTAGTGGGGGTATAGTAATACCTCATTTTGGCTTTAAACTGCATCTCTTAATGATTTATTGATGTCAAGCATCTTTTCATGTGCTCATTAGCTCTTCTTATATTTTCTTTGGTGAAATGTCTATTCAAATATTTTGACTATCTAAAAATTGAATTGCTTGTCTTATTATTGAGTCATATGAGTTGTTTATATAATCTGGATACAAGTTCTTTATCAGACATATGATTTACAAACCGTTTCTCCCAGTTTGTGCCTTCCCCCTTTCATTTTTCTAATGGTGCCTTTTAGAAGAGCAAAAGTCTTAATTTTTATAAAGTCCAATTTATCAATTTTTTTCTTGTTTTTGATATCATATATAAGAACTCTACATCTAAATGTCACTACATTTTTTTTTCTTATGTTTTCTTCTAGAAGTCTTGTAATTTCACTTCTACATTAAGTCTATGATCCATTTTGAGTTAATTTGTGTATGGTGTGAAGTTACTATCTACATTCTTTTTATTTTCAATTTTTTTTGCATATAAGTGCCAATTGTCTCAGCCCTGTTTGTTGGAAAGACTACCTTTCCCCTATTGAATTGCCTTAGCATATTTGTCAAAAATCAACTGACCATAAATGTGAGAGTTTGTTTCTGGACTCTCACCTCTGTTCCATTGATCTATGTGATTGTCCTATGCCAGTACCACATTGTTTTGCTTACTGTAGCTTTATGGTTAAGTTTGTAATTGGGCAATATAAATTCTTTTCTCTTTTTTTTCAAGACTGTTTCAGCTACTGTAGGTTCTTTGCACTTTCACATGCATTGTTGAGTAAACTTGTCAATTTCTATAAAAAATCCTGATGGCAATTTTATATGGATTGTGTTAAATCTATAGATCATTCTGGGGAGAATTGCCATCTTAATAAAATTGAGTCTTCAGTTTATGAACATGGAATGTAACTCCATTTATTTAGCAATGCTTTGTGGTTTTCAATGTACAAGCCCTATCTTGCACTTCTTTTGTTAACTTGATTCCTAAATATTTTATTCTTTTTGACGCTGTTGTGAATGGAAGTCATTTCTTAATCTTTTTTTTTTTTTGGCGGTATGCGGGCCTCTCACTGTTGTGGCCTCTCCCGTTGCAGAGCACAGGCTCTGGACAGGCAGGCTCAGCGGCCATGGCTCACGGGCCCAGCCGCTCCACAACATGTGGGATCTTCCCGGACTGGGGCACGAACCCGCATCCCCTGCATCGGCAGGCGGACCCTCAACCACTCCTCCACCAGGGAAGCCCCATTTCTTAATCTTGATTTTGGACTGTTCCTTGCTAACATGTAGAAATATAATTGATTTTTGTGCATTGATCCTGTACCTTGTGACCTTTCCAAACTTGTTTATTAACTCGAATATATCTTTTAATGTGAGGATTTCTCAAGATTTTCTACATACAAGATCATGTTGCCTGTGAATAAAGGCAGTTTTACTTCTTCCATTCCAATTGGTATGCTTTTAATTTTTTTCTTGCATTATTAAACTGACTAGAACTTTGGTACAAGGTTGAGTAGAAGGAGTAAGAGTAGGTATGCTTGCCATATTCCTAGTCTTAGTGGGAAAACTTTTGCCAGTGAATCCATTTGGGCATGACTTTGTCATTGTGGGAAGATTTCAAATTACAAATCGGTTTTTACCTTATTATGTATCAATTCAGATTTTCTATTTCTTCTTGAGTCAGTTTAGGTAACATGTCTTTATAGAAATTTTACATAAGTTGTCTAATTTGATATAAAGTAGTAGTTTATAATATTCACTTATAATCCTTTAATTTTTTGCAAGAATGGAAAGGATTGCCCCTCTTTTTTTTGGGGGGGTGGTAATTTATGTCTCCTCTTTTTATTCCCTGGTTAGTCTAGCTAAAGATTTATCAATTTTGTTGGTCTTTTCAAGGAACCAACTTTTGGTTTCATTGATTTTTTGCTACTATTTTTCTGTTTCCTATTTCTCTGTTTTCTACTTCTCTGTTTTCTACTCTACTCTTCATTATTTCCTTTCTCTTTCTTGTTTTGGATTTAGTCCCTCTATTACTAGTTTCTTATGGTTGATGTTTAAGTTATTGATTTAATAACTGTCTTCTGTTCTAGTGTAGACATTTATAGCTATATATTTCCCTCTAATTACTGAATTAGCTGCATCCCATAAATTTTGATATGTTGAATTTTATTTTTACTCAGCTCAAAATATTTTTTAAAATGTCCTTCTGGTGTTTTTCTTTGACAGATAGTTTATTTAGAAGTGTTTTGTTTAATTTCCAAGTATTTAGTAATTCCCCCAATTTCCTTCTGTTGTTGATTTCTAATTTAATTGTATTATAGTTAGACAACACACTTTGTATGATTTTGGACCTTTTAAATTTATTGAAACTTGTTTTATAGCCTGACGTATGGTCCACTCCAGACAATGTTCCATGCATGTTTGAAAAGAATGTGTATTCTGCTGTCATTGAGTGGAATGTTTTATAAATATCTGTGAGGGCAAGTGTTTTTTAAGTCTTCTCTATACTTGCTGACTTTCTGCCTAGATGTTCTATCAATTTAAAGTGGAGTACTAGGATCTCCAACTGTGATTTTTGAACACTATCATCTCTTGCTTATGTTATTGTAATAGCTTAGCACTCCCTGTCCACCCTCCCTGCTTTATTTTTTTCAATAGGACTTATCATCATTTGACCTTGTATATATTTTACTTATATGTTAGAATATATAGGTCCTATTATGGCAGGGATTTTGTCATTTTTCATTGCTCCTGTAACCATAGTACCAGTAAGAGTGCCTGACACATATGTCACTCACAAATATTTGTTGGATGAATAAACACATCACTGAACAAATGGCACCCATTATTCTCTTGGACAAGTACAAAACTCCTTACCCTACCATCTGGAGGATAACCGCGATGGATCAATACCAGTGGAATACTGAGAGGGAGTGGCCATAGGTGGAAACTCTCCCTTCTCCCTCATGTTTTTCCTTTGGGTTTCTCTCTCCTTATATTTTCCAGTCATCAGAGTAGTAGGACTTGAGGACCAGGACTGGATGTAGATCTTGAGGAACTAGGCCACTGTGCTTGATTGAGATCCAGGCTGTTTGGTGGCCTTCTCCAGGCAAAGGAATCCCCCTGGCATCAGGTGGCCCTGTGCAGCTCAGTGGGGATTAATTTCCAAGTGGAGAGGACAAGGAGGGGCTAAAACTTCACAGTAATAAACAGAGCAGCTTTCCTCTGCACCTACACTTTTTCCTCCTGAACCTGAGACAGCTAGCCATAGGGGGCTGGTCCAAGATTCGGTGTTCAAAATTCCAGCCAAACATCATTCCATCTCAGCACAATTGACACTATCTACTCAGATGTACATCTTGATGTAGCTTTGAAATTTTATGTTTATCCTGCTTTGGAGGGCTATATTATATATAACAGCATCAGAAAAAAAAATACCCCAGCATGTAATATTTACTGAGTGCTTGGCATATGATATCAAGATTTTTCACATTTATCAAGTATATTTTTATATACCTATATGCTTAATCAGTTAAAAATAAAAGACTGACTAATATTTTTCTTTTACTCATTAAAGTTAGGCCTAAGTTTTATAAACTGTTCTTGTATGGTGTGCATAACCAACTAGAGCTCAGAGGAGTGGTCTGAGCTAGAGACAACAATTTGGGTATCATGTATAAATGTATGATAATTAAAGGTATAGGGATAGATCATATGCTCTGGAGAGTGACAAAAGGAGAGAGCCTAGCTCAAAACTTTGAGGAATTTAATTTTTAATGGTTGAGTAGAAGATGATGAGCCTGAAAAGGCAGAGAAGGAGCACCCAGAGAGGTCACAGGAAAACTGGGAGGATGTTACACACAGGAAGGTATGTGTCAGCTTTCTGAAAGCTTGCAATTCTCATAACACACTTTGCTTTGGGGGAGTCTAACTCCTAATAAAGTACCTGTCATTTAATTAAAAATTATCATTAAGCAGGTGGCCCTGAAATTGTGCTTGACACTAGATAAATAGTTCTCATCCAGATATACCTGCAACACTGGAAGGATATAGATTTTTGCATTATTAAGATGTTGTGTCTTCATCAAAATTAGTTTATTCCAATTCTTGCATTCCCCCTCTGAGTGTGGCATATCCTTTCCAGATACCCTATTATTCATCTATGGCTTTTTGGCATTCTAGTAGTAAATTTGAATATTTGATGTCAGTGAAACTTGATGATAAACACTGTACAAATAAAGTTGAATTATTATTGCAGCATTCCTGGGAATGAGGTTATTTCTTATTTTTGTGTTTAATGCTAGTGGCAGTAAATTCCCAATGAATTTTTATTTTATTGCTTTAGACTCAGCAACAAATTTATTTTGCTCATTCACTCACTCATTCATACATCAAATGTATGTTAAGTGCCTACTATATGCCAGACACTGGGAGCGTTAAGACACATCAGGCATGATTTTCAAGCTTTGGTATGCATTGGAACCACCTGGAAAACTTGTTAAAAATACATATGCCCCAGTGCATATGTATTTACCAAAATGAGGTAAATACAAAATGAGGTAAATACCAAAATGAGGTATTACTATACCCCCTCATATTCAGTCCAGGGTCGTTTCTGGGAATCTATATTTAACAAGCTCTCTGTGTGATTCTGGTGCACAACAAAGTTTTAGAACTATTGTTCTATGTAAAAACATTTATAGTGAAAACTTAAATATACTAAAATGTAAGAGGTGTCAGATAGAAGTATACATGGGGTAGAGTGTATATTAAATTTTATTATATTTGTATCTTCCTATAGCAGTAGACTGTACACTCAACAATATTATTGCAAATTTTCAGCTATAATGGAATTTTTGTTTGGTCTTTAAAGCCTTAGCAATACGTTTACTTTCATTAATATTGCAGAAAATTTTAATGTCCTTATAACTGATCATAAAGGTAAGAGCATGCTGTAAACATACGAATATCATTATATCCATGCATACAACTTCCTTTAGTAGGAATGAGGAAAGCATCTGGCAGTTCTTACTTAAATGCTGGGGAGCATATTCTGTGGCCATTATAGGACTGGTCCTGTTATAAATGAAAGGGTTCTTTCCTTTTCTTTTATTCCTTTGTCTACTGGGCTCTTTTGCAGCCTGTTGGTACAAACAGCATTAGAGGAGTATCAGCAGTTTCTAAAACACTCACAATAATGCAAAGTGCAAAACTCTGAGTCTTGAATTGAGGAAAATAAGCTTTCTTTTAAAGAATAATTGGTGTTTTCTTCTTAAGAGGAGGCACTCAGTTACTGTGCCATTCACAAAGAAACTTAGGCTGTGAGGGATGGATCAACTCCACTTTTATTGTAGGGAAGCTGTGATGTTCCTTGACTACAAGATTTAATAGGAAGAGATGTAGGTTAGAAGCAACTATTTAACAAGTCTGATTCAAAATTGAGTGAAAACAGCACAGGAAATTTGAAAAAAATTCTGGAATTTTTTCCAAATGTCAATTCAAAATGTCTCCTGGTCTCTTGAAATAGCTTCAAGAAGTGCAATATGGTGGCTGCTGATCCCCAAAATTCTTGATTTTCCTCTCTTTCCTGGGAACACAGGTAAACTACATGTCCAAGCCTCCTTTACATTCTCTGTATGGTCATATACTAAGTTATAGCCAATGGAATATGAGTGGAAGTGATGTGAGATAGATAGATAGATAGATAGATATACCTCTTCTAGGCTTGACCCATAAAAACTTCCCACTGTGGTTCTCCATGCACCTTTCTGTCTACTGGATGATGACACCCAGGCAACCTTGAAAGCCACAAATTGAAAACTGCAGGGCTTCTGTCAGCCTGGGTTCTTAAATGACTGTATGGAGCAGGGACATCCCACCCCCACTCCTCCCCATCCCAATGCCAATGGACTTTGCTTGAGAGAAAAACAACCCTTCACCCTGTTAAGCCTCTGAAGCGTTGGGGTTAGTCTGTAACAGCAGTTAGCCTATTTTAATTAATACAGGATATAAGAATACGGGCAAGTCTGTACCATGAGACCATGCACGACCTATTATTTCTGGAGCCAGAGCCCTGAACATAGTCCCATAATTCTCCTGCAGAGGTTGCCTTTACCATAATCCCCCTGAGAAAATTCTGTAGAAAAGACTCTTCTAGCTCCAGGGGGCGGTACTTAGGCTGTCAGGAGTGTTCTAGTCCTGCAAGGACAGTTCAAAGCGAACATTTCTCTTGGTCAGTGGGACATGATCCTAGCAGCACACAGAGTGTGAAATACACGGAAATTCTCACTCCAGAATTTGGAGACAACAGGATTGGATAAAAGGAAACCAGAGGCACAGCCACAATGGAGCATGACACGCATGCAGAGAACCAGAGCACCAGGACCACCTGCTAGGTCCCTTAATGGCACTTGCCACAGACTGGCAGGTATTGTCATTACAATTTAAGAGAAAATCCTCCTGGCTTTTAAAAAGTTTTACTGCGTGGAAGTCAGATAGCGAATTTCACGATGTTCGAAGTCCTAGTCCTTAGGAAAAGATAGATTTGCCTTCCCTTTTAAGATAATGACCGAGCCCCTCCAGATTGTCTCCTTCCTCTCCCAGCAGCCAGCCTTTCACACACCAGCACCCTTCCCACGGTGATGGCTTTCCACTGGGTAGCTATTTATGGCATCGCCCATTCCAAATACAATCTCAGTGGATATAGGAACTACTTAAGAATTTGCAACCTGACTTTATTTTTAATTTTGGCTTGGTTTTTATCTGAAATGTTCCTCCAAGCCTTAAAGCTCTTCAGCCATTTTACAATAAGTACCTCTCTCTCCTTCCTAGTCCATTAAATAAAATAGCCACCATCCAAGCAACAGTTATTCTGTACAAGACACTGGGCATGGCCTTTACCTACATTACATTACCTAATCGTCACAGGAGAGTATTATTGTTATCCCATTTTGCATATGAAGAAACTGAGGCAGCAAAAGGTTAAATAATTTGGCCAAGCTCACATAACTAGTAAGGGGCAAAACCAGGGTTCAAACCTGAGCACTCTAGCCACAAACCTCCAACCTTAACCACTGTACTGCCTCTATTTCTATTTCAATTTTTGCTCATGGAAGACATCTCTCGAGAGAGTAGTTGATCCTTCAGAAGGAAGATAAATAATTCCAGTTCATCAGAACTTCTTCTCTGCACCTTTGTTTTTTTTTCATTCCCGCACTTGTGGAATTTGGGAACCTCTTACCATGGTACCAGTGTTCACTCTCTGAGGTACCTCCCTTCTCTAAATCTTAGCAGTTCTCTGGCATGGCGAGATCCTGGGGCTGTTGCCACAGTCTTCCGGAAAAGAGAAGCTTCTTGGCTGCAGCATGTTCTTAACGCTCAGGAGAAGAGCTGCACTGAGGGGCCAATCTGTCACTGTGTCTATATTTAACACCATCTGCCAGGAATATTTCAAACTGCCTATTTTAGTACATGCCATTTCGTGCAAATGCGACTGCTCCACCACTAGTTCGTGGGAAAACAAGGGCATTGGTGGGATAGGGAGTTTCTGCTCTTTATGTTAAGTGTTGTGAGTCGGCCCTTCAGGCAACCTTCCAATGAGACAAGGGAGAGGATGGAGGGAGGGTTTTCCCAGGGTGTTAGTCCCAGGGGTCCACACTTTTAGTGGCTCAGAAGTGATCCAGGGGTGGCAGCTGCCGAGGAGGCGGAGGGGGGTTCTGGATTGGGGGAGGAAACGTAAAAAGCCCAAGGCTTTTATACAGTATCCCTGAGGCAACATGCTGGCCTTTCCCATTTCAGAGCTCCCCATTCCAGCTCCATAAATCACTGGGCAAACTCTTCCAGCCTTAACCAACCCTGTGCAGCCTTTGTGATCCATCTCAGGGAAAGACAAGGGCTCCCGTTTACTGAGGGCTTCAGTTTTCAGTGTTGGCTTGTACAAGCATCAGTTCAACTCGTCCATATGACATCCTTATGAGGGAGGTTCTAGTCTTAGTTCCACCTTACAGCCAAGGAAACTGAGGCTTGGAGAGGCTTAGGGACTTGCAGAGTTAGAATCTGAGCTCGGGCTCTCTGAAGCCAGACCATGATCTTAACTATTGTTATCATACTGACCAGTTCTAAATCCCCTACCCAATCAGTCTCTCTGCAATAGACACTGTATTTTTTGCATATTATTTCCACCTGCAGCTTATTTTCCAGACTCAATGCTTAACTGTATTTGAGAGGTTCTGACCATAGGTTTGTTATCAAGCCCCACTGTGACTGTGTTGACTTCCCTAAAAACCCCTCCCAGACCGAGCCCAGAAACAGCCCAGTGAGGTGCGGGGCTCTTGGTTTTGCCCTCAGCCTTGAGTAAGAACTGCTTGGAGGAAGCAGTTGAACAGCCTTATGAGAGCCTGCCCCAGCTGTAGAGGTGCATAGAGATGTATGGAATTCATCCTTGTAGATGACAAGGGCTGCTGGAAAAGGAAATGCTACCAGGGACTGGCGTGGGACCGGAGCTGAGAAGACTGACAGTGGAGTGCAGTTCATTAACCCAGCTGTCCTGGGTGACTTATTTATCTTCAGAGTGGCTGAATCCAGGCAAATTCTGAAGTGTTATAATAGGAAAATATCAAAATATATGTGTACTTTTTTCTAAGCACAATTCCTGAGGATGACCAATCACCCTAGGATGAAAGTTAGAAGAGGTGGTTACATGCATGCTCTGGTGTTGTAGGTTGGAAACTGAGTCCTTGGGAAGTAGAGTGAGTGGTACAGAATAGAGATTAGAAATCAGAGCTTTTAACAGACAGCTCCATATCCCATCCGTTTCAGTTGTTTATTCCTATATACCAAGCCACCCTTAAACTTAGTGGCTTAAAACAAGAACAATCTTTTTATTATTACCTCCCATGGATGTTGGTGGGTGGCTGTCTGGCTAGGTGGTTCTCACTGGGGTCTCTCCTTCAGTTGCAGCTGGACAATGGTTGGGGCTGGAGTCATTTCAAAGGCTTCTTCATGTATCTGGAAGTTGGTGCTGGCTGTGAACTGGGACCTCAGCTCGGCTGTGCGTCAGGACAGCTGTACATCATCTCTCCATGGGCCTGACTGTCCCCATAGGAAGAGAGCTGTGTTCCCAGAGGGAGAGACCCGAGAGAATGAGGCAAACACTATATCACCTTTTATGACCTAGCCTGAGAAGTCACGTAGTGTCATAGCATACTCCCATTGTGGTCGCAGGCCAGGCCAGATTCAAGAGGAGAGAATATAGACACATTCCTCAAAGGAAGGAGAATCAACATCAATTTGTAAGAGGAGCATGTGAGATGGGATATATATTGTGGTGGCCATCTTTGAAAGATACAATCATCCATACCAATGACAATGGACTAGGGAACAACTTGGTTTTGGGAGAAATTGGACGAGGTACTATAGCCAGTATTAAGTGCCAGAGGGCTGGAAGGGCAGTGGAGAATCAAGACTCCAAGCAATTCCTTCTTACATTCAACAAGTGTTTACTGGGTACTTATGAGGTGCCAGAAACTGGGGATACAGCAGTGATCAAGAGACAAGGCTCCAGCAGCTTTCATGTAATTTAGAGTCTGGTGGGGATGCGATGAACAACTGCTCAAATAAATACGGAAGTGCCACGAGGAACTATAAAGTTGGGTAAGAAGACTAATAATATTGGGGCAGGGTGTCTATTTTAGGTAGAGAGCTTAGGGATGACCTCTCTGAGGTGGGGACATTTGAGCAGAGACTTAAATGGACGGAGTGAAGCATGCAAACATCTGGAGGAAAGGCATTCCAGCCTGGGGAAGAGCAAGGGCAAAGTCCCTACAGAAGGATAAACTTGAGTATTCAAGGTATAACAGGAAGCCCTGTGACTAGCATTTAGGGATTAAGTTGGAGAAGGGTAGGAAATGAGGTATAAGAAGTTACCAGTAGTTGGGGCAAAATCTATCACAAAACATTGCTTTTGCTGGTGTTTGGTTCCCTCGGTGTTAGGATGGTAGAACAAATCCTCCTCATTAGAAAGTATCCATCATGAATATAGGCTTCCTGTTTTCTAAACATAAATGACCATGTTTCCATTTGGGGCAGAGCTGACTGAAAACGAATTTCAGAAGACATCTCTGACATGAATGTAGAAGCATCTGGCCGCCCTCAGGGTAACTTCCCACCACTTACCACAGTCAATCTGGTCTTTGTCAGGGCATCTTCCTTTTCAGAGGGTAACTATGACAACGGAGCATGATGCTGATGCTGTGGCTGTGCAGCAGCCCTCTATTTGCACACATGATGCTGTGGGAACACAGAACTGTGAATCAGGGTAATGTCGGCCTCTCTCTTTGTAGTGAACAAGTTATCTGCTATTTGATTCAATTAATTTTTTTTTACTCACTTTGTTTTTACTATGACTCTCTCATAACAAAATGATTAACATGTCCTATAATCTGTAACATCATTTCCCAAATTTATTTGATCAAGACCCTCGTATTAGTTTTCTGTTGCTGCTGTAACAAATCACCACAAACTTAACAGCTCAAAAAACACGAATGTATTATCTTACAGTCTGTAGATCAGAAGTCTGATGTGGGTCTCTACAGGCTAAAATGACAGTGTCAGCAGGGCTATATCCTTTTCTTGAGGCTCAAGGGGAAGGTCCATTTCCTTGGTCATTCTGGTTCTTGGCAGAATTGAATTCCTTGTGGTTATAGGACCAAGGTCTCCATTTTCTTGCTGGCTGAGGGCCATTCCCAGCTTCTAAAGGCTTCCCAAATTCCTTAGCTCATGGCTCCGTCCTCTATCTTCAAAGCCAGCAATGGCAGGTCAAATAACTCTCACACCTTGAATCTCTCCTCCATCTTCTTCTGTCTCATCTCTCTCTGACCACAGCCAGGGAAGATTTTCAACTTTTAAGAACTCATGTGATTAGACTGGGCCCACCTGGATAATCCAGGGTGTTCTTTCCACCTGAAGATCCATGCCCTTAGTCACATCGGCAAAGTTCCACTTACCATGTAAGGCAACACAGTCACATGTTCCATGGATTAGAGTGTGGACATCTTTGGGAGAGTCATTCCCTACCACAACCTTCATTCCCCAACCCCATTAAACTAGAGTTTAATGCAATAGAGTTTGGGAAGCCCTGCGGTAGAGGTATCCAGAGGGCTGATTCTAGACAGGAAAGAAACTATTTCTTTAGGGGCTGTTGCAACAGCCAAAGCACTGGGTGAGCACAAGACAAGGTGAGGTTGGATTCCTCCACGTGGTTGGCGCAGGTGGGGCAGAGGAATAAGGTTTCAGTGATGGGTTTAACCTTCTTGCTTACCTCGAGTATGAATCAGGTAGATTTTTCTGATTAGGCTTGTCTGTCAAGAACCTCTGCCTCTAATGCCAGAAAGGAGAGGAAGGGACAGTTACTGCAGCAGGTGCTTTTCATGATCACCTCATATAATGGTCATGCTAACTTGTGAAGGTGAACCCTGCATTTGAAGCTACATGAGGCAGATTCATTTGGTGCCTCACTCGGTTCCCCTTTACTGGGCTGGTGCACCCATCCACAGAGGTGGTGAACTAACAGCTCCCAGCTCCCCCTTTCTCTAGAAATTACCCTTACAGCTGATGGGGGCTGCCTCAGCTTTGAGGTTATGCCACCGACCACCCCCTCGCTCAACGGGCGCGCGTGCACACACACACATACACACACACACACACACACCCTCCCAACCACAAAAGTCTGGCCCTCTTGCCTCATGGTGGGGACATTTCTGTGATGCTTCAGAGTCCTCTGGGGATCAAATCAACTTCTTCCTCGCTTTACTCTTTTCCCTTCACTTTTCTACTTCCCTTCTTCCCTTACAAGTTTTTCCTGAATAAATCACGTGTTCCCAAACCCCTACCTCTGGCAGTACTTCCATAGAGCCCAACCTAAGATGTAATAAAAAATTAATTCAAATATCGGGACCCACAAAATGGAGGCTGCCCCAGCGGCTGGGGTCTACATCACAGACCTAAACGAAAGTCAGTTCCCACTTACAAGAAATGCCTCACTGTCAAGGAAACCTAACATACACCAGTCACAATCCTCCAACTCAGCTTTAGCTGGCTCCCCTCACCCTGGAAAACAAGACCTGCTAGCCTTAATACCGGACCTCCTAGCCAATCATGCCATTTCCTTGTTGCCTCTTCTAGCTCTCTATAAAACGTAGTCCTCGCTTTTTTGCAGGTTCTTGGGCTAGACTCAGACAGCGCCAAGAAAAAAACAGGAGAAAATGCCGCTATCGCCCCTGGTACCTGCCCCTTTCCGGATATGTAGTTGAATAAATCAAATGAAGCTTGATTATTTCTTTGTAGAAGTGGGGCTGGAATTATGTGTAGGATTCTAAAGACTAAGTTTATAGGAAAGGACAAGTAGTGAGAGTGGAGAATAAGTATGAATTCAATGGTCCCTCTCACTGTAAGCTCCGTGGGGGTAGGGGGCTGTGTTCATCTCATGCACACTGTATCCCTGCGCCCAGCACAGGAGCTGAAACGTGGCAGATCTGCAGCAGTAAGTGAAGGAAGTTGAGAGAAGCAACTGGTGAGGTTTCTGTAAGTCCGGAGGTTAAGCCAGGAGAAAGCTGGGGAAAGAGGATCTGTTCTCCGTAGCACATGCTCCTTTGCACCCTTCCAAGCCCTTCTGTGATGACCTCACCTTTCCCGGGAACCTGCTCATAGTTCCCAGGAAGCTGTGGACGCAGGCCCTCACCCAGAAAGTGGCACTTCCGGTCAGCCCCTCCTCCGCCTACACCGGGATGGAGTGTCCCAGCTGCTCCTTAACCTAGGACAATGCCCTGCCCTTCAGAGATCTAGTGGACCCTTGGGTTAGACTTAAATTAGGTTTATTAATATATATATATTTTTTATTTTTATTTTTGCGGTACGCGGGCCTCTCACTGTTGTGGCCTCTCCCGTTGCGGAGCACAGGTTCCGGACGCACAGGCTCAGCGGCCATGGCTCACGGGCCCAGCCGCTCCACAACATGTGGGATCTTCCCGGACCGGGGCACGAATCCGTGTCCCCTGCATCAGCAGGCGGACTCTCAACCACTGCGCCACCAGGGAAGCCCTATTAATATATTATTTAAATCTGTACATCAAAAAACTAGGTAGTATTAACCCATGTTACCTTAGTGCTCATATAAGACTAAAACAAATTTATGATCTAAACACCAAAAAAGTCACAAAACCTGTAAAATGAGCATTAATAACATTAATGAAATGTGACATCATATTGTTTTCCTAAAACCAAGTCTGTATTCCCAGCACAGTGTGGTCCTAACTGTCCAAGCCCAGCTCTTTCCCAGTCAGCCCATCTGTATTATCCTGGACCAAGTGCAGGCATCCTCTCTTGCACTCAGCTTTTCTCTCTTCCTACCACCTCTAAGCCTACTTTTGTATAAAATGCATCCTGCTGTTTTTTAACTTCCAGCAGATGCAAACACATTTATATGTTAAGCCCACCTCTCTCTATTCCTCATTAGAGGAAAATAAATAAAGTGGCTTTACTTGGCATTAATGTGATCCCAGACACAAACTGGAGGCTGCAGTCATGCGGTGACTGTGGATTATACGTCAGATATTCAGATTATTTAGAATATATGTGCTTATAAGAATATATATCATATTTATTATATATACATGATATATATGTATGTATACATATGCATTTATGTACATGAAATAATCGTCAAGTTTTTGTTTTAAAATAAAAAAGTAAAACATTCTCTTAGAAAATTTGTGGCCCCTTGAGGAACAACACTGTTTTAGGCATAGCCTCGTCTGGAATGCTGTGTCTCTGTATGTGCTATTATTTCTCCTTCTGCCATACCCGTGCATTCGGTCATGCCCAAGAAGTAAAATTAATTTTCTTTACCTCCCCTGTTTGCATATCCAATCATCATCCTTATTTATTCATCTATTCTAGAACAACCAATCAGCCACATTAAGCATGTATCATAACCACTCGAGACTTCACAAGAACTCTGCAAAGTAGATATTATTATTCTTGTTATGGTCCCAGTTTAAAAATGAAAAATCTGGAGCTCAGTGAGTTTGAGACTTGGGTTGCATTGGAAGTAGGGCTTTGATTCAGTTCTGCCTGACCTCAGATCCCACACTCTTATTCTTCACCGTATCCCCAAGGTATTAAAAAGTGTGGTACATAATCAGTACTTAGCAAATATCTTTTGAATGAATACAATAACAATGAACTGTTTCTATTGTGCCAGTCGCCTCTACTCACGGCCCACAGGAGCTGGACTCCACTATAGACCCGACATAGACCCTGTATGTTTCTCCTTTACAGGCAGCAAGGCCCTGCAGAGTAGAAACTAAGCATCCTTACCTGAGAATCCCCATCATGCCTGGCACATAGTAGGTGCTTAAATATTTATTAATCAGAATTGGCTTGAGCTCTTAGGTAGTCATGGCCCAGCCTGGGATCTTTCTTCAAGGTTAACTTAGAATTAGAAAAAAGACCTTGAGGAAGAGAGTGTGTTTCTGACGACTCCAGAAAGGCACCACCAGCAGCCTTGGTAAAGGAACGGGAAGCTTTGGCAACTTCCTTCTAAGGTTGGACTCCAAGCCCTACTACGTAATGTACGCAAAAGCATGTGACTCAGAGAGCAGCAAAACCATGGAGCAGCATGCCAGGTTTAGAGTCATTGAAGCAAGTGGTGTAAATGATGAAATTTAAAAGGCAGAGACCTTTTTAGAAAAAGCCAGGGTGCACAGAAGTGACAGCATTGCAAGCTGGGTAGAAATGACAAATCTTCCCCATTCCCCTTGCAGGAGGGCCTTGGAGAATGGCTTTTAAAATGCCCTTTTAAGTCTCTGAAGGAGCCGTCAGCGGGATCAGCTAAGGCTGGGAAGTTCCTCGTGATCATCTACAGCATAATTGAGGTTCCCACATTCTTTCTGCCCCGGCTGCTCCTCGGGTCAGATAAAATGCACCCGGGGCTCACGGTTCATCTGTGTTTACATTTTCCCCTCTTTGCTGCCCTTGTTCTTCTGCTCACCCCAAATCACCAGGCCCTTGCTGCCTGTATTTCAACAGGAAACTTTCTTTCCCCCCAGACTGTTTACAGCTTCCTCTCCATGCAGTTTTCCAGCCAGTAGAAGCCTGGCCCGTTACTGGTTTGCGGCGGGTTTATGGTGGGTTTGCGGTGGGCACCCACTGAGCAGCAGGCAGCTTGACCTGAGCGTGTTCTCTCCTCACCCACTTGCCTGGGGGCGGGGGCGGGGGATGGGCAGGGCCTCCTTGTGCTTCTGGAGGAGTCCCCAAATGTCTGATAAATTACAGGGTGTTTTCAGTGACTGGGCACCTTTCCAAAGCTGGCGCATCTTTCCCTACCTCAATGAGATGGGTTGGAGAGGGGGAAGGAATTGACATCATGCGTAACCATCCACGCCAGACATTGGACCAGGGACCCAATGGACATTAGTTGGAATTCTCACAGCCACCTGGCAGGCTCAGCTCTGTCCTCACTCAGCAGATCAGGGACCCCAGATTCACCAGAGACACAGCTAGGATGTCAGAGAGTCAGGACTCAATTCTAGGTCCCGGGCCCCAGAGCCCAAGCGCTTTTCACTTGAATACGCTGGAGGGACTTTGGCTTCTCCCCTGACACCCACACTCGCAGAAGGGAGCCTGATCTCCCTCTCTCCCGACCCGTCGCTGATTCATGCAGAAATTATAATAAAGTCAGGATTTGTAAAGTTTCATCCGCCAGCTCTTCTCAGGTACACTTCAGTTCAAACACAGTTTGGGTTCCTGCCAGAGTCTCCAGCATACTTCCAATTTCATGCAAAGCCATCTTTTCTGATAAGTTCATTTTGTTGCATTTATGACTAAGTATGATTTCACTTTATACCATTTTAAGGCATCTCCTGTATGCAAATTCAGAAACCAGAGAAAAATTGTTTTTGTTAGATGCCATGCCCCGATTTTTGGATCAGAAAATGCATCCCCTCCCCAAGCTCTGCACCATGTCAGTATCATCATCGTGGTAATCATCGTGGCTTAGTTTTCCTTTTAGCAGCATTTTGTATTTTTAAGTTCTCTGTTCCAGGCACTGGAAGAACTGTTGTGTATCCCTCATTGCAGGTGCAGCACCAGAATATCCCAGCCCCTTCTCCAAACAGATTCTTGACCACGCAGTCTCAGCCTCCCCCTCCATACTAAGAGTTAAGATGCTTTTCTCAATCCTGTAGCAGATGGAACAGCTGCTCCTGCCTGAGGATCCCCTTCCCAACCCCCGTTCCAGGGAAATGTGTGTGGTGGGGGGAACCCCAGTGGAGGATGAGGTTGCTCTGTCTTGGCACCAAAAAGAAAGTCCTGCCCTTCCCTGGTGGGCCTCCTCCAGACTGGCTACCCTACCTCCCCAAGGATGAAGCTCCAAGTGGTACCTCCAGCCCTGCCGGAACCCACTCTTTCCAAACCACTGAGTCATTTCCCCTCAAGGACTTTCTCATTAAAACCTTCCTGTTTGCTTTAGCTCTGGAGCTCCGTTCTGAGTTACTGTTTCCTTCCCCATCCCCACTGAGCTGGAATTAATGACCCGGCACCTTTCAGCTCTCCCTCCCTTTGCAGTTTTCCTTCCCACTCTCATCTCTTGGCTGGAGTCTCCACACTTTGTACACATTTGTGCAAAGCCCCAGAGTTTCTAAAGCTGTGAGGGAAGATATTGTTTGGAGGATAAATTGGGAAGATGAGCATCTACGAAGAGGCACCAGGGAGAAAACCCTTTGACCAAGAGCTTGTCCCAGATCCATCTGACATAGCGAGCAGAGCAGTTGGGAATAGCAACCTTTGACTAATGGCCTCAGAGCTGCTGGACCTTGAGCAGCTGCTGAATCCCCTGGAAGACAACTGTGGTCTCCTTAGAGCCCTGGTTAGGAGCATTGCATGCACGTCTGAGACCTGCTGACCAGGGGGATAGTTTGCTGTGTGGTCAGTAGCCACAAAGCAGGACTCCGTGGGGCAGTAGAGGCCAGAAGACATCAGCCCTTTCTGGTTCAGTGATGGAGTGATGGGAAGAGAGTACAGAAAGAGAAAAGAAATGGTCATAGTAAACAGTGCACCTTAGTTCCTCTTCTATCAGTCTTAACTTTTTAGTGAGGCAGTCCTCTGTTCCAGGCACATAGAGAGCCGTTTTATATTTCTCATTGCAGGCCGAAAATATTCCAGCCCCTCCAAACAGATTCTTGATTGAATAGAATGTCACAGGCTGTACTAAGAACAGTGTCCTTTGTGCCCTGTATTGAGTAAAAGTTCATTGAAGCAAGTCAAGCTGAAGTTCAAAAAGTGTACGTGACAGAAGAGAAGGGCCAAAAACTCGTCTGCTGACTCAAAACCTTTTATTGTTTATTCATTCCATCACAGTGTCGTTATGAAAAGCTTTGGGGAGATTTTCCTGGGGTGATGGATCCACCCCTCAAGTCCCATCGCATTGACAATCCCCTGCCCCAGTAAGTGTGAGGCCCACACAATCTAGTGACCGCTGATGCGGCTTTGCAGAACTCCAAAACACTGCCACTTGGAAAACCTGCTCTCAAAGTATGCCTATGGTTGCTCATTGTCACCAGCTTGGTGACTTCCACAGAAGGTGAGAATTCCATGGTTTGGGTCCTGGCTCTCTTCCTGCTGATTCAGAGATCCTCCACAAGGCTCATCGGCCTTGTCTGCTGCTCGACATGTTACTCCCTGCCCTGTGAACTTCTGCATCCTGTGCCATAAGCGATCCTTCCTTCTCCTCTTAGATTTTCAATCTCTGCATCCCTACTGACCTTTTCCAATTAGTCTACAAATTGCTTAACTCTTCATTTCCAAACAACTCTATGTACTCTGCCTGCTTCATAAGCCCTTCCCTTTGCGTCCTCCAGGGGGCGCCACCCACACTGTATTCTGGGTACAGGAGTAGTTTCGAGGAGTTTCATTTACCCAGGATACAACCTGAATGCAACTCCTCCTCTTCCACCTCCTCGTGCAAAGATGGGCACCGTTGCTTCCCTCCAGTTACTGTCCTGTGTTCTTCCTTCCTTCTAATACCATTCTTACAAGAGCCATCCCTGTTCCTTGCCTTTCCACGTGCAGAAGTCTCCGAGGACTTCCTACTGTAATATCAGTGGCCTCCTTTTCATCCTCCCTCTCGCCTGTCTGTAGCGTATGATACACCTGAATTTTCCCTCCTTCTGGAAACACTCTCCTCCCCTGGCCTTCCTGCTTCTTCTGTTGTCTCCTGGCTCCTCATCAGTCCCCGACCAGCTCTCCACCTCCAGTGTTCTCTCTGAAATCTTGATGTTTCTGAAGGCTATGTCCTCAGCCCTTTTTTATTCTTCACAGTCCCTTCCCTGGACAGTTGCATTTACTCCCAGTTAATGATCTGAAACTTTCCATGTCAATACATCTTAATAATAACCAGTCCATATTTGATTATCTAAATCATCCCCCAAATGTCATTTCTAGCTAGTTTGTTCAATGAGGAACCAATTAGAGCATGTACATCACATATCCAATTTTAAGTCCTTTTTTAAAAAAGATCAAGTATAGACATGATAGCATGCTTGTTAAACGGATTTGGCCAGTTATCTACAGAACATCCCATCTTCTGGATTTGACTAGGTGCTTCTTTGCAATATCATTTAGCTTGTTTCTCTAACCCACTTATTTTTTATAAACTGGAAGGAAAAAGCAAAGGCATGATGATTCAATTTAAATCTTGTTAGCTAGATTATGTCATAGATGTGGACTTTATGTTGCATTTCATCATAAGATACATATGTTCTGGTTGACTCACCATTGAGGATCCTAGCATTGAACCATCAATTAAGGCAAATGGTAGTCTCATCCTTCCATTGTAGCATGATGTTTTCCCCATGTGACTAGCAAGTAAACGATGTGATGTTATTTTGGCAATATACAAATGTCCAGTGCCCCATCAGCCATATGCCTAATGCTTTTTATCACCAGTTTATACTCACTGCATACGTCAATAATTCCATTAAGAGTTTAAAGTGATTATCAGCCAGGGTTCTTGGTAGGATATGGATGCCACACTCCAATTAATTAAAGGTTAATTAAGAACATTTTTAGGATGGAGCTATATACTAAGGTGTGGGCCATCAAGGGGTGGGTGATGAGTGCCAGGTGGGCAGCTGTTACCAGCCCTGGTCCTGAAGGGGCAGGAGAAGAAAGTGGTACTCCTGGTGCTGGGCAAGCTGCAGCCCTGGGAGGAGAGCTGCCCACCAGGAGGAGTGGCTGCTGACAGAGGAATGCAGTTATAATCCAGACCTTCACCTGGCAGGGCACTCAGATGAAATGAAACTTTTCTGACAACTTTATTTTCTGCTTCTTACCTGAAGCACAGTAGCAGGACAGGGGGTTACAGTTGAGGTGCTGGAGGCAGGCATGTCCTTTGAATAGCTGTTTCTGCACCAAGCTGACTATTGGCATTGAGAACTATCAAGAGAAACAAAGTGGACAGCACTCTCAGGTGGAGGTTGACCTCTGGTTGCCAAAGCACAAAGTGTATGTGGGGGGGAGGTATCACATTTACAAAGGATAATTGTATTTGTTAGCAGGTCGGGGCCAAAGCTGTGTTGTCTCCCTGCAGGAAGCAATGAAAACAAGACGATGTTAGTCCCAGGGAAATACATCCTCACTCCTGAATAATTGTTTCAGCCCCCGGACACTTTTCATTCAAACGTGTAAATGCACAGAAGAGAGAAGTTAATGATCACTAACCTTTTACCATCTTGGGAGGAGCGACTTCTGGTGCTACGTATCAGGAAACTTCTGAGGGAATGATTCCAGGTGCCCTTAGCTCAGGTAAGTTTCCTCAGCTTGGGAATAAAACACCTCTGCTTTCACTCGCTGCAGGTTAAAAGAAATAGCACTGATAACGTGTGTCATGTCATTCAATCAAGTGTTGGAGCCTGAAGGCATGCTGGTTCTTCTGGTCTCTGGGGGAGGGTTCATTACTGAGTTCCTTCTAGCTGACAAGCGATTTGAATGTCCCCCTATTACATGGGATGCCAACAGCATGGGGCTGAGAAAGAGGAGATTAGATTGATGGCTGCTCTATCACTTACCAACTAGGTGGCCTTGAGTGTGTTACTTGATCTCCCCAAACCAGTGTTTACATCCATAAAACAGTAATAATCATCATTCCCCTGGTTACAGGAGAAACAGCTGTCTTGAGGTAAGGTGTATAAGAATGGATTCTAGAATCAGAAAGACTGGAGCTTAAAATCTAGTTACGCTTCCTAGTGATTGTATAAAACTGGACAGTCACCTGTAAACCAGGTAAAACAGGGAAAGCACTGGAATTTTCCTCATAGATTATTTTAAAGATTAAATGCTGAAAAGCACCTAGCACAGTGCAGGCGAGGAATACGCACTCAAGGGTTCATGGTTATTAACATCAGCTTTCCCGGCTGCTGGTGGTAGGCAGGATGCCCTGGTGTGATGCCCTGTTTAACATCCTTGGGCAAAGCGAAGCCTGTGAATATGACGAGCGACCACTCCCATGGCTGTGGTACGTAATATGGCAAAAGGGAGGTCATGGGGTGGACCTGACCTAGTCAGGTTAAAAGCACAGAGCTTTCTCCGCTGGTCACAGGTGAGAAATCCTAGAAGTGGGCTCCTGCTGGCCTGGAAGAAAGTAAACATCCATGCTGTGAATAGCATGGGGACCACATGGCAAGGAATACCAATGGCTTCTGGGAGCTGAGTGTGATCCCCAGATGACAGCTAGCAAGGAAACGGGGAACGTATTCCTACAAGGTCATGAGAAACTGAATGCTGCCAACAACCCGACTGAGCTTGGAAGGGGACCCCACACCTCAGATGAGAACTCAGCCTGGCCGGTGCCCTAACTGCAGCCTTGTGATCCCCTGAGCAGGGATCCAGCAAAGCTGTGCTCACACTTCTGATCCATGGAAAACGTAAGATAATAAGTTTGTGTTGTTTTAATCCACTTAGTTTGTGGTCATTCGTTCACAGCAACAGAAGACTAATATCCCAGCTAGAGTTAATCAGCACTACTGGTATTGTTCTCGCTGTGTCGGGTTCTGTTCCTAATCGCTGTCATCTGCAGCAGCGCCTCACTGCATAAATCATGACATTGCAAGAATGGCAAGAGGTGCTTTTCTTCAACGCACCCCCCTTAGACGGGAAGCATTCGCTCCGACTGTCTTCTGCTAATGGGCTGGTGATGGTCACGGGGAGGAGCAGCTTATCGACCTCTGTGGCTTTAGAAAGGCACACAAATATCATCAGAACTGAGTCTTTCCTGGAAGACTTGACTTATTATGTGAAAGCCCTTTTCTTCAGAGGCTTCCTGTTTGACACTACAAGTTTCTCACCTACCAAGGCCTTCTCTGCACCATAGACCAAACGTAGCCAAATGATCTGTTGAAGAGTTTTTAGGTCCTCACTGAGCTTGCAGCATGTTGGGAAAGGCAGATATTAAACAAGTAATTGCACGAACATAGGAGTATAAACTGTATGGTGTGCCTTAAAGAATAACATGAAGTATCAGAGAAACTTGAGCCTGGAGGTTCAGGGAAGGCTTTTCTTGAGGAGACGATCCTTGCCAGGAGACCAGGAGGATGAATAGGAGGTAACTCGGCCAAGGGATGATAAAGATGCTCTTCATCACAGGGAACAGCTTGTGTAAAGTCCCTGAGGCAGAAGAGGTCATGGCCAGTTTAAGAAACGGCAAGACTAGTGAAGTAGCAAGGAGAATGAGGAGAAGAGTGTGTGTGAGTCGAAGGTGGGGAGGGAGCAGAGCTAGATCTTGCAGGTCCTGTTAGGCTTTGCTAAGGATTTCAGTCTCAGTCAGGCTTTCCCTTTTAAGAGAGCACCCCAGCTGGGATGGAGGGAAGGGATCGTAGGGAGAAAGACAGATGTGAAAATACTAGTTGGGAAGCAATTGCAACTATCCAGACAGGAGTTCAGGGTGGCTGTGACAGAGATCATGATGTGGACAAGGAGAGAAGTTAGATAAAACTAATCTAATTTGGGGAGCCTTAACTTTGCCAGTTTTAAAAATTAAGAAAACGTTTTCAGTCCACCCTACCATTTTGAAGAATTCACATTCATTCACTTACTTATTTGATAAATATGTATTGTGTTTTTTTTATGTGCCAGGCACTGTTCTAAGCATGGTGATATAGTAATGAATAAAACAGGCAAAAATCCCCGTTCCCAAGGAGCTTGCAAGGGATTTAGATCATAAGCAAGAAAGATAAGGAACATATAAAATATATTTGTTAGCAAAAAATGCTAAGGAGAAAGTTAAAATTAAAAGAGGGAAATAGGAAGTGTTAGAATAAGATTGTATTATATATGGCCAGACAAGATCTCACTAAGAAGATGATATTTTTTTTCCTATCTTGATTAAACTGTTTTTTTTAATCGAAGTATAGCTTGATCTACAATGTTGTGTTAGTTTCAGGTGTACAGTACAGTAATTCAGTTGTACATATAGATATACATATAGATACAGATATTCTTTTCAGATTCTTTTCCCTTATAGGTTATTACAAAATTTTGAATATAGTTCCTTGTGCTATACAATAGGTCCTTGATGATTATCTATTTTATATATAGTAGTGTGTAAATGTTAATACCAACCTCCTAATTTATCCTTTCCCCTTTGGTAACCATAAGTTTAGAAGGTGATATCCTACACTGTTGGTGGGAATGTAAATTGGTACAACCACTATGGAGAACAGTATGGAGGTTCCTTAAAAAACTTAAAATAGAACTACCATATGATCCAGCAATCTCACTCCTGGGCATATATCCAGAGAAAACCATAATTCGAAAGGATACATGCACCCCAATGTTCATTGCAGCACTATTTACAATAGCCAAGACATGGAAGCAACCTAAGTATCTATCGACAGAGGAATGGATAAAGAAGTTGTGGTACATATATGCAATGGAATATTACTCAGCCATAAAAAAGAATGAAATAATGCCATTTGGAGCAACATGGATGGACCTAGAGATTATCATACTAAGTGAAGTAACAGACAGAGAAAGACAAGTATCATATGATATCACTCATATGTGGATGTGGAATCTAATTTTTAAAAAAAGATACAAATGAACTTATTTACAAAACAGAAGCAGACTTATAGATATCAAAAACTAACTTACGGTTACCAAAGAGAAAATGTCAGGGGGAGGGATAAATCAGGAGCTTGGGATGAACACACACACACTACTATATATAAGACAGATGACCAATGGGGACCTACTGTATAGCACAGGGAACTCTACCCAATATTCTGTGATACAGGGAGATCAGCTCAGTGCTTTGTGGCCACCTAGAGGGGTGGAATAAGGAGGATGAGAGGGAGACGCAAGATGGAGGAGATTTGGGGATATAGGTATATGTATAGCTGATTCACTTTGTTATAAAGCAGAAACTAACACACCATTGTAAAGCAATTATACTCCAATAAAGATGTTAAAAATTAAATTAAATTAAATTTTTAAAAATATTCTGTGATAACCTATATGAGAAAAGAATCTTAAAAAGAATGACTATATGTGTATGTATAGCTGAATCACTTGGCTGTGAAACTAACCTGAAACTAACACAACATTATAAATCAACTATTCTCTAATAAAATTAAAATATTAAAAGATAGAATAAAATGAAATGAAATAAAATAAAATAAAAGCTTTACCCACTATTGGTCAAGAAGACAGATCATGTAAAATTTTTTAATGTAAATTGAAATTAACATTTTGATGTAAATATATGATTTCTCATAGGAAAGATAAGTATCATTCTATGAATTTTTAATTTTCATATTTGTATACATAGACATAGTGTGTGTGTTCCAAATGATGATTAAAGAGGTGTTTTTTTTTTAATGTGGATCACAATTTTAAAAATTTGAAAGCCATTGCTTTACCTCATTGAATTGTTACAAAAATGCTGCAATAAAAACATTATTCCAGTTCTGCAGATGAGGAAACTTAGACTGAAAGAAATTAACTCGGCTTCCTCAGCGCTGTGGAAGTAGAGAAATTAGCATTCAAATTCAAGTAAAATGAATCCAAAGTCAATACTCTGTCCACTGTTTCATACTCCCCTATATTCTACAACTAAATTCTAAACTCAAATTTTAAAGGCGATGATACATATGAACATCAAATTTCTTTTGGAAGATATTGTTGATGAATTTGTCTTTGTTACCCCAGTTGAAATCATGTCAGTAAAGCAAAACTAGATTTTAAGAAAGAAAAGTTTAGAAGGTGATATTTGAGTAAAGATCTGAGGGAGGTTAGGGATTAAGATGTGCAGATTTTGGGGGTGGGGTGGGTCAAGGAAGAGTATTCTAATCAGAGGGAACAGCAAGTACAAAAGCTGTGAGGTAGAGATGTGACTAGTCTTTTCCAGAAGGCTACTATGACTGGAAAATGTATCAGTTATCTATTCCACAATAATGCTAAGTAACAAGCTACCTCAGAACCCCAGTGTTGTATCATAATAAACACTTAGTTTTACTCATGAGTCTGAAGATCACCTGGGTGGTTCTGCTGAGCTGAGCTGAGCTTAGCAGGGCTCATTCATGCCTCTGAAGTCAATGGCAAGCCAGCATAGCTCTGATCTTGGGCTCTCTCACATGTGTTGAGACTTGGATAAGACAATTGGGTTGACTTAGCTCTGCTCCACATACCTGTGTGTCTCTCATCCTCCAGTAAGATGATATTCTGTTCTCATGCCTAGTAGGAAGGGTGGGGAGAAAGGTGAGGAGAGAAAGAAAGAAGAGCGGGAGAGACCATAACAGGAGGAAAGGGAGAGAGGGGATGGAGAGAAAGAGAGAGAGAAACAGGGTGGGGAGAGGGAAGAAAAGAGAGAGCGGGCATGTACACAAGACCTCTTGAGCCCTGGGCTCAGAACTGAAACAACGGTACTTCTGCCGCATTCTGTTGGCCAGAGCAATTCATAAGACCAGCTTAGTTTCAAGGGGTCGGGAACAAACTTCACTTCTTCACGGGGAGAGCCTTGAAGTCACATTGCAAAGGATGTGAAAATAGTGAGGGGTGGAAAATTAGGACCGGTTTTTGCCATGAATCTACCACATTGAGCTGGTAGGAGATAAGGCCAGAGAGGTAATGGGAATCGAGGTGGTATAGGGCCTTGCAGACCAGTGTAAGTCTCTTGGCTTTTACTCTGAGGTGAGAAGCCATTGGAGGGGTGCCAGGAGAGGAGTAACACAGCCTGACTTGTATTTTAATGGAATCACTCTGGCTGTCAGGTTGAGAGTAGACTGAAGAAGGGAAGGAGACCAGTGTGGAGGCTACTGCAGTGAACCAGGCAAGAAACGATGGCGGCTTGGCCAGGAAAGTAGTCATAGAAGTGCTGACAAGTAGTCAGGTAATGGACATAATTTGAAGGGGGAATGGCCAGGATTTGCCTGCAATGCAAATGTAGGATATAGAACGAAAGAAGAAAAACAGATGACTCCAAAGCACTGGCCAGTTAGTTACTCTAGAAAAACTGTGTTGCAATGTACTGAGATGATTAAGGTTATGGGAAGAGTACATTTCAAAGGAAATATTTTTCAAAACTCCTTAACTGCCTGACAGTTTCTTTCAGTACCTTGAGATGCAATTAAGTTAGACCAGAAGATATGACTTCAGTCAGAGCAGCCAGGGGCTCTCCTACAGTCCTTCCCTTGACCTTAGACATGGGTTCTCACAGATCCAGAGCTGGCAACCACTGGGACGTACTATGCTGTACAGCCTGACCAGTTGTTTACAGCCAGCATTTCTGACGTTGGTTGCGGCATCTGCTCTGATTGGTTGTAGAATCCACTCTTGTTTCACCCTCCATTTTGATTGGTTGGAACCCAGTTTAATTTTCTTTCTCCATGGCAGAGCCAGGAGAGGTAAAATATGGGTGGAAGTGCTCTAATTTCTAAAAGGCAGGGACCATATCTCATCCAACTTTGTACTTCCAGATGGAAGAGGGTGGATGGATTCACTTAGATTCACTCCATAGCAAAAGCATCTCAGGTTTCACACTCTATTGAGGATTGACATATGATTTTTTTCTGTTGAAAAAAAAAGGCACTTTGAAAGATAATCATGCTTCTATGTGATCAGTATAAAGCGTCGAATACTCTGTGCAGTCTTAAAAAAACCCCTATTTGGATAGGTAAGGAAAGTTACTGTTGGAAGGGAGGAGTGTTTGTGTTCCTAGTCTCCCTAAGTTCCATCTTGGCTCATGGAGGGGGCAACTGACACCAACATTTTAGTGCTGTCTTCACGGGGGGAGAAGTGCAGGAACGGGAGGTTCCACCTCTCTCCGCTCCTCATTGCTTACTCCGCCTCAGACAAAAATGGCAAATCCCATGGGTGAAAATCTGACATGTACTAAGCCACGCTTTCCTAATGGGCAGGGACTTTTGTCTGCTGAGCAAAACCAGTTCAGTGCGTTCCCTTCACCTGCGCGTTCTCTGTCCCAGGGAGCAGGCTCCGACTCTGCCACCTTGTGGTTGGAGCAGTGAGGCAGCTCTGCTCCTTACCGCCGGCTGCTGAGTGAACCTGGGTTGGCTCTGCACACCCAACCCCTTTCTCAGATACACTGGCTGAGCAGATCCCAAGGTCTGGCTGTGATGGGAGCAGGAGGACTCACTCGGCCCCAGCCACGCTGCCCTGCATTCAGAATCCCTGAGCCAGTGCCCTACTCAGCTCCATTTGTGTGAGTCCCCACTGGTGGTAAATGTGGTGAGTCCTAGAACCTGAATCCCCAACATCAACAGCACACCCAACTGAGAGTCTTAAAGAAACTGGAAGTTGCTCTCATGTTTATCTTCAGCATAGTCTTCCTTCCTCTTCCCTTTTTTTTTGCACTTCTGGAATAGTCCTTTATGCCTCCATCCTTTTTTCTGAACCACATTTGAGAGAATGTGAAATTGCATATTTATTATTGGTTTCAACTAACAGAAACACACTTGAGCTCTCTTAAAGACAAGAGATAGAGTTTATTTTATTTTTCACAAATTTATTTATTTATTTTTGGCTGCATTGGGTCTTCGTTGCTGTGCTCAGGCTTTCTCTAGTTGCACCGAGCGGGGGCTACTCTTCGTTGTGGTGCGCGGCCTTCTCATTGCGGCAGCTTCTCTTGTTGCGGAGCACGGGCTCTAGGCTCTCAGGCTTTAGTAGTTGTGGCACACGGGCTCAGTAGTTGTGGCTTGCGGGCTGTAGAGCGCAGGCTCAGTAGTTGTGGCACAGGGGCTTAGTTGCTCCGCGGCATGTGGGATCTTCCTGGACCAGGGCTCGAGCCCATGTCCCCTGCATTGGCAGGCAGATTCTTAACCACTGCACCACCAGAGAAGCCCCTAGAGTTTATTTTAGAGACAGGTTTATCTCCGAACCCAGGGGCAGGTAGCTAGTGTACTCTAGAAATAAACTAGAGCCAGAGCCTCAAATGCAGTCAGGACCTTCCCTCCCATCTCTAGAGGAGGCGACCATACATTTCAGTTTCTGTAGGAACCATTTCAGTTTCTGTAGGAACATCCTGGTTTACTCTTTCACTCTGCCCACAATCACTGTATGTCAGTCTCGGTCCAATCAAGAGGCAGAAACCTCAAGCTCACTTAAATAGGAGAAATTTCATGTAAATATTTTAAATTTTCTGATAAAAGAGCAATTATAAGATATAAGGGAACTCTATGTGGTACCCTAAAGCTGAGGGCGAATACCCAAGGAGGGACAACAGCAAAACAGGACTCCCTTCCCGAGGCTGGGATTGCAACCACTGGGCAGCAGAGAGGTCTGCTGATCCACCCGGTCCAGAGCTGGTCTGCAGTCACTGGGCAAGCAGGAAGCAACTCTCTGAGACATAGTGGGGTGTAGAAAAACCACATCCAGTGGCCTGACACATGGGCGTGCAGAGCGAGTACAAGTGCCACTGCAGATAGGAGGCCTGGAGCATATGGTGTCCATGTCAGGAAGCCCACAGGAAGGGGATTGTTAGGGCAGGCCAAGGCTGCAAGGACACCAAGGGACCATGACTTTGGGGCCTGTGCCAGAACTGGGTCAGAGTACCACCAGCTGATAATGTAGCTGCCAGAAACAGCAGGAGGGCCCCTTCCTCCTGCGTTCTTCCTTGAGTGACCTCTACTGAGAAAGCTTAACAAGTGCTCTTTGTAAAGGAGAAATGCTTAAAGGAATTCCATCTATCATTGCAGAGCACGCATTGAAGGGTGAATTCGGATGTGAGTGACAATAAATTGCTAACTGGCACAAATTTCAACAGTACCCTGGTAAGAATGATTAATTCCCAGAATTGTCAGATTCATAGAGAAAGAGAGCAGAATGGTAGTTAGCAGGGGCTAGGAGAATGGGGAAACAGAGAATTATTGTCTAATGGGTACAGAGTTTCAGTCTGGGAAGATAAAAAGTTCTGGAGATGGATGGTGGTGATGGCTGTACAACAATGTGAATGTACTTAATATTAATACCACTGAATTGTTCACTCAAAAAGGGTTAAAATGGTAAGTTTTCTATTATGTATATTCTACTACAATTTTTAGAAAGATTAATTCATGGTTACTATATTCATGCCTCACTTTTGCTCCTCTCCATACATCCACTTTCTTCTTCCTTTCACTGTTTCTCAGTCCACACACTAAAAACATGGCCACCAACAGCTCCTCACCTAAAACAGCTCTCCTTGTGTCAAGAAACCAGCCAGACTGAGTCTGGACTCTCACAATTTCCTCTTCCAAATTCTCCTGGAAGTTCTTCCAAAGCAGCAGCTTTGGTCCAATGCTCACTTCGGTTATTTGGGCCAGTATCATCTGTGATAGACCTGTTTTCAGAAGTGTGTATTTGTCGTTTTGGGGGTAGGATAAATGAGGAGGGAACTTTACTGACAAAACAAGAGGAATCCACTATAATCATTTAATGACTCCCCTCCAGAGTTTTAATCAAATGGGGAAGTCAGGCAAAAGATACACACACACACACACACATACACACACATATACACACTCACATCAAGAGTAAAATCAATAGGTAAAATGATGCCAGATCAGTAAAAGATTTTTTATCCTTTCCACCGATGCTAGTAGTCTGAATTAATATTAGAGGCATATGGCAGAATAATCATAATTATTTATCAAGCTAATTAGCCATATTTAGTTTCCTAATTGGCCATAAAATGGCAGAAATCTTTATATATACGGTGAGACTTAAAAATGAATTGTGGTTGTTATAGGGATTGTCATTTTTTATTTTTGTAGGCACAACTCCTTGAAATGATGTATATATTCCCATCAGGTGCTTCAGAGAAGCACTGGTCTTTGTCTTGACAGACAATGTGCATTCTGGCACCAAATTATTGGATGGAAAAATACAGGCATTTTCCAAGCTCTAAACACAGAGCATGTCATCTATTCGTTTGGATTTCTTCCTAAACTATTGTCACACCAATATGTGGTGGTTTTTCTAAGAAGAAATCAATCCAAATCTGTCTTTGGACTCAGAATCCAGGAAGCCTGGGTTTTATCACTGGCTTGGTCACAGATGCACTGAAAATGGGCAAGTCACTTCCATCTTTGTCTGAATTTCTCCATCTGGCAAATGTAGATTCTGACACTCACCATCAGATAATGTTTGCAAAATGTTTGACGGTCCTTGATGGTAGACAGTATGTAATTGCAAACTGTTGCAATGTTTTTTCTGCCCTAAAAATTCTTCTCTTTTCTAGAAACTATTTTTAAATTAAAAATATCACTTTTAAAGTATGGCTACCTGGCAATAACAATTCAGTTGGTAATGGAGAGTAATTTGAAAAAAAAAGAAAGTACAGGTCTTTTTCCGTGGCATTCCCCAGAGGTAACAGCTTAAAATTGCTCTAACTTTAATCCTTCTGAGACCAACACCCACAATAATAATTTATTAGCCTTTTACCTTCGATGTGTCAACTTCAAAGTACATCTGATGGGTCCCCTCATGAAAGATGAAGATCTTTGCTCATTTACACTTCAACAACCACTGCCAGATGTATTTCATTTTTTATTATTCTGTTACCTACTTCTATAGCTTTACCCAGTACATCCCTCCATTTCTTGATCCATCAATTTCAGACGGTATCTCTTGACTTCCCTCTAAGACGAGAGATTTAATAGCCCTGTGTTCCCCTCCTCCCCTCATGGCTACCCCCAATGTCACAGCTTCAGTTCATCATATAGTTAATTTTACATTGTCAAAACTTATAGAATTTATACTTTCTTATATAATTAATTCTTCTGCATTTTGGCTGTTTATTAAGTTTAAAAATAACCAGGACTTATTTTAATTAAATGAATATTAGTCATTATTTGGTAAATTTCATTCTATTCAAATAAAAAAATATTTATTGATTACATACTCTGGGCCAGCACCATTCTAAGTGCTAGGGATAGATCAATGAGGAAAACAGACAAAGTATCCCTGCCTTCATAGAGCTTACATTTTAATGTATGTTTGGACTCATAGAAAAAGTGAAGAAATTCTATGGCATATAACCTTGCCAGTAGAAAAAGAAATGCACATACCTAAACTGGGAGGAAGAGGGAAGAAGTAGAGGAAGCAAGGTGCTGAATTTTTATAATGTATTATTGTCATATGCCTTCACTTTCTCACTAAGATAATAATCTAGAATCTGCAACACTTTAGAGGAAATTTATTTTCTTCTTGAAGCTATTCTTTCCAGAGCCTCCTGACTTGCTAATCGAACTTGGGTTGCTAACTTTTGAGGCTTAGTTTTCAATGTCATTTTACTCCAGGAGGGGAGCGGTGTTGTTCTGTTTATTGCAGGGATTTGTTTTTGTTTTCGTTTTTTTCCAGCTTTACTTTGTATCGAGCAGCTGAGTTTAGTCAATTGTTATTTGAATTGCTTGTTTTTCTCTTTTCTTTATCTTTCTGGAATAAATTCTCAAATCATTATTTCAAGAAGCAAAATTATGAAGATAGTAAAAAAAAATCAATGGTTGCCAGGAGTTGGGGGCAAGAGGGAGGGATGAATAGGTGGAGCACAGAGGATTTTAAGGCCAGTGAAAATACTCTATGATACTATAACGATGGATATATATTATTATACATTTGTCCAAATCCAAAGAATGTATGACACCAAGAGTGAACCCTAAAGTAACTGTGGACTTTGGGTAACTGTGATGTGTCATTGTAGGGTCATCAACTATAACAAGTGTACCACACTGGTGCAGGATGTTGATAACAGGGGAGGCTATGCATAGGTGGGGTTTGGAGGCATATGGAAAATTTTCATACCTTCTTGTTAATTTTGCTCTGAACCTAAAACTGCTCCAAAAAAGTCTTTCTTTAAAAATTATGCTTAACCTACTGTATAAAAAATAACTTAATTAAATTAATTTTTTTTTTAAAATTATGTTAACTGAAAAAAGCCAGTCACAGAAGGCCAATATTGTATGATTCCCTTTATATGAATTATCCAGTATAAGCAAATCTGTAGACGGAAAGTAGGATAGTGGTTGCCTAAGGCTGGCAGAACCGTAGGTTTAGGAGTTGATGGCTAAAGGATACAGGGTTTCTATCTGGTGATGAAAATATTACCAAATTGATTTTGGTGATGTTCGTACAACTCAAATATACTAAAAATAACTGAACTGTATGCTTAAAAAAGCAAGATTGAATCAGGAGGCAATATTGAATAGGGTTTAATTAGGATATCGATTTTGAAATTAGGCTGACCTGCGTTCAAATCCTGGCTTTACTACTTACTGGTTGTGTGACTTTAATGAGGTACTACATTCTCTGTGAACTTCACTGTCCACATCTGGAAAATACAAATAAAGATATCTGACTCAAAACATACACACACAGCCCATCCTCAAAGAGTCTGGAAAGTGTCCTGAGGAAGCAGGACAGTGGTGGCCAAAGGCTCCCACCCCCTCCTCCGCAGCAGCTTCACCTCACTGACTGACTGCTTTGGCATGGAGGTAGCTCCATGCTGCCATCCTTGCCTCGAGGAGGGAAGACAGATCAAATTCAGTGAGAGATCAACTAATTGTCACCCTCTCTTGGCCCTTTCTTTCTGTCTGAGTTTTATCAGTCTCAGTCCCATGTCCATAAAGCCCCTCCCTCAAATTTCAAAAGGAGGGTTGAAAAAGAGTAAGAAATTTAAAATCTCCATCATGATGTTATACCCAAGGTTCCAGGTTCACTGTAGACAAGGATTGGACACTTATCAAGTACAAACTCCAGACTAGGATGAATTACGTCATTTGTTGTGGAAATTACAAGTGGTACTTAGTTGCTAGCTTACTTTGGCCAGACCAAGTGGATTAATCATTATAGTGTAATATAAAGTCCAGATGAAACAAAGTCAGCCTAGCAATTTTAGCTAGAAAGAGCAGTGTAAACACTTCAAAAACAACCAGGCAAAAAAATATAAACTGTGGAGAGCAGCCACTTCCAAAGCCATAGCAAACTCAGGGACCAGTTTTCCAAGAGAATGTTTTATGTCAAGCCAAGTGGACCTAATACTAAAGCCCTAAGATTAAAGCCTGTTGTATCTACCAATCCATAGTATCAATAAAGGACCACTCATCCAAGGAAAGAGCATTCCCAACTCCTTTTTTTTAACCTACTTTACTCTGATCTAAAATGGACTCTTACAGAGAAGTCGACAAGGAAGCCATGACTAATATTTGGGCAGGAAGCAGATACACCCTACCGTGGCAGTACAACACTAGAACTAGCCATCAGGGATGGTTGGTTCTTAGCAAGATGATAATGATGACATAGAGTCATGAAATTTCCAAGCTGAAGTGAAAATAAGAATATTAAACATGATGACAGTGATACAGTAATTATAGCAAACATTCATTAAGACCTGATGATGTCCAGGAAGTATTCTAAATACTTCACATGTTTTAAATCACTGAATCCCAACCATAACCCTATAAGGTAAGTACAATAAACATTCCCATCATACAGAAGAGAAAACTGAGGGTAGAGACCAATTCTTTCTTTTGGCCCTTCTCAATACTGCGGCCAAGTGAGGTGAGGGATCTTGTATATAGTTACTGAGGTTGGTTTTATTTGCCTTCAGACTTCCTTCTTCATAAATTCTTCATCTTCTTCCTCTTTACTCCATTTCAGAGGCTCAATTACCCCTTTTATAAGTAAAGAAGACTATTTTCATGGAAAGATCCTTTATCAGCCCTTACTTGTCAAGATCACTGACATCCAAATGATGTGAGCCAAATCCAGTGTTAAATTCTCCATCTTCCTTTTGCTTGTCCCATCAGCAGGATTTGACATAATTGATCACTCTTTCCCTTCCTCCTCGGAAATCTTTTCTTCCTTTGGCTTCTGGTACACTATTCTCTCTTGAATTTCCTTCTACCTCAGTGGCTGCTACTTCACTGTCTCTTTTACTGGTTCCTTTTCTTTTCCCTGACTCTAAGCTGGAGGCTCCATCATTGGACCGCTTCGCTTCCATAACTACACTCACTCCCTTCGTGATTACTTCTAGTCATGTGGCTTTAAATATGATTCCTCAATTTATACTTCCAGTGAGGACTCTGTCCCAGAAGTCCAGCCACATATTCAGTTGCCTACTTAACATCTCCACTTGGATGTCTAAGAGACATCTCAAACTTACTGGGACCAAAACCAAAGGTGTGGTTTTCCCTATCAAACCTGCTTCTCATACACTTTTCTCCACATTGGTAAATGGTAACTCCACCCTTCTAGTTGCTTAAGTCAAGAATCTTGAAGTCATCCTTGACTCCTCTCTTTATCCCATATTCAAATGAACAAACCCTGTGTCTCTACTATCAACGATATCAATATAGTTCAATATATATCTCCAATTCTCACCATCTCCACAACTATTGCACTGGTCTGATCCAAGCCTCTACCATCTTACCTGAATTGTTATAATGGCACCCTAACTACTCTACTCCTCCTCTCCTGCCCTACTACGGCAGCCAGAGGGCTCTTTTAAAAGTATAATGGCTTCATATGTCACTCAGAGCAATGACCAAATTTCTTCACTAGCTCATCGGCTCTATGTGCTTTGCAAGTGTCCTAATCCTACCCAAATACCTCTCTCCTATAACTTCTCTTATCTCACTTGTTCTTGGTTTCCTTGCTGTTCTTGAATTATGAGTCATGCCCCTACCTCAGGGTCTTTGCACATGCTATCTCTCAGTCTGGAACACTCTTACATGTATGGTCGGCATCCACTCTTACTTTACTTACTTTTCACTGTGCTCAAAATCACCTTATTAGAGAAGGCACCTACTATAGATAACAATCCAGAACTTTTGCATTCCTGATACACTTTCTTTTGATTTATTGTGAGCCTTGGCAGTTATTATTATATGTTTAATTGTTTATTGTTGATCTCACCCAATTACTTATCAGCCACATGAAGGCAGGGACTTTAGTTGTTTCGTTCACTATAATATCCCCAGCACCTCAAACAGTGCTTGACACTATTAATGAATGAATGAATGATGTTGAATCAGACTGTTACCTATCGCAGGCGTACTTGCAATTAAGATTTATCTCTCATTGCAAAAATAAATGCATCTCTCCTCTCAAGGAACTTCATGATTTAAATATGGTGAGGGTGAATGTATCCATGAAATTATCTTTTTGCGGTCTCCGACTGCCGTCATATGGATCTATCCTGAGTACTGTTTTCTCTAAGAATTCACTTCAAAATTAAAATGAATGATAAAAGGGTGACTGTATTGCATAAGTTTGGGCAGGGTTCTTTCAGGCATTAAAATGAGTTCATCATTATGGCCACTGGCTTGGCTCGAGTCCTTGTGCCACCTATGTGCTGTGGGAAGTCTTTTTTTTTTCCCCTCCACATCCTTTGGGGAAAAACCTGAAGAACTGAAAGTACAATGGCCACAGCTATTCTCTGAGAACAGACTTAGGACTGTGTCCCTTCCTTTGAAAAGCACACCACACATACCCACTCCCAATATAAATACAATAACCATGAGTCTGACTGCCATGGAGACCCAGCTGCATCACAGACCTCATGCCAGATGAACAGAAGGTTAAAAGAAGGAATCTGCTGAAGAGGCCAAAAGTTCGGTTTGCTTGTGGACTGTTTTTTTAACCTTTGCCCATTCAGCAACTGTTAGTAACTGTTTTGTCTCTCTCCTCACCCCACAGTATTGTGCAGGGTCAAGCTTCCATTAGAGAGCACCTGACTTATATTACCCTTCTTCTTTTTTGATGTTAATATGGTTGGGCTTGATTAGAGTAAACAGAACAGGAGATTTGAATGAGTTCCTGTTTCCAAGGAAAAGAGGATCTGTTGATGCCTCACCCATATCCCCTCCACTTACCCTGGAAGTCAACTGCCTGTGGTTCCCACACACTCTGATGCATTCCTGTGACTCTGCCTGATGGCTTTGTCTAGCTGCAGGACTAAGCTTGGCCGTGCTCTCTTATGCTCTAAGGAATGGAGTAGCCAACAGTGCTGAGGGCCGATGCCCCAGGTGCAGCACTCGGCCAATGAGGGATGGGAGTAGGTGAATAAAGAATTCAGCTTTCTATTCCTCCTACTCCTGAGGAATAGTTCTCAGGTATGTTCCATCCATTTTCTTAGAATGTCCCCAATAGTATTAAGCCCCAGTCACCCACAATTCATTAACTCACAATTTATTGTCTTTATCCCCTTTATGACTCAATTTCTTATTCTCTCAATGTCCATCCTGTAATCACCTCCCAAATAAGTTACTTGTACTGAAATTCTTCTTTCAGATTCTGATTTTGGGGAATACACACTGAGACAGAGGCATATTTTGCTACCTGAAATGGCTTGGGCTGAAGCTTGCTCTTGAGGAGAACAAGCACCTGGAGCTACAGTGTCTGAACTAGCAGCTGCTGCCGCCCCCTAGACATTGTCACCGAGCTGTGTGAAGCTAGATGGCAAGGCTGAGTCTGGTAACATATTTTATCACTTGGATAATAATAAGGTTACTTGGTTAGTAAATACCAAAGAAATGATACTCATTTCTTCACTTTATTGACTTAAGCATACAGGTGTAAGTTATCAATATGAATAACATAGTAATGCATGTTATCATTTGATGATCCGTTAGTTGTTTGTTATGGTTTATTATTAGTTGTCTGTAATAGTTACATTGTATGTTTGTTATGCATGTTTAAGAAATAATAGTCATTTATGAATTTAAAAAACATGTTTAGGAAGCTCCAGAAATGAGGAAGATTTTTTTTTTTTTTTTTCTCGTGGTAGGCGGGCCTCTCACTGCTGTGGCCTCTCCCGTTGCGGAGCACAGGCTCCGGATGCGTAGGCTCAGCGGCCATGGCTCACGGGCCCAGCCGCTCCGTGGCATGTGGGACCTTCCTGGACCAGAGCACGAACCCGTGTCCCCTGCATTGGCAGGCGGACTCTCTACCACTGTGCCACCAGGGAAGCCCGAGGAAGCTTTTAAAAAGAAACCCTCCAGAAATCTACATTAAGGTCCCTTTGAATCTTTGCTAAGTACTGACCTACACAGGCACAGAGTGAAATTATACAAAGCTGTTCAAAGAATGGTGGGGAGTTGTAAGCTTGCACAGGGATGAATGTGTTCAAACTCTGATCATCCACAGTGGAGGATCGTTGGGATCACCTGGGGCATTTAGTGGGGATTCCTGAGAGGTCACACCTTAGAAGTAAGTATGAAATATTCCTGGAGTAAAAACTACTTTAGCACTACTTACAAAAGCTTAAAAAGAGTTATCAAGAAGATTATTTGGGTCTTCCCTGGTAGCACAGTGGTTAAGAATCCACCTGCCAATGCAGGGGACATGGGTTCAAGCCCTGGTCTGGGAGGATCCCACATGCCATGGAGCAACTAAGCCCGTGTGCCACAACTACTGAGCCTGAGCTCTAGAGCTCGCGAGCCACAACTACTGAAGTCCACATGCCTAGAGCCCGTGCTCCGCAGCAAGAGAAGCCACCACAATGAGAAGCCCACGCACCACAACGAAGAGTAGCCCCCGCTCGCCGCAACTAGAGAAAGTCCGCACACAGCAATGAAGACCCAACGCAGCCAAAAATCAATAATTAAAACAAATTTTTTTTAAAAAAAGATTATTTTGATCTTTTAGTGACTTAAGTGTCTACAAATATAAAACCCAACCCTCTTTAAAAGAACACAATGAAATCCAGACACTTAACAATGTAAGATTTACAAAGTCCAGAACCAATAAGTTTTTTTTTTAAACTAGATGTGACAAGAAAATGGAAAACGTGTCCTCTAACCAGGAGTAAAGACAATCAGTAAAAACAGATCCATAAATTACAGTGATGCCAGAAATTACAGGGTGATAGAACAGTTATTAATGTAATATTCAAGTATATAAAGAAAGACATAAACATAGTGAGAAGAGAAATAGAACATATAAAAAAGAATCAATGAGAATGAAATTCTGGAGTGGAAAAATAAAATATTTGAAATGAAAAATTCACTGGAGGGGATTAACAACAGATTTCACACTGCAAAAGAGGAGGCTAATGACTTTGAAGACATAGCAATAGAATCTATCCAAAAAGAAACAGAGAACAATGACTTTAAAAATGAACAAAACCTCAGTGACCTGTGAGACAATATCAAGAAGTCCAAGATGCATGTAATTGGAGTCCCAGAATAAGAAGAGTGAGAGGTAGGGAAAGCAAACATATTAGAAGACTCAAGGCTGAAACATCTCCAAATTTGATTAAAACTATAAACTCACAGATCCAGTGAGCTCAGAGAACATCAAACAAAATATCACACACACACACAAATACCCACATACAGAGTCACACAAGGCACATTATAAAGTGCTGAAAACCAGTGATTAAAAAAGAAAAAAACTTAGCAGCCACCAAAGAACAAAGATAGTTTATAGAGAGAAACAAATAAGAATTATTGTATACCTCTGGGCAGAAACTGTGTAAACCAGAAGAAAATGAACTAACATCTTCAAAATACTAAAAGGGGAAAAATCCATATGCAACTAATATATTCTTCAGAGATATGGTAAAAAAAATTTTCAGACAAACAAAAGCTATGACAATTCATCAGGAGATCTATATTACAAGAAATGTTTTTAAAAATCTTGCTCATAATCAATGAATTTGGTAAAGTAGCAGGATACAAAATTAATGCACAGAAATCTCTTGCATTCCTGTACACTAATGATGAAAACTCTGAGAGAGAAATGAAGGAAACACTCCCATTTACCATTGCAACAAAAAGAAGAAAATACCTACGAATAAACCTACCTAAGGAGATAAAAGACCTGTATGCGGAAAACTATAAGACACTGATGAAAGAAATTAAAGATGATACAAACAGATGGAGAGATATACCATGTTCTTGGATTGGAAGAATCAACATTGTGAAAATGACTATACTACCCAAAGCAATCTACAGATTCAGTGCAATCCCTATCAAACTACCAATGGCATTTTTCACAGAACTAGAACAAAAAATTTCACAATTTGTATGGAAACACAAAAGACTCCGAATAGCCAAAGCAAACTTGAGAAAGAAAAACGGAGCTGGAGGAATCAGGCTCCCGGACTTCACACTATACTACAAAGCTACAGTAATCAAGAGAGTATGGCACTGGCACAAAAACAGAAATATAGATCAATGGAACAGGATAGAAAGACCAGAGATAAACCCACGCACATATGGTCAACTTATTTTTGATAAAGGAGGCAAGAATATACAATGGAGAAAAGACAGCCTGTTCAATAAGTGGTGCTGGGAAAACTGGACAGCTACATGTAAAAGAATGAAATTAGAACACTCCCTAACACCAAACACAAAAATAAACTCAAAATTGATTAAAAACCTAAATGTATCAAACTCTTAGAGGAAAACATAGGTAGAACACTATGTGACATAAATCACAGCAAGATCCTTTTTGACCCACCACCTAGAGAAATGGAAATAAAAACACAAATAAACAAATGGGACCTAATGAAACTTAAATGCTCTTGCACAGCAAAGGAAACCGTAAACAAGATGAAAAGACAACCCTCAGGATGGGAGAATATATTTGCAAACGAAGCAACTGACAAAGGATTAGTCTCCAAAACATATAAGCAGCTCATGCAGCTCAATAACAAAAAAGCAAACAACCCAATCCAAAAATGGGCAGATCTAAATAGACATTTCTCCAAAGAAGATATACAGATTGCCAACAAACACATGAAAGGATGCTCAACATCACTAATCATTAGAGAAATGCAAATCAAAACTACAATGAGGTGTCACCTCAAACCGGTCAGAATGGCCATCATCAAAAAATCTGCAACCAGTAAATGCTGGAGAGCATGTGGAGAAAAGGGAACCCTCCTGCACTGTTGGTGGGAATGTAAACTGATACAGCCACTATGGAGAACAGTATGGAGGTTCCTTAAAAAACTAAAAATAGAACTACCATACGACCCAGCAGTCCCACCACTGGGCATATACTGGATGTTTGAATGCTAAAACACCATGAATTAATACAAAAAAGACAGAAAGAGAGCAAGTAAGTAAATAAATAAGTGGTGGATGGGTGAATAGAAAAGAATAACAAAATTGTAAGTTTAAACCCAAACAAACTGAATATTTCATTCAATGTAAATTGTCCAAATGCCTTAATTAAAAGATTCTCAGATTGAATAAAAAGCAATATCCAACTATATGCTATCTATAAGAAACCCATTTTACACATAAGGGCACAGATAGGTTAAAGGAAAATAATAGAAGGTTTGATACAAAGAAACAGAAGAAAAAATAGATAAATTGGACATCAGCAAAATTTAAATTTTTCTGCTTCAAAGGACACCAGCAAGAATGTGAAAAGACAACCCACAACATGGGACAAATATTTGCAAATTGTATATCTTATAAGAGACTTATATTGAGAATATATAAATAACTGTTACAACTCAGTAATAAAAGATAAATAATCCAATTTTTAAATGATTAAAGGATCTGAATAGACATTTCTCCAAAGAAGTTATAGAAATGGCCAATAAGCACATGAAAAGATGTTCCACATCATTAGCCATCAGGGAAATGCAAATCAAAACCACAATGAGATACCATATCACTCCCACCAGCATGGCTGGAATAAAGAAGACAGATAATAACAAGTGTTGATGAGAACACAGAGAAATTGGAACCCCCATACACTGCTGGTGGGAATGTAAAATGGTCCAGCTACTCTGGAAAACAATCTGGCAGTTCCTCAAAATGTTAGACATTGAGTTACTATATGAATCAGCAGTTCTACCCCTAGGTGTATATCCAAGAGAAATGAAAACATATATCCACACTAAAACCTGTACATGACTATTTGTAACAACATTATTTATAATAGCCGAAGTGAAAACAACTCAACTATCTATCAGCTAATGAATGGATAAGTAAAATGTGAGAAATCCATATAGTGGAAGATTATCTGGCAATCAAAGGGAATGAAATAGTGATACATGCTACAACATGAATGAACCTTTATAATATGCTAAAGGAGTCAGACACAAAAGCCTACATATTGTATTATTCCATTTGTATGAAATGTGCATAATAGGAAAATCCATAGAGACAGAAAGTAAATTAGTTGTTGCCAAGGGTTGGGTGGGTAGGGAAAATGGGGGTGACTGCCAGAGGATATGTGGTTTCTTTATAAGGTGATGAAAATGCTCTAACATTGTGGGGATGGTTGCACAACTGTGACTATGCCAAAAATCACTGAATTGTACATTTTAAAATGAATTAATTGTATGGCATGTAAACTATATGTCGATAAAGCTGTTATTTAAAAAAATAAAAATGATGGGAAAAGTTATGTCAAGCAAAAACCAATAAAAGGAAGCTGAAGCAGACTTCAGAAAAAATATTACCAGGGATAAAGTGAGACATTTTATAATGATAATGAGTCAATTTACCATGAAGATATAGCAATCCTAATGCATTTGCACCTAAAAATAGGACTCCAAAATACATGAAGCAAAAGTCAACCAAACTGAAAGAGAAATAGGAAAATCCACAAATATGGTTGGAGATTTCAAATTTTCTCTCTCAGTAATTGAGAGAGCAAGTATATAAAAATTAATAAAGATATTAAAGTCCAGAGCAACTTTGTCAATTAACTTGACCTAATCAACATTTATAGAATACTCCACCTAATAACAGTAGAATACACATTCTTTTCTAGTGCATTTGGAACATTTATTAAAATAAGCCATTTTCTGGGCCATAAAACAAATCTCAATAAAGTTTAAAAGCATAGAAATCATACAAGCCATGTTTCCTATCCAAAATAGAATTAAATCAGAAATCACAGGAAGAAAGTATTTAGATATTGGAAAATAAAGCAAATATTTCTAAATGATCCATGGGTCAGAGAAGAAGTCACAAGAGAATTTAGAAAATATTTTAAATTGAATAAAAATGAAAATACAACATGTCAAAATTTGACACAGCTAAAACACTTAGCTGTTTAGTTTGTAAATCACTCTTGGAGAAAAATTTAAAGCTTTAAAAGCTTGTATTTAAAAAGGTGAAATGGCAAAAAAAATTATTTGAGCTTTCAATGTGAAAATCTAGAAAAAGCATAGTAAATTGAAATGAGTTATGGAAAATACAAGAAAACTAGAGAAAATGAGATCAAAAGGAAGTTCCTTAAAATAATCAATAAAATTGATAAACCTCTAGCTTGATATATCAAGATTAAAAAAAGGGGGGGAGGGGGCTTCCCTGGTGGCACAGTGGTTGAGAGTCCACCTGCCGATGCAGGGGACACGGGTTCGTGCCCCAGTCCGGGAAGATCCCACATGCCGCGGAGCGGCTGGGCCCGTGAGCCATGGCCACTGGGCCTGCGTGTCCGGAGCCTGTGCTCTGCAACGGGAGAGGCCGCAACAGTGAGAGGCCCGCGTACAGGGAAAAAAAAAAGGGGGGGGGGGGGTAATCACGAGAGTAGACATCACTACAGGTCCTTCAGATACTAAAAGGATAACAACAAAAAACTTTTTAGAAGGAAATATAGGAGAAAATCTTCATAGCCTTCAGATAGTCAAAGATTTTTCAGATAGTTCAAAAAATGTAAACCATAAAAGAAAAAGATAAAGTGTACTTTATCAGAATAAAAAAAAACTTCTTTCAAAGACACCATTAAGAAAATGAAAAGGCAAGCCTCAGACAGGGAAGAAAGATTTACAATGCATATATCTGACAAAAGATTTATATCCAGAATATGTAAAGAACGAACTTTTTCAAAATCATTCAGTAGGAAGAAAACAACTTTAAAATGGAGCAAGATTTGAAGTCACTTCACTCATATCAAAATGATGCAACAGTCCTCAATAAGCACATGAAAAATGCTTAACACCAATAGTAAAGAGGAAAATTAAAATTAAAACCACAATGTGATACCACTACAAATCCACTAAAATGATCCAAAATACTGACAAGTGTTGGTGCAAATGTAGAACAACTATAATTCTTGTACTGCTGGTGGGAAAGTAAAATGGCACAACCACGTTGGAAAGCAGTTTGGCAGTTTCATATAACTTAAATATACGCTATCACACAAACCAACAATTCTATTTCTAGATATTTCCTTAAGAGAAATGAAAACATGATTCACAATATACAAACGTACACAATGTACACAAATTTTCATGGCAACTATATTCATAATAGCCTAAACCTAGAAACAACCCAAAATATCCATCAACAAGTGAATGTACAAACAAATTGTGATATATTTGCACAATGGAATACTACTCAGTAGCAAACAAGAATGAGCTATTGATATATACAGCAGCATAGATGGTAAAGATAGTAATGAATATCAGTTTTTTCATCTGAGATATATCAGTGTATATATCTGAGTGTATATATCTGAGATATATCTCAGTGTATATATCTGAGATATATCAGTGTATATATCAGTATATATATCAGTATATATCTGAGATATATCAGTGTATATATCTCAATATATACATTTTATTGAGAAATAATTGACATACATCACTGTGTAAGTTTAAGGCAGACAGCACGATGGTTTGATCTACATGTATTGTGAAATGATTACCATGATAGGTTTAGCTAACATCTATCTTCTCATATAGATACAATAAAAAGAAAAGAAAGAAAAAAAGTAGGAAAATATTTTTCTCCTTGTGACGAGAACACTTAGGATTTACTCTTTTACCAACTTTTCTATATATCACACAGCAATGTTAGCTGTAGTCTTCATGTTGTACGTACATCCCTAGTATTTATTTATCTTGTAACTAGAAGTTTATACCTTTTGACCACCTTCCTCCAATTCGCCATCCCCCTACCCTCTGCCTCTGGTAACTACAAGTCAGATCTCTTTTTCTATGAGTTTGGGGGTTTTTGTTTGTTTGTTTGTTTTTTGGCTTTTTTTTTATTCCACATATAAGTGAGATCATACAGTATTTGTCTTTCTCTCTCTGACTTATTTCACTTAACATAAGGCCCTCAAGGTTCATCCACATTGTCACAAAGGGTAGGATTTCTTCCTTTTCATGGCTGAATAATATTCCATTGTATATATACACCACAACTTCTTTATCCATTCACCCATCAATGGACACTAGGTTTTTTCCATGTCTTGGCTATTGTAAATAATGCACAGCAGCATAGATAAATCTCAAAAACATTATTCTGAGTAAAAGAAGCAAGACACAAAAATGAACATCTGTTTGATTTCTTTTTAAAACTTGGTATATGCTTTGAATGTCTTTTAATCTACAGGTTACTCCTCCATCCCTCTGTTGAAGAATCTATGCCATCTTTTTATCTATGTCATTTGAACTGTAGTTTCCCATAATTTGGATTGCCTACCCATAGTGCAGTTCAACAAGACCCATATATTTCTGCAAATTGGAAGCTGGATCCAGGGGCTTGATCAGATTCAGGTTTGATATATTTTGAATCAAAGGATGGCATGTTCTTTCATCAACAAACACGTAATATCTGGTTATTGTTCTTTTATGACATTAGCAAAATGGTAATATTCTAATTCTATCATTTTACTGGCCTGAATAATTTTATAAAGAGAAGAGTCTCTTCATTTGCTATTCAGTTTTTCCAGTGGTACAGTTCTCAAAGGAAAGCAAGGATAAATGTTTGATTTTTTCCTTTTATTTAATCTGTTTTCAAGATGATTCAATTGCTTATCATCCAATTTTTAAAATATCTCTAGAAATGCATGGACTTAAAATATTTGATGGTTTCAACCCATTACAATTCTCATCCTTGTTGAAATTCAAATTGTCTTATCTTTGGAAGTAGAATACAGGAATGGAATGGAATGGAATTGAATAGAATAAAGTGGGAGCGTCTTTAAATTGGCTTCTGAGTCCTTTTGACATAACCCTAGTGGTCTTTAATAGTTTCCTTGATATCTGACATGTTGAAACATATGAAGAATATGTTATTTCTTTTAATAGGAAATGGCATTTCAAGACCACATTCTGAATACAGTTTTGCAGGATATCACTGGTTAGTCATTGCTTCAAGGCCTTTTCAGTGGATATATCTAATATATATATTAGATAGATGATAGGTAGATAGATAGATACAAAGATGATAGATAAGTAAGTAGATTGATACAAAGAAAGAATATGTTGCATGTTTATGATATTTATTCTGATATTTCCAATTAAATTCAGAAATACAGGATTTGCATTTAACCTCTTCTGGATTACATCTCTATCTCCTTTCTTCCACATTGAGAATCCTTATTCTCAACAATACAAGGGAAAATACAATTAGAACATCCCACAGTTATTCATTTGCTTTATCTCATATGACACCTAACAGTCACAAAAAGGCAATGCTAATACTATCACCACCAATTATTATTACTAAAAAACAGTTTAAATTTTTTGCATATAGAATCCTATTTTCCCTACAATTTTTTTATGCATATACATGCAACCTTTTCATATACCATCTGGGTTCATATCTGTCCTGAAGCTGATATATGGGTCTCAGTGTAAGAATGACTGCCATTCATTTAGCTCTCTTACTATCTCTCCTCATCGAGAAACAGATATGAAAAAAAAAAAAGAAACAGATGTGATTAAGATACATTTTCCTGGTGCAGTCCCACTTGGATCTCTTTTTGTTTATTATCATGCACCATTTATTGAATAAACCATCTTTTTCCCAGTGTCTCAGTGCTACCTCTATCATATATCAACTTTCCATATATGTGAGCATCTGTTTCTGAGCTCTGTTAGTCTAGTCTTGTGCCAACCCTACATGATCTTATTTACTATAGCTTTATAATAAGTATCATATCTAATAGGGCAAGTGTCTCTGGCTACAAGAAACAAATACAAATTGTTTCCAAAGAAGTAAACTTGACAAGCAAGCCCCAAAGAAATACCATAGTTAAAGTTCCATGTTCCATATACTCACCAAAATACCTCTACACACATACAAAGCATACAACTATGAATAAGATTCAAAAAAACAGCAAAACACAGAATCAGACTTATAAAGACTGATGATATTATGATTATCAGATACCAAACATACAATAAAAATAAATATGTATAAATTAATATATAGAGAGAAATAGAACTGAAAAAGGGGTTCTGGATGGATCTGTAAAAATAAAAATTATAATAGTCGAAAGTAGAATCTGGATGAATGGATTTACCATTATATTAAACACAGTTAAAGAAACAGTTATTTGGAAGGTAAAGTTGAAGAAGTTACACATAGCGTGAGACAGAGACAAAGCAAAGAGAAATATGAAAAAGAGATTAAGAAATATGGAAGAAAGACTTAGCAGGTCCAACATACATATAATCTGAGTTCTAAGAAGAAATGACAATTGGGGACATTCAGTGTTAAACGACATGAGTGAGTGTTTTCCAGAAGACCATCAATCTTCAGATTAAGGAAGCTCCCCAAGTGCCAAACAACAGAAGTAAAAAGAAATACATAACAGAGTGAAAAATTCAGAATAATAAAAACAAAGAGAAAGTAACAGATGCAGCCAAACAGGGAAAAAAAGTTGGGGGTGGAGTGGGTGGAGACACATCTGCAATGACTAACTGATAGGTGACTTCTCAGAAATGAGAGTGGAACTCAAAAGAATTGAAAATGCATTTTCAAAGTACTGTAAGAAAATAACTCTCAACCTAGAATTGAATATTTATTAATACAATCTATCAAAAATCAAGGCAAAAAAAGACACTTTCAGACACAAACCTGAGGACTTACCACCAACACATCTTCACATAAGGAACTTCTAATGAAGATACTTCATGTCAAAAGGAAGATTTGCAATACATGAAAATGGAAAGGATAAATATTGACTGTGTATAATGGTAAAGTTAATGTCTAATGTATGAGGCTAAATATCAAGAGAGAATAACATATAACTTAGGGAGGGTGATGACTGGCATGGCAGTATTCTAGTATTCTTACATGATTCAGAAGAAGATTATAATTATTAATATTGAACTCTGTTAATTATGTATGTTAAAATTTCTATGGCAATCACTAAAGGAGTAGAGATAGCTATAAATGTTAGCTATTTTTATTATTGTTATTATGGTTATAATTATTATATTCCAGTAGTATTATAGAAAGAAAGAGAAAGAGAGAGGGAGAAAGAGAGAGAAAGAATTCTGTAGTCAAATCAGTTTTGTTTAACCAAGTTAAATATATTTCCTGCTTGATTTCTGTTTTTTCTCAAGTAATGTGCTTCATAAATCCCTAGAGATTTGGAAGGTTTGCAGCGTTTCTTTTTATTATTTGACATCACTTTATCTCGTGGAATATCTATTAACATCTTGAGAAACTTGACATTCTGGGGAACACGTTTTAAGTTGAATCTGAATCCCCTTGGGCTTGGATTTGCCTGTTTAAGAGGATAATATAGCCGTATAGGCTTGAAGAGAATAACAGACTAGAATAACAAGGTCAGTTTCAGAAAGACCTTAGGTTTGGGAAAATAAGACATAAGGAAGAATTGAAAATACGATTGTCCAGTGATACCAGGAAGGGTGGGACATATTGCAGTCTGTTAAATGGAAGGAAAAAAAATAAAAGCTCTGCCTAGCAAACGGGTTGCAAAGCTTCTGCTACAAGACTGTTGGAACATCTGGGAACACTGCCAAGCAATTCTAGGGAACAGACTTGGCACTGACTGTGGCCTTGTGTTCTGTATGAAAGAAAAAAGATTAATTTATTTTATGTCATAATACGCTACCTAGAAGCCAAATTGCCAGTTAAAATTCTATTTGCAAGCAGGTGTAGGATTTCGATATAGCTTTCACCTAACATCATGGAATGCTGCTTCTCCATGATCAAACATGATGCAAGCTGTCTTTTCAACTACATTTTCAGTGTTTCAAAATGTTTAGAAAAATGGCAGGTTAGTAATGTCTGTAACTATAATTGAATCTTATGCATCTGCTCTAAATGCAGCTGTTTGGTTTATACAGTGTGGAGGAAATAAATCACCACATATAGAAAGGAGTGTTTGCTCTTATCCATCCAATTAATTTTTTCCTCTAGAAGTTAACATTTTAAACGTGTCCAAGCAAAGAGATGGGTAAAAGGTATTTGATGGTTAGTTTTTCTAATTCCATGCTATTAGGAATATAGGATGTTACCTTTTTTTAAGTCCAGAATACTTTAATTGCAATTGATGTAATGCAACCCCATTGATGCTTTTTTGTAACTCTGTGTATATACTTGTTTTCTCTGAAGACTCAAAGATATCTGCAGGCATTAATCTTCACAGTTCTCATGGTGGAAGACTACAAGGGCAAGCCAGACCTGAGCTGACCTGAAAAGATTTTGATAGGCGGAAAGATGGGAGGACTTTCATCCACTTCTCCACCACTGGAATGCCCTCAGAACTTCTCTCTTTTGCTCTCCAAATCCTAGTAAGTTCAAAGCCGGCCTCCTCCATGAAGCTTCCCTTGATACCTCCGGTCCACCTTAATCTTTTTTCCTTTTTCTGAAGGAAAAGCCCATATCTCTAGTTCTCCTCAAGGTAGCACTCAGATCTTACTGCCTTGCATTGTCCCCTAATTATCAATCTGACCTTCTCTCTAAACAATGCATTTCTTTTTTTTATTATTTTGTTGAAGTATAGTTGATTTACAGTGTTGTGTTAATTTCTGCTGTATAGTGAAGTGATTCAGTTATATGTATATACATTCTTTTTCATATTCTTTTCCATTATAGTTTATCACAGGATATTGAATAGTTTCCTGTGCTATACAGTAGGATCTTGTTGTTTATCCATCCTATATATACTAGTTTGCATATGTTAATCCCAAACTCCCACTCCATCCCTCCCCCACCTGCCCCTCCCCCTTGGCAACCACAAGTCTGCTCTCTATGTCTGTAAGTCTTTTTCTGTTTTGTAGATAAGTTCATCTGCATCATATTTTAGATTCCACATACAAGTGACATCATATGGTATTTGTCTTTCTCTTTCTGACTTACTTCACTTTGTATGATAATCTCTAGTTCCATTCATGTTGCTGCAAATGGCATTATTCCATTCTTTTCTATGGCTGAGTAGTATTCCATTGTATATATGTACCACATCTTCTTTATCCATTCATCTGTCGATGGACATTTAGGCTGTTTCCATGCCTTGGCTATTGTGTATAGTGCTGCTGTGACATAGGGGTGCATGTCTCCTTTTGAATTATAGTTTTGTGTGGATATATGCTCAGGAGTGGGATTGCTGGATCATATGGCAACTCTATTTTTAGGTTTTTTGAGGAAACTCCATACTGTTTTCCATAGGGGCTGCATCAAATTACATTCCCACCAAGAGTGCAGGAGAGTTCCCTTTTCTTCACATCCTCTCCGGTATTTGTTATTTGTAGGTTTTTTAATGATGGCCATTCTGACCCATGTGAGGTGGTACTTCACTGTAGTTTTGATTTGCATTTCTCTACGAATTCGCAATGTTAAGCATCTTTTTATGTGCCTGTTGGCCATTTGTATGTCTTCTTTGGAGAAATGTCTGTTTAGGTCTTCTGCCCATTTTTTGATTGGGTTGTTTGGTTTGTGTTGTTGTTGAGTTGTGTGAGCTGTTTGTATATTTTGGAAATTAAGCCCTTGTCAGTTGCATCATTTGCAAATATTTTCTCCCAGTCCATAGATTGTCTTTTCATTTTGTTTATGGTTTCCTTTGCTGTACAGAAGCTTGTAAGTTTGATTAGGTCTATTTTTGCTTTTATTTCTATTGCCTTGGGAGACTGACCTAAGAAAACATTGGTACGATTTATGTCAGAGAATGTTTTGCCTATTAAACAAGGAGCTTCTTGAAGTCACTTCCAGGTCCTGTGTTTCCGATTCTTGCTCAGTTCAGTGATGGGTTTACAGAGGGTAGCCCATAAATACTTATTAATAAAGTGACTGATGAAAGAACCAGAGAGTTTAATTGTTTAGGAACCAATTATTCAGGCTGCTCCCTAATGGTAGGGAGGTTTGGGGTTATCGGTGGTTTGGGGATTACTTATATGTTATCATTTTTTCATCCATTTTCAAAGAGTTTAAGGAAACACTCAGAGCTCCTGAGAGCACTTATTTCTCATCTGTGCAAATGATTGGATTAGACCATGGGCAAAATAAAGGCCTTTCCCAGGTATCCCAAGCTCTTTTTGTGACAAGGATCCTCTGGGAGGGGATGGTGGAGGAGGGAGGGCAGGGCAGGAAGTGGGGCTGAAGATCCACCTCTATTTTTGTCTCCCTCTGCCCCTTAGCCACCACACCTTGCTACATTGTTTGTTCTTCCATTCCCCCTCACAGGCCCCTGCACCTTTATGTCTTAAAGGACTGCTTCAGAGATGAGGATTTGGAAACATGTGTTTAGCACTTGTGAACTCCTCCAAGGCTTTGCAGAGTCAACAGGAGGCATTTTGATTATAGCTATTGGTTCTCAGCACACAGCAAGTTGGCAGAAAATAGAGGTTAGACCCTGTCTCTTCTTGCTGCTCGAGGGGAATCTACGCAGCCAGGGCCTGGCTAAGATTGCAGGCCTGAACCAGGGAGCACAGTCCTGAACCCTGGGGCTTTGGGACACTGTGACACCTGGGCGAGAGGCCTCCTCTACACTGAACAACGAACCCTGGAGGCTCCAGAACATGGTGCTGACTGAGGTGGAGGCCCACAGAGCCTAGAGCTGTCTGATTTATTTCTGAGGCAGCGTTTCCACAGGAATCGGGAATGATTTAGTCTCTGATCCTTAGGTGGTTTCCTTTTACATCATTTCTGCCCCTTTTGATTGTTGGCACATTTGGGGAGTTCTAGGGTCCTCAACCTTACAGGTGTGTAATTTTAATAAAAGACAATTTATTAAAATCTGAGCTTACAAAATTGGTAAATTATGGGGATGGATTATTTTTTCTACCACCAAAGGGTCTTGTGATCAAATTCAGAGTCCCTTTTATTAATCCATAATTCTCTTATTATATATAACACTACATTTGTGGGTTTCTTTTTCCTGATTTCAGAAGTAATCCGTGTTTCTAGCTAAAGTACACCTTGGTGATTAAAACCATGTTCTTTCACTTCAACAAGACCTAGATTTGAGACTAGGCTCTGCCACTTACTTCCTATGTGTTTGGATAAGTTTCTTATTGGCTCACAAATACAACATTAAAATTTTTGCACGTATTAAATGAGATAGCATACCTCAGGCGCTCAGAGCATAATAAGTGTTTGATATATTAGTGAGCAATTCTTAGTCTTTTTGTTATTAGAATATTTATACATAAAGGTTGGTTTACCCACATCTTATTTAAATGCAGCTTTTTCGAGACTTCCCTGGTGGTCCAGTGGGTAAGAATCCGTGCTCCCAATGCAGGGGGCCGGGGTTCAATCCCTGATCGGGGAACTAGATCCCGCACGCATGCCGCAACTAAGAGTTCGCATGCTGCAACTAAGAAGTCCGCAGGCTGCAACTAAAAAAAAAAGATCCCCATGCTGCAACGAAAGATCCCACATGCTGCAATGAAGATCCCGCATGCCACAACTAAGACCCAGCACAGCCTAAATAAATAAATATTAAAAAAAAAATAAATTCAGCCTTTTCTGTTTCATTTAAGTGTGAGATCTACCTTTATTGCTGTGACATGTCTGCTTAACCATTCTGTTCATTGCCCCTCCTGCCCAATGGTTTTGGTTCTCTGGCTCTGGGAGTCCCCCAAGTGCCAAAGTCCTCCTCTGACCCACCCATCACAGAATGGAGTAGAACATGGCTGCTCCCAGATCATACTGGCTAGAGACTGAGAGTGTGAAGTTAGATGGGGGTTCTCTCTAAAATAATGCTTCTCACTGTGAGGCCCATGGACCTCTCTATCAGAATCACCTAGGAATGTTTATTAATTGCAATCCCTAAGATCTTGTGCCACGGCTTTCGAAGTAGAATCTTTTGTGGGCTTCCGGGGTAGAACTCTGCATTTGTATTAATAATAAGCACCCAGGCTATTCTGATGCTAAATAAATAAAATTCTAGAACTGCTCCAGTGCAGTCTTCAAGCTTGCCCAATTCTAGAGTGGCCTGGGGGTGCTAAATAGAAGTAGAGCTTCCTGAGCCCCACCCCAGCGTTTCCAATAGAGGAGCCTGAGGATGTATATATTTTTTTAATATTTATTTATTTATTTAGCTGCATCAGGTCTTAGTTGTGGCACTAGGGATCATCATTGTGGCATGCGGGATCTTTTGTTGCGGCGCACAGGCTTCTCTCTAGGTGTGGCATGCGGGCTCTAGGGCACACGGGCTCTAGGGCGCATGGGCTTAGTTGCCCATGGCACATGGGATCTTAGTTCCCAGACCAGGGAGCGAACCCGTGACCTCTGCATTGGAAGGTGGATTCTTAACCACTGGACCACCAGGCAAGTCCCAGGATGTGTATTTTTAATAAGTAGCCCCAGATGACTGTCCGGCTGGCAAGCATAGGAATGCTGCTGTAGAATGACTGGCCAGTGACGTGATTGCTGGCGGTGGTGGTGGCGACAGTAATGGGGTTGGGTAGTGATTAGGGAGGTTTGAATGATCCAGAGAGTGACTTGGGTCAAGGGCCCATCTTTAGCTCTCTAACATCCCCTTCAGGTATGAGAGTGTGTGTCCAACCATTCCCATGGTGTTTGAGAAAGCAAAGCAAAGCCAGTGTGGAGAGAGTGAATAGTGCAAAAGTGAACAGTGAAGCTCTTGGGCAGACACCAGTAATGCCAGATGAACTGCCATGGGACCCTCGGTAAAGGAAAGAGCAGCTGCTTATCGGAACAGCCGTTCCTGGTGTTCTCTTGTAGCCTGGCTGAAGTTCCTACCAATATCTTTCCCACAAATTGCCTCCGTGCTTTAAGGCTGTCTGGGTAGGTTGGTAACCCAAGTGGCCTTAGTCAAAACAATGCCCTGCCACCAGGTGCCGGCGATTTAGTGACCCGTGACTAAGCTGCGCCTCCCTACGCTCCTCTGGGCCTCTGGGCCAGACTCTGCGGTCAGATTCATTCTCTCAGAGCCTATTCTGCCTTCTTAAGGGGCTCATGCTGGGTCAGAGCTTCTCCTCAGCAACCCCAGTCTAGTGATGACAAACTGACATGCTTTGTCTTATCTGTGGCAAGTAAAACAGTAATGCTTCAATCTCATATTTTATTGACAGACATGGCTACTGGGTTGAAAAATCTAGTTGTAAAGATGTTCTCTTGGGCTACTCATCCCCTCTCCATGGTGGTCTCCTTCCTCCCAGCAAAGCTGGACAATACTTCTCTCAGTCTGCTGCCTACCCAGTGATGGGAAGGCAACCTACAATCAGAGCAGGGTCTGCCCTTTCTCTGTCTTCATGGCCACATGGGTTCTGTACTTTTGCCCCCAACAACTTTGGGTGTGGGCCCAGCCCTTCGTGACAATACTGCTTTTTCCTTTCTCTTCTTGGAGTATCAACTGTGACCTCAGAGGGTGGTAGTAGGGCTTTGCAATGAGGACGACTCTGATACCACTGTCATCTAGTTTGTTTCATGACATTCCAGCCAGCAAACATTTAATGATGAGGGCTTCTTCCTGGCGAGATATCATAGTAGGCTCAGAGGGGCATCCAAGATAAATAGGATAAAGTACAAGCCAGAAAGAAATTCAGATGAGGAGAGCAGTGACATTCCAGTGGATGACACATGCAAGGGTCAACCATGCTATGAAAATATTAGAGTCAGGATATTAAGGAGAGAAATAATGTGGAAAATTTTTCATTGTGATGTATGTATTTATATCTTTATCTACAGAAATCTGAAATGTCAGGAAAAAGCAATGATAATGTGCATTGTATTAAGTGCTGTGTTGTCAGCTCATCTAAGCCAATTTGGTCATTCACAACTGTTGGGTTCTTTTGGCAAATAATGGTGGCCTCCAATGCTAAAGGTAGAGGAAGTGTCTAGGTCTCATTCCCAAGAAACTTGCTACCAAGTGGTCCATTACAAAGAAAACAAATCCTGCAACGCACACACAAACATTTATCAGCACACAGACACAAGGAGTCATACAATGTGCTCTTATTGGCTCCCTGCCTTGGTTCCTCTGCTAGGCCCCCTGTATGACAATTTCACTAGTGGCAGATACAGAAATATTATCTTGGGGGGATCAGCTAGTCATCAAGTCAGAATCCAACAGTAAATCCTCTGGTTAGAGATGGGACACAGGACCAAATGGGACTTCTAGGCTGGGGTATCACACTGAGAGGTATTAGGATGCTGAGTGGGACAGATTCATGCATAGGTGGAGATGTCTGTACCTTGCTAGTCACAATTGGACACTACTCAAATTGTCTTTGAAAATTATTTCTAACTCCGCTAAATGCTACTGAATAACCCCTTCACTGCTGATGGAGATAGAGATAATGGAAGCAGTCAGAGTACTCTGGAGTGTGGACTCCTCGGTGTGACTTTTAAAATCTAAGCACATCTGGACAGTTAATTCCAGGTTAGGATGTTAATCACGTACCCCTAGCATGTAGAGTAAAACCAACACACACACACACACACACACACACACACACATTTATATCACAGTACTAAGCTAAAGTATTTTCAAGTAAATTTTAGACATCATCCAAGTGGACAATGTAACAAATCTTCAATTGAGTTATCATAATAATCTCAACAAGAAGATTAAATGAGAATGACTAAGTTCACACTTAGTGAAAAATAAATACAGCTAATTACTAGTTAATTTGAACAAGCTTATCTTAACAGACAGAAGAACAAATAATACACGCTTTATTTCTGATATTCAACTCTAATTCCATTAAGGAAAATCACATCTGCCCTGCTTCTGCCTGGATCCTCATCCTTCGTCATCCAGGTTTGCTGGTTTATTCATTGTTTTCCATCTGACAGCATTTACTGAGTCTCTGCACTATGACTGGACTGGGGTTACAAAGATGAATACAAATAGTCCCTGTCCTCCAGGAGCCCACAATCCAGTGGAGAAAGCTGACTATTAAACAGGAGCCACAAGTAGTAATTCTAAGTCACAGATTCAAGATAGCAAGAATTATAACAGCCTTTTCTACGACGACATTAAATTTCTATCTTGGTCTCTCATTATGCTTATAGTGAGAAGTTTACTTCTAGCCAGTTCAGAATGATAGACAATTCAAGGTTTTCCCCTTGCCCTTCATCCTCGGGACTACATTTAGACTCCATTGGCTCCACATCAGTGGGAGGAACACCATTGTCTAACATGTGTGGGCATCTGCTCTGGGGTCTGGGCTCACATCTGACTTTCAGTGACCAATTCATGCAGGACACACTGTACCCTCCCACTCCCCGCTGAAAGTTCCCTTCAGAGCCACCGACTCACTCCCAGCTCCTTCGGTTCCCTTCTTGGATGTGGGAAGTGAAACTCTTAGAAGCTCTCCTCCCCTATATTTAAAATGCGTAACCAACAAGGACCTGCTGTATAGCACAGGGAACTCTGCTCAATGTTAGGTGGCAGCCTGGATGGGAGGGGAGTCTGGGGGAGAATGGATACATGTGTATGTATGGCCGAGTCACTTTGCTGTGCACCTGAAACTATCACAACATTGTTAGTTGGCTATACTCCAATATAAAACAAAAAGTTAAAAAAGAGAGAAAAAAAAAGAAGCTCTCCTCCCTTCCTGGGCCACCCTTACCCACCCTCAGAGTCACTCGCCAGTGGCTTTACTCACTCTTGCTTCTGCTTCCTTTTTCTCTGGTGCCAGTCCATAAAATCTTCCAAATCAGAATGAACTTTGTGCTGTAAAACATTCCTGACCTAGGCTTTTGATCTTTTAAAATATTCTCCTTTAAACAATGAACGGCCAACTTGAGTCTACTTGGGGAAACTCAAAAAGCTAATATTAACTGATTTCCTGCTCTTTGAATTTTTCATTTACCAGCCTTACTCTGAAGGGTATTGAGTAGAGACTGCCCATCTTATCTAAATGGAAGAAAGGACAGGGGTATCAGCAGAAATAGAGACGCAGATGTAGAAAACAAACGTATGGACACCAAGGGGGGAAAGTGGCGGGGGTGGTGGGATGAATTGGGAGATTGGGATTGACATATATACACTAATATGTATAAAATAGATAACTAATAAGAACCTGCTGTATAAAAAATAAATAAAATTCAAAAAAAAAAAGAAAATACTAGAGAAAGAAGTATAGGGTTTTTTTTTCCTAAATGCTTTCTCTCTATATTGGCAATTTCGGTAGAGTGGGCTCAGTAAAGGTTTTGACCGAGTGGACCCATAGGATGTCATGAGCACACAAGAGAGGGGCACTGAAGGCTAACTGGGAGGTTCCAGGAAGGCCTTGTGGGGGAAGAAATTAGCGAAGTGGATAAGTGAGTTCAAGAGGCAGAGACAGTAGCACAACAAAGAGCTATGGCCATAACGGAGAATATGTCATATTTGGGGATCTGTAGCAATTTAGCGTGGCTGGCATAAAATTTATGGTAGGATGGGAGCCTGGTAAAATATGGGATTGAACTGGTAAACTGGGCTCAGATAATGAAAAGCCATGGAAAGACACAGAAGGATTTTTTGTAAAGGAGAGTGACATTATCAAATTTACACTGTACACAGATCAATCTACCATTGGTGAGAATTGACTAAAAGGCAGGTAAACCAGTTAAAATGAGCTTTCAGGAACCAAGAAAGAGATTTTGAGCCTTTGATTTGATATAATGGCAAGAGAGGATGAAGAGAAAGAAGACAATGGAGACATAATTAGGAGATAGAATAGATGGGATTTAGCAATGGATTGGACATGTGTGAATAAGGAAGACGTAAGAATAATTCCCATGTTTTTAGTGGATGATGGTGTCATTCTCCACAGCAAAGAGGGTAAGGGAAAGAGCTGATGGAGGGGTGGGTGCGTGAGGTGGGAGGATGAAGAAAACACATCAGTGTCTGTGAGATATCCAAACAGAGTTGCCCCAGTAGGGTCAGGAGCTCAGGCAAGAACTCCGGGCTAAGGTGGGACCTGGGATTCTGTTCCACAGAGGAGGTGGCTGAAGTCCAGGGAGTGAATGAAGGTCAGCGAGAGAGAATATACACACCGTAAAGAGAAGAGGAGTAATTCCAGATTCTTAGAGATCACCAACATTTAACAGTCGATCCCTTTCATGTTTTCTCTTCTGTTTTCAAGCTGGTTTGCATCAGAATGGTAATTCTCTCATTTCAAGATTTTAATGCCAACTGCAGAGAATTCTGCGTTTCTGTTTATAATTGTTTAAAGTTCTGATTTTGAGCACAGCATCTTCAACAGCTATTTTCAACCACTTTGGAGATCTGTTTGGAAAATAGTTTTTCTCTGTTAAACCTATTGTGTGTGGAATGTCACAGCCCCCTGATAACTGGCACTTGGGATCTCCTACACTGGTCTGCCCTGTAGTAGTGGAGGGGGCAGGAGGGTTTTCATGGCTCCCAAACCTCAAGGTAAGAAAAAAGTCTAGATTTTGTGCTGCTAAAAAGACCTCCATCTTTTTTCAAAAGTCCTCATCTCTTATACTTTCTGTGTTACAGGATGAAGGGTTCCAGGTCTGTAACAGAACATTTATTAAAGTTTTGATATCACAAAACCCCACTGATAATATTTTTATGCATAGGCATATAAGATGTTTCTGTAAAAACTGTTTTCTTAGGACAACAACAAAATCCCCAAAGTTATATAAGGTAAAGACAAAGTGATTTGATCCTGAAAGGTAAGGAAATAAAATTGCTTCGATAATTATCAGTATCATGATAAAATGGTTATCATAAGACTTGAAAGTATTTTTCCATTTATCACAGCACATCTACAAGTTATTCACGGAACACCCGTGTTCCCTGGCACGCAGTATGAGAAACACTATCCTAGTGGTTTGATTGTGGTGGTGCACAGTACTATGCTCACCGAACGGGACCCCATTATCTTTAAGTTTAAAAAGGCAATTTCAGAAAAGAAGAGGGATGGCTCCAGAAAGCTGGTTAGTCCTGTCCTTCAGCCTCTACTGCCCTTGTCTTTAGCGCTGTTGGGGAAAGCAGGGCTCTGGAAGTCTATAGACAGACCCTAAAAAGACTCTGCAAAATAGGAGGCAGCTGGGCAATGCTCTGGCAGCAGCTGCAGCAGTGAAAGGTGGAGGAGCAGTCATTAGACAGGCCACCCAGAGGGTAGAGCAGCCAAGCCAGTGATTGCAACCAGCTTAGTTAGCAGCAGGCGCGACCACCACATCACAGATGTGAGAGGCAGAGAATGCTGGTGCACTGGCCTGGCCTGGCCTCATCTCCTGCTGTGCTCACACACACCAGCGGCAGCAGCCATGCTGCAGAGCTGTGTCACTCTCTCCCTCTCTGAGAACACGTGAATGTGCATGATATACTGATGAAGGATATATTTTTTAAAAAGGGTAAAATCATGCTGTCCTACAAATATAAAATGAACACGTGTCAAATATTGTGTTTAATTCAGTAAACGAATGAACCAATAAGACATTACGACTGGTTTAAAGAATTCCAAGAACCATACAGAAATAGAGCATAAGGACTTCAGAAATGAATTTACTAATAGATGCAAGATGTGTCCACCCACAGGGCAATAATCAATTAATTTGCATTTCTATGGATATGAATAATTTGTATTATTATCTGTGTTTTACAATTTACAGGGTTATAAAATAGCTCAAAGGCAGGGGAAGATGGAGAGAATCCAGATGGGTGAGCTGCTTAGACTAGTTTCTAGTTCACAGTAAGTTCAATGCAAGTTTTAGCTATCATTTATTATTGCAATAATAGTGCATTTAGAATCAGACAGGCTTGGTTTTGAATCTCATCTCAGCCACTCACTAATTGGGTGACCTTGGGCAAGGAAATTTATCTTTCTCAGCCCAGTTTTCTTATCAGTGTGCCATTATTGTGGGACTAATGAGGAATAACTAGAATAATGTTTGTAAAATACTCCATATAGGGATTAGCACAGAGTAAACATTCAATAGCGGTCATATTATTTTTATTATTAAAATTGGCAATTTTAATAGTGCTGAAACTTCTGTTTATATAACCAGCCATTGCTGTTTTCATTACCGGTGTAAATTCCTTTCGGATATAGTTAAAGTTGTAAATCATAAACAGATAAATAAACCAACCTCAAATATTGAGTCTGGCAAAATGGTACTCATCATTTCTGTACTTATTTCCAAAGCTAATTATTGAGTAGGTCTATGTTTTTGCTTTTCTTCTCTTTTTCTCTTTTCTAAAAATTAGACACCCTTGTCCTTAGACATGGAAGGGAGGTTGTCAATGCTCCTTACAAACAAAGCATACAGCACAGAAACTTTTATTAAGGATCATTTATGAAACAGATCACTCAGCATCACGAGTCATTTATTGTCATTTCAAGAAACCCGTTGACTCAGAAAATCGAATGACTGACAGGAAGCTTCAAGATTACCAATCCATCCATCTCTTTGTTTTAGAGATGGGAAACTATTATTCAGAGAGGTTAAGTATATTGTCCAATGCCACACAGCTAGCCATCAGCAGAGTTGGGACCAGAAGCCAAATCTTTTGATTCCTAGGTTAATTTCCTCTGAATCTGCCTAATTAGAGCTTCATCTAGTTGACAATAGCTAAAAACAGAAGTACTAACTTTCCTCTGCATATACTGAATTGAGAAATCAAGACCCACAGAAATGTCATGCCAGCTTCCCTACAGCACTCAGGACAGATTGGAGATGCCAGAAAAGGAGATTCCACTTGACTAGAGCTCAGCAACCATTGTCCAGGGTGGAGTGAGCGACCCACTTGTCTGCAGTGCCTCATGATTTATTAACTGCTACTGGTGCCCATAAAATATTCATCCACTCTCCTAGTCACTGCTCCACTGCATCAATAAACCATTGCTCCCCCATCTGTCTAGGTGTGCAGCTTGGGGAAGAAAAGCTTCACAAAAAATGGAAAAGAGCCCTCTTTTCGTGTTTAGCTCAGAGACAGAACACCAATGCACTTCTTAGTTTTGTTTTTTTTTTCAAAGGCAAAGTCAGGGCTGTCTTCCTGGGCTCCTGGACCAGGAGAAACCCCAGCACCTAGGTGAGGAAAGGCCAAAATAGCGAGAGGGAAGGGTGAAAGCCTTCATGAGGTTGGCTTGTTGGTTGTCACGCTCCCAGTTTCAGCCTGAGTTTATTTTTGCCCATAAGCAACAGAGCAGGGCACAGGGAACCACGGCTTGCCTATCAAGGATGCTTCCCTGACCTTGAATCGGGTTCAGTGTGAAGCCTTGAATACAGCCTCCCCTCTGTGATCAGAAGCACTGCTCACCAGGAGCAGAAAGGGTAAACTCTCTGCCCTACTTCCCTGCTCTCACTTCTTTGGCGGCTTCTTCGTGGACTTTTTTCTGCTACCCATCGTGATTGTTCCTCTTGAGCTCTCTTCTCTTCTTACTTATGTATATTCCCCATAGGTGTTTGTATCCGCAGTCATGCAGTCTCCCTCCGTAAATATCATTCACATACCTGTAGTCCAGACCTCTCTCCAGTTGCAGATACCTGTATGTCCAACTGTACCATCTATCTCTACCAGATAACCCCTTGCTTCTCAAACTCTGTAGGTCCCCAGCTGAACTTATCATCACCCTCCAATGCCCCCCTCACCTCCTCCACTCTCCAAGCCTGCTCTACCTCTAAATCTTATCTTTGAGAAAGGAATCTCCATCGTGTTACCTATACCTGGAGACCTGGGGGTCTGATCCTGATTCTCCCCTCTTTTTACCTCCATGTTTCAGTAATTACTGCTAATTTTTAATGTAAAACTTAGTGACTTAATGACACCTCACTCACATGGCTGGCAAGATGGTGCTGGTCGTCAGCAGGGAATTCACCCAGGGAATCTGAGTTCCTCTCCATTTGGGTCTCTTCCTGAGGCTCCTTGGGCTTCCTCACAGCATGGTGGCTGGGTTCCAAGAGACAAGAAGTAGAATATACAGGTCTCTTAAAGCCTGGGCCTGAAAACTGGCAAAGTGCCACTTCTGCTGTATTGTATCAATCAAACAGTCAGAGCCCACCCAGATTCAAACATAAACCCCACCTCTTGAGGGGGAGTATCAAAGAATTCAGGGCTATCTTCAATCTATTACACTCTATTTCAAACCAACTCTTGTAGTCCTCTCCCTACTTCTGTGCATTTTTACATGCTGTCCCTTTGGTCTTGAATGCTTTTCTCACCTTGTCCTATTTCCTGCTCTTTCTTCAAGATTCTGCTCAAGAGTTATAATATCTCCCCAAATCTTACTTAACCCTACTTCCTCCAGGGTGTAACATAACACACTATGTTAGCATTTGTTATTCTGTATTATAATTGTTTGTGTGTCTTTCCAATAAGACTGTGAGTGCTGTGAAGGCAGGGACTGTCTTATTCTTTTTTGTGTCTCCAGAACCAATCTTGGAGCTGGGCAGAGTAAAGGACCTCAGCAAACATTTGTTGAATGGGTAAATGTTTCCTTATTTTAACCTCTCAATGGTCCTGTAAGGTGGCAGAAATTGAGTATTATTCCTGTGTAACTGCCTGACTTCCTTATCTTAGATAAAAGAAAGAAACAATCATGACAAAGAATAATGACATAACCCAAGGTCACACAGCCTTGGAAGATAATTCAGTATAGTCAATAAGAGTTCAGTTCCCCAAAGTAAGTTGAAATCATAGACCCAGAGACAAGGTCGGGAAGGCAAAGAAAGAGCCCCACCATGAATGGACTCAGTTGTCTAGCAGAAAATGCCCCTGAGGCTTCCCACTCTATTCTGTGTTTACTAGGGGATGCAAAAGACCTCTGTCCTCTGCCAAGAAACTGAAAATGCCAAAAGAGATGGAAGATAATCTCAGAATCTGTTAAAAAAAAAAAGAGAGAGAGAGAGAGTGGATACCGTGCGGTGCTTTGTGCAAATAGGAAAGGTAGATTTAATGTAGATTCTCAAAATGACAGTGGGAGAGTGAGAGTTTGCTAGTAATTCTCAAGTGACTCTTCAGAGCAGAGAGAGACAGCTATTATCAGAAAGAGAGGCTGTGTCTAGAGGCCCAAGTGTCAGGGTCAATTGGATAATTCACTGGAGTTAAAACCTCAGCTAAGATAAAACATCCCTCAAGGACATCTGATTTTCTGTACTCTGATTTCATGCTTAACACATCCTTTCTGTTCACTAATTTGGTTTCTTACCTATTCTTTTATTAGGAAAATATCCTGTAAGGTATCAGAAATTGAGTATTATTCCTGTGTTACTGACAGTCACTAGAAAGAAACCTTCTTTCTTGTAAATTCACACATTGGTATTGCAACTTTTAAGCCAGTTTCTTAGAAAAAATTCCCTGTATACAATGGATTTTTTTTAAATAGCACAAATAATTTATATATACTTTCTCATTATAAGAGATTCAAACAATTGAAATAAATATACATGAAAGCCCCTTTCACCACGAGGCCCCCATCCCACTTCCAGTCTCAGAGATAATCATTGTTACGAGTCCAATATGCAGCCTTCAGTCCCTTTTCTATGCATTTATAGAGAGATATGTGCATATTTATGTGTCCCTTTTGATTTTTATACAAATTAGATCATAATATACATTTCCCTATTTCCCATAGCTCTATCCCATGAGCATCCTTCTACATTGGTCCACAAAGCTCTGTCTTCTTGTTTCTTATGGCCGCACTTTTTCTGGAGGAGGTATTAGTCAGTGTCCTCCAGAGAAACAGAACCAATAGGATGTATATATTAGAGAGACAGAAAGAGAGAGAGAGATTTATTATAAGAAATTAGTTCACGTGATCGTGAAGGCTGGCAAGTCCCGAGATGTTCAGGGTGAGTCGCAGCTGGAGGCCCAGGAGCATCAATGCTTTAGTTCCAGCCTGAAGGCCTACGGGCTCAAGATCCAGGAAAAGCTGATGTTTCAGTTTGAGTCCAGAGGAAGGAAAAAACCGATGTGCCAGGTAGAAGGCCATCAGGCAGGAAGAATTGTCTCTTGCTAGGGGGAGGGTTAGGCTTTTTATTTTATTCAAGCCTTCAACGGATTGGATGAGGTCCACCCACATCAGGAAGGGCAACCTGCTTTATTCGGTCTACCAATTCAGATATTAATTGTATCCAAAAACACCCTCACAGAGACACCTAGAATAATGTTTGACCAAATATCTGTGTAACTCGTGGTCCAGTCAAATTGACACATGTAATTGACCATTACATGGAATTATGTAATTATTCTACTTTTGATGATATTTAGATTCTTTCTTTCCCTCTTTCTTTCTTTCTTCTTTCTTTCTATTAGAAACACTACTGAAATAAAAATCTTTGATCATACATTTTGTGGCACGTGTGTGTGCGCAATTCTGTAGCGTATATTCCTAGAAGTGGAATTTCTGGAAGTAGTAGGAAGACTAATGACCTCCCCCAACAAAAATGTCTATGTCCTAATCCCTGGGACCTGTGAATATGTCAGGTTACATGGCAAAGGGAAACTAATGTTGCAGATGGAATTAAGATTCCTAGTCAGCTGACTTTACAATAGGGAGATTATCCTGAGTTAGCCAAGTGGGCCTAATGCCAAGGGTCAAGGGTCCTTAAAAGTGGAAGAAGAGATCAAAAGACAGAATCAGAAAGATCACAGTGTGAGATGGACTAGCCTGAAGTTGCTGTCTTTGAAGGTGGAGGAAGAGGCTCACAAGCTGAGGAATGTGGGTGCTCTCTAAAAGCTGGAAAGGACAAGGAGACAGATTCTCCCTAGAGACTCCAGTGAGGAACGTAATCCTGCCAATACCTGGATTTTAGGTCCGTGAGACCCATGTCATTCTTCTGAACTACTGTAAGATAATAAATTTGAGTTGCTTTAAGCCACTAAATTGGTAGTAATTTGAAACAGCAGCCACAGAAAACTAACATACTGGGTCCTAGGAAATACATATTTAAAAATTTGATGAATAATGAAAATGGCTTTCACCAAAAATAGCATCTTCAATTGACAATTCTATCACCATTGTAAGAGAAAGCCCATTTCCTAATACCTTCACCATCACTACATTTTATCAAGCTTTTGTATTTTTAGTAATTTAATTGGGTGAAAAATTATTATTGCTTTGTTGTTGAGATTGAAGTTCTTTTTATGTGCTTACTTCCCTATTGACAGATGGAATATTTGTCTTTCCTATTTTTAAACAAGTTAGATGATATTTTTTTCTTATTGACTCATGAGTGCTTTTTTTTAGGTATTATGACTTTTAGTCCTTTGCGTGTCATCTATGTTCAAATGTTTTCTCCCAGTTCATCACATCTATATTAACTCCAAAAATGGTATCTTGTCCTGTAGACAAACATTTCCTTCATGACTATGAGTTTTGTGTCTTCTTTAGAAAGAAAAGATACTATCTTTACTAGAAAAACTGCAGATGCCTATCTGACCCAATTAATAAACAGCTTGAGTGACTTTCAGTAAGTCCAACATTCCCTTGAGCATTAATTTTCTTATTAAACTAACAAACGTATTCATTCAAACATTATTTACTGTGAACCACTTTATGCCATGCCTAGATGCTAGCGAGACATAAGTGAATACAACATTCAAGGAATAGACAGTCTCATGGGAGGCATGGATGATTAAACGACCATAATAATAACAACAGAGAATACATGTCCTGTGATAGAGACTGTGCAAAATTCTGTGGGAATCAGTGGGAAGAGCCCCACATCCAGACCAGGAGGTTTTGTAGGGTTGGTCCAGGTAAGGTAGGAGAACAGGATGCTGGGCAGACGAAGGTGCAGGTACAGAGGCTTGGGAGCAAGAGAGAGGACCTACCAACAGGTCACAGAATAGGGGTGATGATAGTGGTGAGTTATGAGTCTGGATAGGTAGGCAGAGACTGTTACTGCCAATGTCATTCAGTTTAGCCTTTTTCCTAAGGACACTAGGAAGCCTTTGAAGTTTGAAGCAGGGGAGTGAGATATGGACCAGCATTTAATAGAGACCATTTTGGCTGTTCGGGGGAGACGGGGCTGAAAGAGAGTATAATCAGAGGCAGGGAGGTCAGTGAGGAAGGAGGCCATCGTACAGACATAGGAAGGAGATGGCAAGAGTGAAAATAAAGTAGTGGCAGAGGAGAGGCACACGCTGGACAGATTGAGAGATTTGTGTCCACCTTTTCCACCACTTATATTAGTTGTGGGTCAAGAATAACATGTCACATTTTTCCGAGTAGAAGTTCTTTATAAACTAAAAGAATCAACTTAATAATAGAACCGCAGGCAAGAGATATTTCTGAACAGAGAAGACTTTCCAGAGAGAAGTAAAAGTCACTATTTTTAAAGTGCAAAGTCATTATATATTTGGACCGTGTGTACTTTTTCCTTTGTATTTTGATTGTCTTTACGTGACTAGGTTGTATAACACAAGCTCAGCCTGTCTGCACTCCCCTCTTATTCTTTGTTGATTTTCTTCCCATGGATGGGTCAGGAAAGAATAGGGCTTATTGCCCATCTTTCCTGAGATTTCTACCATTCTCAGCCCTGCTATTGGCAACCATTCACCTCACTGCCATTCACTACCTACAAATCCTGGACCAGTGGATAAGAATCGGCTTCCAAAGGGCCAGTGAAGGTGTGAACAAGAGAGAAAAAAATTTTTCTGATATTTTCCCATCCTTTTATTCTACATGACATCACTTCTCAAAGTGACATAGGGACTTTACACTTTACTGTGACATTAAACTAGTCAAAGGGAATTACAGTAGAAGAGCAAACCATTAAAACTATAAACTAATATTTTTACCTTGCTTTAAGGGACAAGAGCTTCCCTCCTCTCCACCCTCATCCCCAGCTCTGCTTCTGTTTCCTCTTCCCAAGCAAGTGACTGGACAACATGCGGGGACAGGACACGCCCTCTGCCAGGAGTAAAGCTTTCCTTATCACACAGTATTATTCTCTCAGCTCTCTGTTTCATTCAGAAATGGAAAAAAATATTGAACAGCATTTCCCAGGCCTACTGCTGGCTAATAGCCTCAACCGCTAATGTATGAAATCCATCTCAGCCAATGTGGTACATTAAGCAGAACCCACTGGGTTAACACTGGCCCCCTTTCCTGCTCTCTCACATTGTTGGGCTTGTCCTGCTACGTGAAGAGGCTCTGTAGGATCCAAAGCTCTGCGTCTGCCTGGCAACAGTGATGGAAAAGGAATGCCATCTTGAAGCTGCCCATTGCGCTCTGGGGCTGACGTTTGGTGGGCCTTCCAAAGAAGGCTGAGTTTGTCGACACTGTGAGTTTGGTTATCACCCATTTTTCTAGGACAAAGGCCTGAGGCAGCTCCTAGTACCATTTGGCTGACACTAATTTCATCTATTTCTATTTCTCATGGTGAAAAACAGAAGCTGAGTCATTGGTGCTTTGGCGTAAAGATGTCCAATCTCACCCATGAGACATCTGGCCTTATTAAATGGCAACATGTAGAGGGTGAGGAGGGAACCAACTGGAAATCCATTCAGAAACTGTAAAAATAATCATAATAAATTTACACATCCTGTCTTATTTGATTCTTAAGTGAGGTAGGTATTTTTATCCTTATTTTAAAGATGAGAAAACAGGCTCAAAGACTTCAGAAACTTTCCCAAAGTCATATATCTTGGTGGGAGGGGGTATATAGATTTATGTGATTCTAGGCCTAAATGTTCCAATATCTTAGGCTGGATGCCATTATGTCCCTCTGCCGAGACCAAAGCGTGCCATAATCCAGGAAAGTCAGTGACCAGGTCCAGGTGAGTATTGAGTTTGGTTTTGAAGATGTAGAGAAATGAGATCTTGCAAACAGGAAAGAGTGACATTTGTTTTGGGGATGGGGGTAAGAATTTATTAAATCCTGGGCACTAAATGCATCTGATTGGGAGGTAATATTGACAGTAAAGATCTTACCAAGGAGGGAGCTCCTGCATTCATCATTGTTCTCAAGGAACTTTCATGTTTCACCTGTGATCAGGTTAGCCTCAGGCTCCAAACATGGTCTCAGACTCAAGTACAATGGTCTCCAGTACCATTAGGAAGTGGGAGCTGAGGAAAGATAGGACTGAAATGGGCTGGATGATAGAAATGTGACCTTTTGTCTTAGAGCTTGAGAGAGTAGCCAGTGTCACAACCAGGAGCATCAGCTGGGCACCGTGGGGCTATTTGCAGCTTGACAGCCTCTGTTGAATTATTGATGCTCCTCACTACCTCGGGACCTCCCCCTTGTTAACAAATCGCACTCCATATGAAAATTTAAAGAGGCAAATGAGTGCAATCTCTTGTCCTATTATTACCCTCTTCTTTTGCCATCTGAGCTCTAAGTCAATCAGCCTGATAGGCATCTCTTGGGAGATGGAACAGCTCATAGAGCCAAGCCCAGGACAAGAAAACTGAAGGCCACGAGTGAGACCGTGACCTGAGTCCTGAGTCAATTAATGGAGCCTTAGTGATGCTGAGCTGGGTGAACGCTGACTCTCTGAGTTATTGAAACACAATAGGGAAAAAAATCTGTTCCCTCCTTACTGGGATAGCAATGCCCCTGCCCCATTAGCCACATCCCTAAAATTTCCCTAAAGCAAAGGACAAAAAATTTAAGTTAAGGTTCAAATTTGGATTTTGGATGTTTTGTTTGGCCTGCAGGGTACTGTTATTTTTAAAAAATGAAAATAGTTGTCAACATTTTTTAAAGTAGGAGGTTTTACATAAATATCCAATTTTCTGACTTCTCTTGAGAAATTGGAGGACTTGGGCTTTCATTTGCTCATTGCAATACTTACTGGGGCGTATAGTAGCTGCTCCTTTAAGTGAAGGATTGGCTGTTTGCTTTTTCACAGTTCCTACCACTTGCTATGAGTGCTTGCACCTGTGACCCTTGGTCTCGAGAAAGATGGCGAACAAGTTTTTCTGTGTGCTGCCTCAAGTCTGCTAGTAGGACTGCCTGGAGTACCGTAATGGATCTGATCAGTTATGGTAGATTGCACTGCGGTTGGCAATTATCCACCTCCCCTTCCTTATGAGGATTATACATCACTGACCATTGCCTTGTGACTATGTGTGTGGATCATTCAAGCAGTGGTTTTAAGAGGCATCATGGATTATCACCAGCTCTCTGGCTCTTTCCCTCTGCCGTGGGAATAGCACACCTCATGATCCTTCAGCCTGGATCCCAGAAAGTGCAGACCAGCAGCCAACTTCCAGCTTGGAGCTGAGCCACACACTGGAACAGAGCGGCAGCCAACCCTCGGCCTTCAGTAACGTGAGTGAACAATAAATGTCACTGTAAGCCACTGAGAATTGGGGATTATCTGTTACTGCAGTAGAACTGACCAATACAGCAAGACTAGGCTTACTATGAAAGGGTACTGTGATGAATAAACAATGTTTTCCTATTTTCTGAGGAGAGAAAAATGATGGCATTAGGGAATTCTTAAACATTCATTTTAATTGTCTTTAATTTAAAAAATAATTTTAGAGGATTCTGGAAAGATCACGGCAGTGGCATCAGAAGAACTGGGTTGAGTCCCTGAACCCAGGTTTAATGACCATGTTATAAAAATTTTAATAATATTCCTTTTATTATAGAGAATTATCTTTTAAAATCTTACATGTATTAAAGTTGTATTTGTAGTTAATATCATTTTGTGATAGTAAGAGGACATTACAAAATATTTGTTCTATAAAGGGTGCCTAGCATCTGATAGAGTTTTAACCACTGCCTTATTGTGAGTATCAAATGGCGTAAACTATCTGAAAATCCTTTATCAGTATTGAGTGATTACAAATTCTAGTTCTTACTAGGTTTCTAGTGATGTGACATCTTTTTCTCATTTTACTAGGAGGCAGGTCAAGCAGTACTGTCCCCATTTGACAGATGTAAATACTGACGCAGCAAGCAGGGAAGGGACTTGAGCTAGTTAAGCGGAGCATTGAGGGAGAGCCAGTTTATCACCCCGTCTCCAGACCACCAGGAATCTGTCCTGTGCCTTACACAGAAAGGGGGCCAACGGAGAACTTTTGAACACTTATGCTAATACACAGATTTCTAGTCTAATGGTGTCAGTTATAATGAGATTTGGCCTGGGCTGGTTTCTTGGAAATAGTCAAAACCTAATTAATGTCAAGATCTACTTCCATATCTCCCTCCTACCTCCTCTGGCCTATAGTGTTGCTTCTAATTTATACTTTCAGTTTATAATGTAAATATTAACCAACCCCTTTCAATCCTTGTTTAACCTGGTCATCCTCTGAACCATCTAGTGGTAGGCATGGTAGTTATTTTTATTTAAGATAGTCAAGATTTAATTTGCACATGGATAATATTAGTTTGAAAATAACATACAAAGTTAAATACCAAGAGTTGGGATTTGTATAGTTTGGTATCATCCAGTAATTTTGGACTGTGTTTACTGTTAAAGCTCTAGATCATCCTTTTGGACATCAAGGGCATTTTGACCCATTTGGGAGGTACCTCTGTGTAACGTCCCATGGGTGGCCAGAGCGCTCTGAAGGACAGGGACCTACCTGAGCACCTAGTGCTAGCAGACACATCCCCTTTTTAGGAGATGCTGCTTTGGGGCAGAAGCTGGGTCACTGGTTAGATTTCCTCTGCTGTCAGGATCCCAGGAGTCTACTGCTGCACATTGCCCTCTGGAATCCTCAAGGATTTGGGAATGCCGTGTCAGTTGCTCAGGATTTGAGGGCAGCCAGGCTATGTGGACTGGTCCTTGCTTTGGAACCATGGTACATTTTTAATGATAACTTCCATTCCCTGTGTTCCTCCCTGACTTCAAACTACTTTATGGAAAGTAGGCTTATGATGTGGCCCCACTGGATAATAGACATCTTTCCCATTGACTTAAAATTGATTTGTTTTTTAAAAACGAGTGCACCGGATCAGAAGGAGGCAGGTCAGCAACCACCAGGTCTTGGAGATGTTTCCCAGGGGTCAAGGAGAACAGGGAAGATCTGTTGCAGATGGAAGGAGTGAGGCTAGAGGTTCTCCTCTCACACAGAAGGGAGCAGAGACCTCCAGGCTGTCTGGAGTGACGCTCAAAGTCACCAAGCACACTGACAAGCAATCTTGGCCAAGTCAAGATTGATACCAAAAGCTGCTGTTGATAGGGTCTATCCTCCAACCACCAGCCTGGGTTGATAAGTATGTTTTTAGAACATGCTTTGCTCCTTGGCTCCCTTGACAGCTCCTAACCAATGTTTTCTTATTTAATTACTTTCCATGTAATCTGCTCCTGCAGACTTGCCCTGTGTGAGAGGAGGCCCATGGGGGCTTTCACTAAGGGAAGAGAATCAGTGTAGTCTGGAAGAAAGAGCACAAGCCCATTAGAGGGCTTTTGCCATGCCAGGGGTTTGAGGACATCTAAGCTTCGTGAAGGCTGGACGTGAGGAGGTGAGGAGGGCAGAGGAAAGGAGTCACAAAATAAACTAAGTGTACTCTGGATTCCTCCAAGGACAGTTTGTATGCCTGAGAACTTGATCCCTTCTCACTGATTTTCTTTCACTGTCTAGTATTGCAAAAAAGCTTTGGCAAATCATGTAATTTCCCCACATGTTAGTCCTTCGTCTCTAAGGTAGGATTATAGCCCTGCTGCTCCTAAAATGGGGCCACAGCTGTTAAGGCTAACATGAGGTACCATTAAGTCAGCACCTAAAGTGATTAGAGGAAGGTGGTGAATGCAGGAGATTAGATGGGGGCTCTCTGGTGGTCTTGCCTACTCCTCCAGAGCTGTAGGAGCTGGAGGAAGATTGCAAACCAGGCCCACACCTCAGAGGGATTGCAATGCTGGCTGGAGGCCTCAGGAAGGAGCCTGGCCCGGTCCTGCCATCTGGAATGAGCCTGTTTCCTACTGGTTTTGATATTAATGAGGTAATTATTGTGCGTGTTTATGCACCTGTGCCTCAGCCTCTCTGCATTTCTTCTCCAAGCAATGTGGTTCCCTCTGTCCTTACCTTCCTCTAGCAGGAGGGGATTGAAAGGAAGGGAGAAAAAAAGAAAGGTTTTCCTCTCTTTAATCTTGGCTTTGACTTCTGACTTTATCTCTGGTCATAATATTTATAGTTTTTTGTTTGTTTTTGGTTTTTATTTATTTATTTTTGGCTGTGTTGGGTCTTCGTTTCTGTGAGAGAGCTTTCTCCAGTTGCGGCGAGCGGGGGCCACTCTTCATCGCGGTGCGCGGGTCTCTCACTGTCGCGGCCTCTCTTGTTGCGGAGCACAAGCTCCAGACGCGCAGGCTCAGTAGTTGTGGCTCATGGGCCCAGTTGCTCCGCGGCATGTGGAATCCCCCCAGACCAGGGCTCGAACCCGTGTCCCCTGCATTGGCAGGCAGACTTTCAACCACTGCACCACCAGGGAAGCCCTATTTATAGTTTTATTCACCATAATAGTAGCTACTAATAGAAGCTATTTAAGTTTTTGAATGTCCAGGTAAGCCCTGGCATATGGTTAGAATGGGTTAAAGGGGGTGTGCTCTGGCTATGCCTCATTATAACCCTGGAACTTTGGCCAAATGACTTAATCTTACCCATCCTCAGTTACTTCAACTAGAACAAGAGAATAATAATTAGTACCTACCTCACAGAGTTGTTATTAGGTTTCAGTGAGTCAATGTATAGCACTTAGCATGTGCCTGGCACTTCTTTAGTGCTCACTATAGTAATAGCAGTCAGAGCAAAGATGAAGTCGCTCTGGTGTCTAGAGTTATGGGTCTAGTCTATCCATTGCCTCATGGTACTTGACAAGCTAATATTGAAATGTATATGGAAGATCAAAGACAAAGGATTATAAGTTGTAATTTTGAAAAAAGAACAAAATGGGAGATTTCCCTTGCCAGAGAGCAAGACTTTTATAGTTTATAGCAATGGTGCAGATACTGGTACAGGAATAGAAGAATAGACCACTGGAATAGAGAACAACAGAAGACCATACAAAGTGAAGATTTGATAAGAGAAAGCAGGAAAAGGATGGGAAACTGGTTATCCATATAGAGAAGAATAAAAACAGATCACACACCCAAAAATCAATTCCAAGTGCATGATAAAGCTCTACATGAAAGCAAAAACATAATACTTTTTTTTTTTTTTGAGGAAGAACCATAATTTATTCAAGCACTCTTTGTTTTGTAATTTTAATTATAACATTTATAAAAATACTGTGGTGATCATCAGTGTACCTTGATCTTTGCATAAATCTGGAATTATTTTCTTAGGATTAGTTCCTTGAAGTTTCATAGATGGTTCTAAGCTAGCACCTGGCTTGATTCTTACTGATGGTCCACATGTGCTTAATGATAAATACCATTTTTTCTTTCTTTTTTTTAACTGAAATGTAGTTGATTTACAACGTTCTGTTAATTTCTGCTGTACAGCAAAGTGATTCAGTTATACATACATTCTTTATTTTTTTTTTCATTATGGTGTATCACAGAATATTGAATCTAGTTCCCTGTGCTATACAGTAAGACCTTGTTGTTTATCCATTCTATACATAATGGTTTGCATCTGCTAACCCCAAACTCCCACTCCATCCCTCTCCCACATCCCCTCCCCCTTGGCAATCACAAGTGTGTTTTCTATGTCTGTGAGTCTGTTTCTATTTCATAGATAGGTTCATTTGTGTCATATTTTAGATTCCACATATAAGTGATATCATATGGTATTTGTCTTTCTCTTTCTGACTTCACTTATTATGATAATCCCTAGGTCCACCCATGTTGCTGCAAATGGCATTATGTCAGGTTTTTTATGGCTGAGTAGTATCCCATTGTCTGTATATACCACATCTTCTTTATTCATCTGTTGATGGACATTTAGGTTGTTTCCATATCCTGGCTATTGTGAATAGTGCTGCTATGAACATAGCGGTGCATGTATCTTTTTTAATTATAGTTTTGTCCAGATATATGCCCAGGAGTGGGATTGATGGACCTTATGGCAACTCTAGTTTTTTGAGGAACCTCCATACTGCTTTCCATAGTGGCTGCACCAATTTACATTCCCACCAACGATGTAGGAGAGTTCCCTTTTCTCCACACCCTCTCCAGCATTTGTTATTTGTAGACTTCTTAATGATGGCCATTCTGAATGGTGAGAGATGGTACCTCATTGTAGTTTTGATTTTCATTTCTTGAATAATTAGCAATGTTGAGCACCTTTTCATGTGCCTATTGACCATCCATATGTCTTCTTTGGAGAAATGTCTGTTTAGGTCTTCTCCCCATTTTTTTGATTGGATTGTTTGTTTTTGTTGTTGTTGAGTTGTATGAGCTGTTTGTGCATTTTGGAAATTAAGCCTTTTTCGGTCACATCATTTGCAAATATTTCCTCCCAGTCCATAGGTTGTATTTTCTTTTTGTTTATGGTTTCCTTTGCTGTACAAAAGCTGGTAAGTTTGATTAGGTCCCATTTGTTTATTTTTGCTTTTATTTCTATTGCCTTGGGTGACTGATCTAAGAAAACATTGGTACGATTTATGTCAGAGAACGTTTTGCCTATGTTCTCTTCTATGAGTTTTATGGTGTCAAGTCGTACAAAAACATAATATTTTTAAAAGGAAATGTAGGGAAAGCATCTTTGACTTAAGAGCTAGGGACTGACTTCTTAGACAATAAATACAAAATAAAAACAATATAGAAAAATAGTGACAAATTTGACTACATTAACATTAAATCTAAAACTTCTTTTTAACGAAAGACACCATAAACAAAGATTAAAGGTAAGCCCAAGACATGGAGAAAATATTGGAAACACAGATAATTGTTAAAGGCCTAGTATACAGAATTTTAAAAGAACTACAACTCAATAAGAAAAAAAAAAGAAAGAAAACAGGCAAAATGTAAGATGATAGTCATTAATTGCCAATAAACACATGAAAAGATGCTCAAGGTCCCCCCTAACTAATAAACTACAAATTAAAACAACCAAAAGATACCACTACTCACTCATCAAGTTGACCAAAATTTTAGAAGTCTTATCATAAAAAGTGTAAGCAAGGATATGGATAGATGAAAATTCTCCCACACTGCTTTGTTCCTGGTTGCAATCACTTTGAGGCAGAGATTGCACTTCTAGGCATACAATCTAATGAAACAATAAAGGTATATAATGAAATGGGAGATTTGTAGAAGAGCACTGATTACAACATTGTTAGTAACAGAATAAAATAAGAGGAAACCACCTAAATGACCATCAAGAGTGGATAGATAAGTTATGGGATAATAATACAATGAAATATTACATAAGAATTGAAATGAATAGACTAGAATTACACGTATTAACATGGATACATCTCGAAAACATAATGTGGAATGAAAAAAAGCAAATTACAGAATAGGCGTTATAAGGTACCATTTATATAAAGTTTGAAAGCATATAAAACCGTGCTACTAGTTATTTATGGATTCACACATGGGACACATATTGTGGAGAGTAATATAAAACACGAATGGGAATGATAACCATCAAATTTATGATGATGGCTCCCTGTAGGGAAGATTTCAATTATAGTTGTAATCTTTTATTTAAAAAAAAAAAGAAAAGTAAAGCAAATCACTTAAAATGTTACGATTTGATAGAGGTAGATAGTGGGCAGACAAGTGTTCATTATGTTATTTTCTCTCACTTTGTGCATCTTTACAGAATTTTGTAATCCACTTTAAAAGATTTAAAATTGGCTTTTACTTCCAACACAAAGGAAGATGAAAGTATAATGGTTTGCTGTTACAGTGCTGATGTATATGACCTGCCATATCCTTCCAATGGCCTAGGACAACTATCCCTAGTACCTAGCACAGTGCCCAGGTCCAAAATAGCATACAATAAATGAAGATGGAAAGAATGAATGGATGAATGGGCCTGTGTTTGGAAATAGAGTATGCCTGGTCACACGTACGCTGTGCCCCTTCTATCATTAAATCACACTTGGAGAGTCATTTCCTCCCCATCCATCTCACTCAGCCTGAGTTGCCATCTAGTATAATAATTCAGGGGAATTACATTTAGGGACCATTTCTTGCAGGACGGCAAGGAGCTGCAATTCAGTCCTGTCTGTGCTCCGAATTCATTTTAGTGTTTTTTCAGCAGCGTGTGGTGCTCAGAAGAATGATCCTCTCTCAGAGCAGGACACTGCTGTCTTTCTCATATTATAACAATAATAATAACCAAGAAAACCCAAGGAAGTAAAATCACCAGGGAGGCCTTCCTCTTTAATTAAGGCGTTCTAATGAGTCACAGTCCCACCATGCATGGGACTCAATTCTCCTTTATAAATAGAAGGTTATCAGTGTGGGGTGTACTTTCAAAAGAAGCCCTGCTGCTGTTTCTCCTTCATTGCCTTGTCCTGGTGCTTCTGTCTGTACATGCACATGCACACGTGTGAAACGTATGACATCAAGAAGATCCAAACCTCTTTACTCACTCAGCCAGCTTGGAATTCTTAGATTCTTTGGGTGTCATCCAAGGAAATATAATATGGACCAGGTAGCTTAATTGGTTGGTAAGGGTGCTAATGAAGGTAAAGTCTTAGGTTCCATCCCCCAAAGCCAGAATGATGAACTCTGTTCAACAGACACAGAGAGCATCTCAAACACTGGCAAATGTAGAGTTGTTTATGTGAGAGTAGGGCCAGACAAGACAGGACGGCATGAATCATGGCAAATGTACCACCACCAGTGGAACTCAAAATTGACCTCACCCTGGTGAGTCTGTGGATTCCTTTTATGAGAAAAGGAGAATACCTTACGTGGGTAAAACCAATTAGTGACGTCCTAGCTCACTTACAAATGTGGAACTGAGAAAGTGGCCTGGGCCGAGATTCTCATCTTTATTGCTAAAGAGTAGAAAATAGAGTCCTGGTCTTTCTTACTGTCATTTTTCTGATTCTTCTGAATCTGGGGGTACATAATGAGGAAAAATGTGACAGACTCAAGCAAAGAGAAATTTGGGCTGAATCTCTGGGAAAAAAGTAATCATGGTAAAATCCATTAGACGGTGTAATAGTTTCCCAAGGGAAATGATGTAAACCTCATAGCTGCAGTCATTTAACTTTGATTGAACCATACATTTGTGAGCAGACCCCAGGGAACAATCCTGCATTGAAGAGGGGATGGGAAGGTGATAGGCCAGATGACCTAATAGAGCTTTTTCAACTTAATTTCTAGGGTTGTAGAATCCTAATTAAAACGAACTATATTGCCTGTTATGAACTCATTACATTAATATTCTGTAAGGTGTCTCCAAACAGGCCAAGGGGGTTTTATCCTTTTCTTCTTTCTGTGGAGCCAGAGTCCATGAACCACTTTAACTACATACCTGCTGCCCATGTACTGACTTCTTCCCAACAATGCTTGACAAAGCCTTTAAAAGAAATTAGAGCACATATTATGAGTTAACAGTTTCTTCAATGTAATCCAGTGGAATGAGAAGCATGCTTTAATATCCTTGAGATGAACTGTGACAATAAATATTCTTCTGGCAAATAACACAGTAGTGATTTGGCTCTGCGATGGTAGCAGTTGTCTCCACATAAGATCCAGGACTAAAATCTGATTGCTCGCATACGGCCCTGACTTTTCCCTTTAGCTTCAACTGATAGCTGAAAGGGAATGTTGATCACTGGAGAAATCTTAGCAGAGGTCTTGCCATCAAGGACCAGCCCAATTTTCCACTAATGTTAGCCTCTCTTCCTTGACTGTCCTCTTGAAATGGACTCCAGTGAGCAAGCTCAAACAAGACCACTGGTGGGCTGGCCAGGGCTGGTCTGAGAACCACCAGTGAAGGCGCACAGGGCACTGCAGCTCCCAAAGTAGTGGCAGTTTAGGGCAAGTGGAAGAGCTAGGTGGCTCCATTGTCCATTTGGTATTTCAGGTGAATGTAGCTGCAGGATAAAAAGAAAGGGTGGTAGCAGCCAGCTGGTAAGCTACTTTAACAGTCTTGTCTCATCCTGAGGATTCCCCAAAAGGTTCTTGATGAGCCACAGAATCCTACTGGCAGGGGTAGACATTGGCGTGCATCAGAGAATATCAAGCACTACCTATTTTAAATTTATAAACTGGGCTTTAATTAGCCTTCAGGGAGTTTCCGTGGAAATTGGAGAGATCACTTTGCAACAGCACAAGGGTGCACCATCAGGTAGGCGGGAGGACTGGAAAACCCCTATTCCTTCAGGAGTCAGAGGGTGTCACCTCACTATGAAATTGTCCCTGGCTCCTTCAGGCAGATCCCAGGAGCTCCCACTTCCATTATAGTATTTCTAATACATAATTGTCAGTGTGCATAGCAAATCCTACAGTCAAGGGAGAGACTGTTACTTCATCTGTTTCCCCCAGAGTATAGCTCAGTTCCTGATATAGAAGGCACTTAATGAAAATTTGTTAGGTTATTATAGTAATATCTCAGAACCTTGGTTTCTTCATTGTGAAGTGGTGTAATAATGCTAACTCAAATGGCTGTTCTCAGGATTAAACGTCAGAATAAAGTACTTAGGACAATGGCCAGCACTCAGATAACATGTAGTTCATTTCCCCACATTTTTGGTGTTGGAAGGTTATTTCTGGTTCTGATAGATAACAGGCAAAAAGTATTTTTAAAGCAGCAAAGAAACCAGAATGTTGCACACTTGAGTTTTGTGTTGCAGTGTTATTGGGTTTCTAGAATAGGTCAGCGTTTGTACTCCACTTAGCATGGTAGAGGTTATACCAGCTCCAGCCCAAGTACCTGGGTATTCAATCTTCTCCTCATCATATACCATAAATAAGGGAGATTTCTGAGATATTCAGACTTGATTCTATTTTAGATATCCATGAAATAAACTTGGAGAATGAGTAAGCAACTGTCATCAGTAATAATAAAAATGACTTTTAAGAGGTGGCCCTGTTTGTTTGTTGATCATCAGAATTTCACCTTTGTTGTACCAGAATACCTCCAGGCCCTTCCTGTAAACACCCTTAGAGGTATCTTCTTCTTTGCTTTATTTCTACAAAACAAAGAGTTCCTATAGGGTGACTTGTAAAGGAGGTTTGTATAGTCAAAATGTACCGGAGTGTGATGCTGGGTTTGCAGGGCCATCCTGGGACTGCTTGGCAGGAACTCACACATAGAATAGTCTGCTTCTAACCAAAGCCAGGTTTCCACTTTCCCACCAGCTCTGAATTTCACCTCTTACATCACTGCATGCCCTGCAGCTCAGTCCTTGCAGCTGTCCTCTGATTGCTATAGTAGGCACTGGACCCATAAGAAGCAAAGTGAAGGCTGAGAAGAGGAGGTGAACACTGCCGGAACCCAGTTGCTACTTGAAGGCATTTCCGAGGCTGATTCCCTCTAGCTCTGTTGTGAGCACAGTACCTGGCAATGGATCTGGCTCTCCACCCAGGGCCCCATGCCCGCCCTGGCCTATCATCCCTGGGTTCCCAGTTTTTCCACCGTCTCATCTCTCAGCCACGTGAAATCTGTGTTGTCCTGGAGTCAGTGAGCAACTGCCTTCTCTTTTTCCTGCTCTTACTTCCAGTTGAACTCCTGACTTTTGATATTGAATCCTCATCAACTGAATTGCCTCCTTGAAGGGCAGAAGTGCCCCTACTCCTGCTCTGTTGCCCCAGCTGCCCTCTGCTGGCCGTCAGTGGGTACTGTGGTCAACCCTTTGTCACTCCTGGCATGGAACAGGAGCTCTTTCTTTGCTCTTTCCCAATTCTCATGTTTTCTTTTCCTTCTTTTAAAAAAATGTGGTTGTACACTCAGAATTTTGCAAGTAACACTGAAACACCTCCCCTCCCCATGCTACCAATGACTGTCTCCGGGATGTGCCATAAAGCATCCGCCATGGTGTCCAGCACTGGCCAGGCACTTGGTCAAGTTGGCCCTGGTGACTGGAAGGGGACATTGCTGAACGGGCTACGGAACACTGCTTGGGTGTGGGCTTTATAAACTGGAAGGTGTTATGTCAGAGCAGGGTTTCTCAAACTTGACATGATTGACATTTGGGGCCAGATAATTCTTTGTCTTGTGGGTCTCTCCTATGCGTTGTAGGGTGTTCAGCAGCATCGCTGGCTTCCACCCTCCAGATGCCAGTAGCCCCTGTCCCAAGTTGGTTGTCCTCCCAGACAACCAAAAACATCTTCTCCAGCCACTGCCAAATGCCCCCTGGGAGCAACACAGTCACGGTTGAGAACCACTGCATTTGGGTGATGGAGGAGAAGGCCTGCCTTCCTCAGAAGGACTTCTAAACACAACACGTGCAGGTCTGTTCTCTGGGCCACTCAGTGCTTTGAAGTACGCCCTAATTGACTTTGGAGATTGACACTCAACTGCTGAATTGCTGTGGGGAGTGAGGTGGTCTCATGGAGAGCCTCTCTCGTAAAGGCTTTAGATCCATCCTCCCGCTTCCTGCCGCCTGTCCTACTCTTGCACTCAACTCTGTCAGGCCTGAGCTCTACCTTCCGAGCCTTCCTGAGCCTTACTGCACAGTCGTATCCTCCCCTCCTGTCCCTCTCTCAGCAGCCACCTCTGGTGCTCTGGGCAGCTGCAACCTCCACCTTTCTTTCCCAGGACGTCTCCTCCATCCACTTTGTCTCTCCTGTTGATGGGCTAAAAGTCTCTTGTCTGAAGGTATTTCTCCCCATTCTACATCATTGTGGGTTTATACTCATTTGTACTCCATTACAATATTGGTTATGATCTCTTAAGAGAGAAAGGGAAGTTAACCACGTGGGGCTGACCAGTCATCTTTAACCAGAAGCCATTCCTTCCACCATGTAAGAGGCCCCTTGTCTGTCTCCCTGGACCTGGGCCACACCCTGGACTTACATCTGCACAGCACGTACTTAGATTGTCTATCTTTTGTCAATCCTCCTGACTGGACTATAAGCTCTTTAATTCAAGCATCATGTCTTTTTCATCCTTAACATCTTCAGTGCTAAGGACAGAGGTGCTCACAATGCATAGGACGTGCTGAGCAAAAGATCACTGAATGCACGAATAACTTCAGTCTTGGAAAAAAATTCCTTAATTGAAAGTCAGCAGCAGTAGGCTTTCTTGAACTTTAAGAAAGCTGAGGACAAAAGGCTCTGAACATTTTGTACATGTGTCTCCTCAAGGAGCATATCTCTGCTTTAAGTTGTCAGAAGCTGCATTCAGCCTCTGGGATTTCCCAGAATCTTGGACTGGAAAGCTCCTGATCTTGTTTGTGATCTGCTGCATTCTACAGAGGGACGAAGTCCATTCCTCTGACATCCTAGCTGGCATGCCCTGCTGATACCGCTACAACACTAATGCAGATTAACGGCATACCCTGACACAGAGATGCCTTTTTCACAGTTGTGACTGATGGGATATTGATGGTGTCCCCTTAGACAGCCATCTATATATAAAGGAAGCAGGATGAGCTAAGAGAATAAAATGCAAATATCACTTTCTTTGTGTAACAGTTCCATAATATTATCTGGGAGCCAGCCCAACTTTATGGAAATCACTCAGAAGAATCAGACAAGCTTTTCCTAGGACACTTTTATATTTGCAAAACCACCATCAGTGTCAGCTTTGATTAATATTTATTGGTGTGGATCACAGCTCATTTTATAAACTCTTCCCCAGGACTATTAACAAACTCCAGAACACTTACGTTATAATTGAGGAAGCAGAGGTATGAGACGTTTGGCAACTTGCTTAAGTCCAGGGGTAAATCTTCTGTCAGGCTGAGACCGGGAGGCTCAGATCTTTAATATCCTGTTACCTCGCTGAGAAGGGCTGCTGCCCTGGGTCAGCTTTGGGGGGGGTTGCCTCACCTTGGTCCACTCATCACACGAAATGAGCCACCTGGTAACTCTCCAGGACTCGCACAAGGAGCAAGCTTCTGAAATGAAGAGGAAGCCAGCTCATTTTCCTGACACATGTCACATCTCTCACTGAAGGGAGAGACCCACTGCTGCCTGGTTGTCCGCTGGGGCATGTCACAGTCTAGATAGCATATGAAAGACAGAAAGCTCCCTTGTCATCTGCCTTTCACTCTACAGAGAGACAGCCTGGAAAGTGCTGTGAAACACCACATCACATATTAATTAGGAGGAGCATATGTAGCATTTCTAGGCCATGTGTGTCTGTGGCAGCCACACAGGAGGGAGTGAAGACGGAGCTAAACAGAGATTTGCTCAAGGTTTAAGGAGACAGATCCTAGGGTCAGATGCTGAGACTAAATCAGTAACATCATCTTGCCTGCCTTCCTGCTCCTTGCTGCTCCCCTTTGCAGCCCGGCTGGGTTCCTATCCCATCAGAAGCTTCCTGGGCGGAGGTCACCTTCTTGTCCTCTGCTCCATAGACCTATGAGACGGGCAGGGGAGCAAGGACGCATGCGCAGAGCAGTCCGGGAGCAATGCACCCACCTGGAAATGCTGCTGAATGGTGAGACGAGGCACACCCCCGTTCCCCGCCCCCACCCCTGCCTCCTCCTCCGCTCTGTGGACATGGCTTTCTGTGAGTGTTCATGAGAGGAAAGTTATCCAAAGCCAGGGACAGAAGTCGGAATCCCAATGGCTGACTGATGCCTGCCCCTTGCTAGCTGTGTGGCCTTAGGCAAGTTCCTTAACCTCTCTGAGCCTCTGAGTCCTCCTTAAAATGAGAATGGTAATACCATCTCATCTATGACGCAGGGTCCAAGGAGATACTGAGTATTGTATAGAAAGCATGCTCCACAAATATGAATGATGGTGACAATGCTTTTATATCAGTTATGTCAGGTACACCCTTAAAGTCTTAAGCTGAAGTTAAGAGACACAGGACCCCTTAGGCACCCAGCTACTGTGATTATCCATAATTATCATAACTCTGAGGATTTGCTGCCCTTCTTGTATCATTATGCCCTGTCAGCTAGAAAGACTGGGATGTGCCGATCTGTGACCCCAGCAGACTTTTTTAAGCACTTATAGTGTTTTTATCACTAGGTAGATCTTGTGGAGGACGGAAGAACAGACTGAACACAGTCCCTCCCCCTAGAGAATGAACAGTCTAGAAACTAGACAACCAGGCAAGAGTTGGAAATATAGCATCTTCTGGCCCAGCAGTATTCAACATTTTAGAAACACCATGTCCTTTTGGTCACCTAAGTGTCCAGAAAGTACATTTTATATTGATCTGCAGTGCTGTCCCCTGAATATCACAAAGTCTCTCTTGTCTTCTTAACAGAGGTGCGGAACAAAAACGTGCCTCAGATTTCTCTTAGGTCAAGAGACCTCTCACCCTCTCGCTTAAGATTCTATCTGTGGATCCTACTTCTTTCATCTTGAATTTGAATAGAACAAGTCCTTTCTCTTCCTCAGGCCCGTCGTCCGGATGCCAGTGACAGGTCACTGACCACGGCTCTTGCGTCTCCTCCTCACCAGCCCCTGTTCCCAGCTTCTTAAGCCAGTGCACCACAACACACGTATACTTTCCCCACTCTGCTTCAGAGGTGGCCCGGTTGTTCTCTATCCCTGTTAATAGCATTTGGCCTGCAAAAGCTGAGACCAAGAAAAGATTTACATAACAGTTCAAGGCAACAGAGGATTTGTCATAAGGCGGCTGGTGATTAATTGCCAAATGAACTGCACAGACAGCCTCGTTGTTACAGGAGCGGAGCCTCCTTGGGTCCTTTTTGGAAGAAAGCAGAGCATGCATTATAAACAAGCATAAATGAACAAGCTGGCTGAGAGGAAAGAGGTCGGAGTGAACAGAGGAAATCTAAGGAACTTGCCTCTGAGTGGTCAGTGACCAACTGTACCATACAGGCAGTATTGGGCCATGAAGAGTTACTGCCATTTTATTTATTTCTTTATTTTTTAATGTATTTATTGTATTTATTTATGTTCGGCTACGTTGGGTCTCCATTGCTGCACACGGGCTTTCTCTAGTTGCAGCGGCGAGCGGGGGCTACTCTTGCGGTGCGCAGGCTTCCCATTGTGGTGGCTTCTCTTGTGGCGGAGCACGGGCTCTAGGCACGTGGGCTTCAGTAGTTGTGGCTCGCGGGCTCTAGAGCACAGGCTCAGTAGTTGTGGCGCACGGGCTTAGTTGCTCCGCAGCATGTGGGATCTTCCCGGTCCAGGGATCAAACCCGTGTCCCCTGCATTGGCAGGCGGGTTCTTAACCACTGCGCCGCCAGGCAAGCTCTGCCATTTTAATAAGTCAAAACCAGTTGAATATTGATTGTTTCACATGGTTCAACTTAAACATTTTGGGGTTTGGCAAACATTTTTATGTTTACGTGAAAAGTTAATGTGGCTCTTCCTGAGGAAGAAGATAAGTCTGGAGCATATTTTTGGTATCTTATTTGGCCACTGGTACTGATGGCTAACATGTGTAGCATCCTTTCTATGTACCTTACACACCACATGGTTTGTCTCATTTCAAACTCAGGAAACCTGTGAATTAGGTAATTTTTATTCTTATTTTATATAGGAAACCGAGGCTCAGAAAAGTTCATTAACTTGACCAAAGTTATACAGTTGATAAGTGGTGGAGCTGAGACTGGGACTTGAACCCAGGACTCATCTGGTTCCAGAGTCCACATCATTAATGCAGCAGTGCTTCACAAGGATGCATCCCGCACGCTTTGCTGCCCAAACCTCAGCTGCTCAGTCAGCTCTCCTATTTATAGTCTATGTTCAAGAAACATTTTGAATCAAACTAAATACACACATTCAAAGGTTCAGTCACTGCATCTTCTTCCAAAGCACATGATTCTCACACACATATGTTTAATGCTTATGCAGACCATCTAAAACATTTCCCTTTCCCTTATGCAGTTACTAGGTATCTCTGAACCTCATGTTCTCTTCCAATAAACAAATATTTATTGAGCACATACTATGTGAAAAGCCCCATTCTTTCTGCTTCTCATGTCCTTAATCTCCTCAATTAAAAATATACACATGCACAATATTTATATGTTTGTGTGTGTATATATATATATACACACACACACACATATATATATATATATATATATATCAACACCCACTATGTGCCCGCCTCTGCACTCTGAAGACACAGAGATGAATGAATGAGGTCTCCTGCTTTCCATGAACCCAGAGTCAAGCAGAGGAAGTAAACCATAAACCCAAGCCAGTCCCTGTCCAACAGTGTGAATTGGAGCAAAATATTGATAATAGAGAAATAGATGCAGTACATAGGGTAGGATATCAGGAGATATGATAAACTAGAGGACATCCAGGGGACTTCACAGAGAGAGCTAAGCTTGACAGCTCTACAAACCCAGGACACAGTGCCAGGCATGTAGTAGGCATGCAGTACATTTTGATAAACAGAATTACATTGGCTAAACCTAAATGTGGAGTGGAACATGACATGGAATGTGGCTTGAGAGTTTCTACAGCTCTATGGATTTTTCTCTGCTGGGCAGTGGGGATTCCTAAAGAAGTTTAAATAGAAGAGCTCAGGATCAGATTTCTGGATGTGTGGCTTGTATGCGTGACATAGAAGAAGAGGTGAAAGGTGATAAATGTGCTGAAGGACACCACTGCTTGCCAACCCAGAGCCAGAGACAGGACGGCAGAGATGCATGTCATGCAGGGGACTAGGAAATGGAGAGATTCTTTCAGGGTCACCAGACTGACCTGCTGTGCCTGGTTTTCTCTAGGACTTCTCTGATTTCTTTCTTTATTTGAGTATTTACATTTATATCCTACTTTCTAAATTTGAAATGGTTTGCAATACAAGAAACATATATAATAAATTTTATTTTATTTTTTAATTAAAATTTTAAAAAATTTTTATTGAAGTATAGTTAGTTTAAAACACTGTGTTAGTTTCAGGTGTACAGAAGAGTGATTCCATTATATATATTTTTTTCAGATTCTTTTCCATTATAGGTTATCACAAGGTATTGAATACAGTTCCCTGTGCTATACAGTAAATCCTTGTTGTCTGTTTTACATATAGTAACGTGTATCTGTTAATCCCATACTCCTAATTTATCCCTCCCCCTTCCCTTTCCTCTTTGGTAACCAGAAGTTTGTTTTCTATGTCTGTGGGCCTATTTCTGTTTTGTAAATAAGTTCATTTGTATTTTTTTTCAGATTCCACATACAAGTGATATTATATGGTATGTCTTTCTCTTTCTGACTTACTTCCCTTAGTATGATAATCTCTAGGTCCATCCATGTTGCTGCAAATGGCAATATTTCATTCTCTTTTATGGCTGAGTAGTATCCCATTGTGTGTGTGTGTGTGTGTGTGTGTGTGTGTGTGTGTGTGTCTGTCTGTCTGTCTGTGTATCACATCTTCTTATAATAAATTTATTAAAATAGAAACAGATTAGGTATATATCAGAGAGCTACATTAAATATATATATCAGAAAAAGAGGCAGAGAGATTCTAAAACCACAGCCTAGGCCAACATCACTACTATTACTGAGTATTAAGTTCGGTTCTCAGCTTCCACGCAGCCAAAGCAAAAAGTACAGCACACAGCTATTTTGTCCTCATTGCGTTTTAGGAGAGACAACCTTTTTCCTGGTACTAAATTCCGAAAGGGATTTCTCAAATTGGACCTTATTCGTGATATTAATGGCAACACTGCCTTCATATTTCATCCCTGTCTGTCCTCAAACGTTGCATCTTCTGGCTGTCCCGTATGAATCTACACCCTGCACTCAAGTGCTAAAGGAAATACAACTCTCTGATTCTGCACTGTGTCTGGACCTGCTTTCCCTTAGTTACGATTTAAGACTGTATCCTCAGTTCCTGTCAGAAATGGGTGTGAACAATAACACATGAAGAATCTTTCTGTATTTACAGGAAAACTGGACACTGTCCATTGTTCATTCAACAAGTACTTACTGAGAACCCAGTCTCAGCAGGACACTGTTTTAGGCAAAGATCGTGCAGTAGGGAACCACACAGGTAAAGTTCTTGCCCTATGGAGGCTGTATATTTCTGGGAGGGCAGACAACACATAAATAAATATATTTTGTCAGGTAGTGACAGGTACTGGGAAGACACATGAAGCAGGCTAAAGGGACAGTGTGTGCTATTTTAGGGATGGCTTACTCAGGAAGCCTCCTTTACACGGCTCAGCTTTCATCCCCATGCCTTTCTATCTGACTACATCACCTTTTCCTTAGCAACAGAACACAGAGTAAACATTACAGAACCAAATACCTTTTGCCATGTTGACCACTAAGGATGGCAGGAAAATATTCTGCTACTATTTGAGGCAGAGGTTTTGGCCAAATTGCTCATAACAAAAATAACCGTTCATGCTAGCCTGGTCATTTCAATGGTAAATCTAATTTGCACCTAAGCTGTTGACTCCACGCTCTTTCTGAATTCCCTTCCAAGGTGCCAGAATAGAGTCATTTATGCAGCACTCATATGACTATGCCCTTAACATATGTTAGCTCATTGAATGAGATTCTTGGTAATCACGAAAGGAAAGAGGCAATAGGGAAGACGGTTAGAAAACTGGGTTCTTGGAGCCAGACTGCCTGGGTCTACACCTGAACCTCAAGAATTCTTCACTGGTGATCTTAGGCAAGCTATTTATCCTGTCTGAGATTGGTCTTCTTGTTCGTAAGAATAGTTAATACCTCAGAAGTTTATTGTGAGAGTAAATTAGTTAATATGTGTATGACACTTAGAACATATCTGGCATATTACAATTAATAAGTGTTGACTATTATAACTCCAATTTACAGATGAGGATATTAAGGCTCTGAGAGGTTAAGTAACTTACCTGAATTCATACAGGTAATGAGTGGCAGATTCAGAATTTAAACCTAGGTTTTTCTGACTCCAAACTCATGCTCTTCCTGTTATGACTGCCTCTGTCACCAACAATAGAAATTAAAATAATGTTTCCTATAAGAGATTTAGGTCCAAATAACAACAGCAAAACAGAATCACTCACGAGAAACTGGGGTCATGAGTTATACTGGTGAATCAATCAATCGGCAATATTTATCAAGTGCAAAGTGGATTTTGTCTTTGCCTGATTTTTCACTTTATTCCTTAATTTGTTTGTTTGTATAGCACTTACTGGGCTGCGGGAGATTCACAGGAACAGACGAAACGATCCCACTCTCAGTCTTGGGGAGGAAAGGGCAGAAAACATCTAGAAGTGAAAAACCAGTAGCGAATATGGTCAGACTCTCAAGATGGTGGGCCCAGTCACAACGGGACTAGAATAAGAAGTGAGAGCACAGTTGGTCCAGGGTGGGACTAGTCACAAAGAGTTTGATCTAGGCCCTGCAGGAAGTGACCAACATAAATCAGCCAGGGTTCTCTGAAACAATCATGTCACATTTAAGGCCTAGTGAATGAAGGGACAGTGAATAAAGTTAAGGGCAAAACATTGCAAATTCAGTGCATGTTTTGGAGGGAAGCTTTTATGTGAAGGTGCCATATTTGTAACATGTTTTTTAATCCATCAGTGTTTTTATAAGAAGAACTCTGAATTAGAAACCCTTATGCTAAAGGATTTCTTTGGTTCAGCGACTGTTATCAGTCAGGGTGAGGTCAGAAAATTTTAACAGTAAATTTAATAAAAAGAATTGTTAACCAGATATGTTGTTAACTAGGTAACTAAAAGTGTAAAAAAGAGAACTCTATAATATCATGGAGGTAGAAACTGCAGGAAGCAGCTCCCATCTCTATGCGGGGACCAGGAAAAAGGTTGGAATGATTAAAACTTAGAAGCTGGGGAGCAGGGGTCCCTAGGGGCTGGGACCCAGACCTCTGAGGAGAGGGTGCTGGCCCACACTGGTGTCTCTTTGGGGACACAAGGAGGCTGGTTCCATAAGGGTTGGAGAAATTGCAAACTGGAGTCAGCTGCTACTGCAGAAAAGTGAAGAAGCATGTCTGGACTGTTCCTCACAGGAATAAGAAGCAGACATGAGGCCAGGAAGCAGCAAGTCCCTTCCCTTTGGCAGAGCCTAACACAGAACTGGTTGGCAATACAAACAGGAACAGAATACAAGGATGAACATGGTGTCATCCCTCATCTTCAGCCTAGAAGGGAAGGGAGACATGGAAACCAGAAAGCACAATACTGTATATGTGATACCAGACAACTGAACAGGTTTGAAGGGAGCACTGAATTAGAAATGATTACTTTCAAGGGAGCAGATAGGAAAGACTTCATAGATAATTCCTGAACTGAGCCTTTAAAGGTGAGCCAGGCAGTTCTGGTCACTCAAGAGAACATTCTACACAAGAGCAGCCTGAACAAAGACATAGGAGCAGGAAGGAGGAGGGTGCCTTCACAGTTCATGAAAATAATTCAGCCTGGCTGGACTGTGGGATAAGAAATGAAGGATGTGGTAAGAGAGAAAGTTCACGAGGCAGGCAGGGGTCAGATCATGAAGACTTTTCTATGCCCACTGAATTGTTTGAACCCTATTCTAGAAGCAGTAAAAGATTTCAGCTAGGGGAGGAACATGAACAGAATTGTGTTTGAATGACAACTCCTGATTCATCATGGAGAAGGGGTTACAGGAGAGCAAAGGAGATCAGTTAGGAGACTGTTGTAATATTCCAGTTGTGCAATGGTGAGAACCTGATCGATGGTGGTAGCAGTAGGGACGTGGTGGAAGGGACAGACAGGAGAAATGCTAAGGGAGTAGAAATGAGAGAAGCAGGAACTACAGGGAGGAAACAACACAGGAGTCTGGGTTATTGGCTTAGGACACTGGATAGATGGCCGTGCCGTTCTCCAAGATGGGAGGTTAGTAGAGGTTGCTCTATGGGTGAGGGAAGAAATAAAAAGGATAAGATCATGACTTAAATTTTGTGCACATGGACATTTCAAATGAAGAGAAGAGTTCCTTAAAAGGCAGATGAGTTGATGGTGAACTCATCTTTAATAGGATGCTACGCACAGATGACATCAACTACTGCCTTCCTAAGGAAGTGTTGCTCATAAAGGAGATGGAAACCATTCAGCGATTCCAGGAAAGATCTCCAGGATCTTTGACACTTACAGAAGATGTCGTCATCATTTCCCATATTATCACTTTTCCCTTCTGTCCACATGACAATAGTGAGGCCTGTGTTGGCAATATGTCAGGTGACCACAAAGATTGACATGTGAATGGATTTGTCCCCGTGCTTAATGCCTAATTCCTTAATGTAACTTCTGACCTGAAAGCTCCTCCTAAGCAGATGTTCAGAAAATTCTTTTTAAAATATTTTACTTTGTGCCTGAAGTAAATTCAAATCTCAGGTGATGATGCTACTGCTATTCTTAAATTCTTGGACGGGACTGCTATTACTGCTGCTTTAGTGAGCTACTATAATTATTAGAGCCTACGTTTTTCCTCTTTTCATGTCTTCTGCATTGACATAGCAAGTATACACTAGAAGTAATTGAAAGCCAACACTACCATAGAATTCTTTTTAAGGGTTTCTAGAAGGCCGGCACTTGGTCTCCTTTTGCTTTTCGTTCACATCATCTTCCTTTAACATTGTTGTTTGAAAGGGAGAGGAGGGAATAATTTGAGGGCATGCAGGGGGTCTGTGGATGTCCCAGAATCAGCAGGGGCCACCTCGGCTGTCTTGTCCCTCTACCTCTGTGACTTCTCTTCACACCCATCTTCATCCACCCAAGCATTCAGCACTACTCTGCAAAGCCCAGCTCAAAAGCACCTCTTCCTCCCCAGCTACTCAAGCCCGCAGCAATTCTCTGAGCTCCTGCAACATCAGGACTGTAACTCCGATAGCCTGAAATGTCAATATTGAGCACGCTCGAGCATATTTCCATGGGCGTGATCCCTTTTCCTAAACAGAGTGCAAATCTCAGGAGAGCAGAGGCTCAGCTACCTTTTTATGTACCCTGTGTATACATTTCTTCAGTGATAGCCTTGACCCGAGTTCTCCTGGGCTAAGCCCCAGAGGTCGCCAATATTTACTTAGGGGCTCATCCCTGTCCTCTCTGCTGTTTACACTCACGCCTCCTTGTAGCAGGTCACACAGGCACTGAGTAACCTGCTTCCTCGCTTTAATCACCCCGTTTATCTCATTTATTCCTCCCCACACATGAGCTGCTTTAAAAAATTTGCACTGTACTTATTATCTCTGCTTCCCAGTAACATAACACACACACCTCCAGGTACACACCGGTTGATAAGTGGGATACACCACAGGGTCTCAGAAGGAAATCAGCCGCCATAAAAGTTAATGTGTTTTCTCAGGGCATATGCCCAGAATTGACTTGAGGACACAGGGAGAGGGAAGGGGAAGCTGGGACGAAGTGAGAGAATGGCATGGACATATGTACACTACCAAATGTCGAATAGATAGCTAGTGGGAAGCAGCCGCAGAGCACAGGGAGATCAGCTCGGTGCTTTGTGACCACCTAGAGGGGTGGGATAGGGAGGGTGGGAGGGAGACGCAAGAAAGAGGGAATATGGAGATGTATGTATATGTATAGCTGATTCACTTTGTTATACAGCAGAAACTAACACACCATTGTAAAGCAATTATTTTTCAATTTTATTTATTTTTTTATACAGCGCGTTCTTATTAGTCATCAGTTTTATACACATCAGTGTATACATGTCAATCCCAATCTCCCAGTTCATCACACCACCACCCCCTCCCCCTGCTGCTTTCCCCCCTTGGTGTCCATACGTTTGTTCTCTACATCTGTGTCTCAATTTCTGCCTTGCAAACTAGTTCATCGGTACCATTTTCTAGGTTCCACATATATGTGTTAACATAAGATATTTGTTTTTCTCTTTCTGACTTACTTCACTCTGTATGACAGTCTCTAGACGCATCCGCATCTCTACAAATGACCCAATTTCGTTCCTTTTTATGGCTGAGTAGTATTCCATTATATATATGTACCACAGCTTCTTTATCCATTCGTCTGTCAATGGGCATTTAGGATGCTTCCATGACCTGGCTCTTGTAAACAGTGCTGCAATGAACATTGGGGTGCATGTGTCTTTTTTTTTTTTGCGGTACACGGGCCTCTCACTGCTATGGCCTCTCCCGTTGCGGAGCACAGGCTACGGACGCACAGGCTCAGCAGCCATGGCTCACGGGCCCAGCCGCTCCGCAGCTTGTGGGATCTTCCCAGACCGGGGCACGAACCCGTGTCCCCTGCATCGGCAGGCGGACTCTCAGCCACTGCACCATGAGGGAAGCCCACATGTGTCTTTTTGAATTATGATTTTCTCTGGGTATATGCCCAGTGGTGGGATTGCTGGGTCATATGGTAATTCTATTTTTAGTTTTTTAAGGAACCTCCATATTATTCTCCATAGTGGCTGTATCAATTTACATTCCCACCAACAGTGCAAGAGGGTTCCCCTTTCTCCACACCCTCTCCATCATTTATTGTTTGTAGATTTTTTGATGATGGCCATTCTGACTAGTGTGAGGTGATAACCTCATTGTAGTTTTGATTTGCATTTCTCTAATGATTAGTGATGTTGAGCATCTTTTCATGTGTTTGTTGGCATCTGTATATCTTCTTTGGAGAAATGTCTATTTAGATCTTCCCATTTTTGGATTGGGTTGTTTGTTTTTTTGATATTGAGCTGCATGAGCTGCTTGTATATTTTGGAGACTCATCCTTTGTCAGTTGCTTAGTTTGCAAATATTTTCTCCCAATCTGAGGGTTGTCTTTTCATCTTGTTTATGGTTTCCTTTGCTGTGCAAAAGCTTTTAAATTTCATTAGGTCCCATTTGTTTATTGCTGTTTTTATTTCCATTACTCTAGGAGGTGGATCAAAAAAGATCTTGCTGTGATTTATGTCAAAGAGTGTTCTTCCTATGTTTTCCTCTAAGAGTTTTATAGTGTCCAGTCTTATATTTAGGTCTCTAATCCATTTTGAGTTTATTTTGGTTTCTGGTGTTAGGGAGTGTTCTAATTTCATTCTTTTACATGTAGCTGTCCAGTTTTCCCAGCGCCACTTATTGAAGAGACTGTCTTTTCTCCATCATATGTCCTTGCCTCTTTTATCAAAAATAAGTTGACCATATGTGCGTGGGTTTATCTCTGGTCTTTCTATCCTGTTCCATTGATCTATATTTCTGTTTTTGTGCCAGTGCCATACTCTCTTGATTACTGTAGCTTTGTAGTATAGTGTGAAGTCCGGGAGCCTGATTCCTCCAGCTCCGTTTTTCTTTCTCAAGTTTGCTTTGGCTATTCGGAGTCTTTTGTGTTTCCATACAAATTGTGAAATTTTTTGTTCTAGTTCTGTAAAAAGTGCCATTGGTAATTAGATAGGAATTGCATTGAATCTGTAGATTGCTTTGGGTAGTAGAGTCATTTTCACAATATTGATTCTTCCAATCCAAGAGCATGGTGTATCTCTCCATCAGTTGGTATCACCTTTAATTTCTTTCATCAGTGTCATAGTTTTCTGCATACAGGTCTTTTGTCTCCTTAGGTAGGTTTATTCCTAGGTCTTTTATTCTTTTTCTTCCAATGGTAAATGGGAGTGTTTCCTTAATTTCTCTTTCAGATTTTTCATCATTAGTGTATAGGAATGCAAGAGATTTCTGTGCATTAATTTTGTATCCTGCTACTTTACCAAATTCATTGATTAGCTCTAGTAGTTTTCTGGTAGCATCTTTAGGATTCTCTATGTATAGTATCATGTCATGTGCAAACAGTGACAGTTTTACTTCTTCTTTTCCAATTTATATTCCTTTTATTTCTTTTTCTTCTCTGATTGCCATGGCTAGGACTTCCAAAACTATGTTGAATAATAGTGGTGAGAGGGGACATCCTTGTCTCGTTCCTGATCTTAGAGGAAATGCTTTCAGTTTTTCACCATTGAGAATGATGTTTGCTGTGGGTTTGTCATATGTGGCCTTTATTATGTTGAAGTAGTTCCCTCTATGCCCACTTTCTGGAGAGTTTTTATCATAAATAGGTGTTGAATTTTGTTAAAAGCTTTTTCTGCATCTATTGAAATGATCATATGATTTTTTTTTTTTTTTTTTTTTTTTGCTACATGCGGGCCTCTCACTGTTGTGGCCTCTCCCGTTGTGGAGCACAGGCTCTGGACGCACAGGCTCAGCAGCCATGGCTCATGGACCCAGCTGCTCCACATCATATGGGATCTTCCCAGACCAGGGCACAAACCCATGTCCCCTGCATCGGCAGGCGGACTCTCAACCGCTGCACCACCAGGGAAGCCCAATCATATGATTTTTATTCTTCCATTTGTTAATATGGTGTATCACATTGATTGATTTTGTATATTGAAGAATCCTTACATCCCTGGGATAAATCCCACTTGATCATGGTGTATGATCCTTTGAATGTGTTGTTGGATTCTGCTTGCTAGTATTTTGTTGAGGATTTTTACATCTATATTCATCAGTGATATTGGTCTGTAATTTTCTTTTTTTGTAGTATCTTTGTCTGGTTTCGATATCAGGGTGATGATGGCCTCATAGAATGAGTTTGGGAATGTTCCTTCCTCTGCAATTTTCTTTTTTTGTAGTATCTTTGTCTGGTTTCGATATCAGGGTGATGATGGCCTCATAGAATGAGTTTGGGAATGTTCCTTCCTCTGCAATTTTTTGGAAGAGGTTGAGAAGGATGGGTGTTAGCTCTTCTCTAAATGTTTGATAGAATTCACCTGTGAAGCCATCTGGTTCTGGACATTTGTTTGTTGGAACTTTTTTTTTTTTTGCGATACGCGGGCCTCTCACTGTTGTGGCCTCTCCCGTTGCGGAGCACAGGCTCCGGACGCACAGGCTCAGCAGCCATGGCTCACGGGTCCAGCTGCTCTGCGGCACGTGGGATCCTCCCGGACCGGGGCACGAACCCATGTCCCCGGCATCAGCACACGTACTCTCAACCACTGCACCACCAGGGAAGCCCTGTTGGAAAACTTTTAACCACAGTTTCAATTTCATTACTTGTGATTGGTCTGTTCATATTTTCTATTTCTTCCTGATTCAGTCTTGGAGGATTATACCTTTCTAAGAATTTGTCCATTTCTTCCAGTTTGTCCATTTTATTGTCATAGAGTTGCTTGTAGTAGTCTCTTAGGATGCTTTGTATTTCTGCGGTGTCTGTTGTAACTTCTCCTTTTCATTTCTAATTTTATTGATTTGAGTCCTCTCCTTCTTTTTCTTTATGAGTCTGGCTAATGGTTTATCAATTTTGTTTATCTTCTCAAAGAACCAGCTTTTAGTTTTATTGATCTTTGCTATTGTTTTCTTTGTTTCTATTTCATTTATTTCTGCTCTAACCTTTATGATTTCTTTCCTTCTGCTAACTTTGGGTTTTGTTTGTTCTTCTTTCTCTAGTTCCTTTAGGTGTAAGGTTAGATTATTTGAGATTTTTCTTGTTGCTTGAGGTAGGCTTGTATAGCTATAAACTTCCCTCTTTGAACTGCTTTTGCTGCATCCCATAGGTTTTTTTTTGTTTGTTTGTTTGTTTTTATTTTTTTTTGCGGTACACAGGCCTCTCACTGTTGTGGCCTCTCCCATCGTGGAGCACAGGCTCCGGACGTGCAGGCCCAGCGGCCATGGCTCACGGGCCCAGCCGCTTCATGGCATGTGGGATCCTCCAGGACTGGGGCACGAATCTGTGTCCCCTCCATCGGCAGGCGGACTCTCAACCACTGCGCCACCAGGGAAGCCCCATCCCATAGGTTTTGAATCGTCGTGTTTTCATTGTCATTCGTCTCTAGGTATTTTTAAATTTCCTCTTTGATTTCTTCAGTGATCTCTTGGTTATTTACTAACATATGGTTTAGCCTCCACGTGTTTGTGTTTTTTACCTTTTTTTTCCCTGTAATTCATTTCTACTTTCATAGCATTGTGGTCAGAAAAGATGCTTGATAAAATTTCAATTTTCTTAAATTTACTGAGGCTTGATTTGTGACCAAGATGTGATCTATTCTGGAGAATGTTCCATGCACACTTGAGAAGAAAGTGTAACCTGCTGTTTTTGGATGGAATGTCCTATAAATATCAATTAAATCTATCTGGTCTATTGTGTCATTTAAAGCTTGTGTTTCCTTATTAATTTTCTGTTTGGATGATCTGTCCATTGGTGTAAGTGAGGTGTTAAAGTCCCCCTCTATTATTGTGTTACTGTCGATTTCCTCTTTTATAGCTGTTAGCAGTTGCCTTATGTATTGAGGTGCTCCTATGTTGGGTGAATATATATTTATAATTGTTATATCTTCTTCTTGGATTGATCCCTTGATCATTATGTAGTGTCCTTCCTTCTCTCTTGTAACATTCTTTATTTTAAAGTCCATGTTATCTGATATGAGTATTGCTACTCCAGCTTTCTTTTGATTTCCATTTGCATGGAATATCTTTTACCATCCCCTCACTTTCAGTCTTTATGTGTCCCTTGATCTGAAGTAGGTCTCTTGTATACAGCATGTATATGGGTCTTGTTTTTTTATCCATTCAGCAAGCCTGTGTCTTTTGGTTGGAGCATTTAATCCATTCACGTTTAAGGTAATTATTGATATGTATATTCCTATTACCACTTTCTTAATTGTTTTGCATTTGTTTTCGTAGGTCCTTTTTTTCTCTTGTGTTTCCTACTTAGAGAAGTTCCTTTAGCATTTGTTGTAGAGCTGGTTTGGTGGTGCTGAATTCTCTTAGCTTTTGCTTGTCTGTAAAGCTTTAGATTTCTCCATCGAGTCTGAATGAGATCCTTGCTGGGTAGAGTAATCTTGGTTGTAGGTTCTTCCCTTTCATCACTTTAAATATATCATGCCATTTCCTTCTGGCTTATAGAGTTTCTGCTGGGAAATCAGCTGTTAACCTTATGGGAGTTCCCATGTATGTCATTTGTCATTTTTCCCTTGCTGCTTTCAATAATTTTTCTTTGTCTTTGATATTTGCCAATTTGATTACTATGTGTCTTCGCATGTTTCTCCTTGGGTTTATCCTGTGTGGGACTCGCTGCTCTTCCTGGACTTGGGTGGCTATTTCCTTTCCCATGTTAGGGAAGTTTTTGACTATAATCTCTTCAAATATTTTCTTGGGTCCTTTCTCTCTCTCTTCTCCTTCTGGGACCCCTATAATGCGAATATTGTTGCATTTAATATTGTCCCAGGGGTCTCTTAGGCTGTCTTCATTTCTTTTCATTCTTTTTTTATTCATTCTGTTCCGCAGCAGTGAATTCCACTATTCTGTCTTCCAGGTCACTTATCCGTTCTTCTGCCTCAGTTATTCTGCTATTGATTCCTTCTAGTGTATTTTTCATTTCACTTATTGTATTGTTCATCTCTGTTTGTTTGTTCTTTAATTCTTCTAGGTCTTTGTTAAACATTTCTTGCATCTTCTCGATCTTTGTCTCCATTCTCTTTCTGAGGTCGTAGATCATCTCACTATCATTATTCTGAATTCTTTTGCTGGAAGGTTGCCTATCTCCACTTCATTTAGTTGCTTTTCTGGCGTTTTATCTTGTTCTTTCATCTGGTACATAGCCCTCTGCCTTTTCATCTTGTCTGTCTTTCTGTGAATGTGGTTTTTGTTCCACAGCCTACAGGATTGTAGTTCTTCTTGCTTCTGCTGTCTGCCCTCTGGTGGATGAGGCTATCTAACTGTAAAGCAATTATACTCCAATAAAGATGTTTAAAAAAAAAAAGTTAATGTATTTCATTCATAAAGAGAAACACTCCCCACGCACAAAGGTAGCTTGGAAATTGGAGTATTCACTTTATGACCTCATTTGTTAGTGAGAATGATGCCTTGTTTCATCTCTGAAATTTGTTTAGGATCATTAGGAAAGGGCTCCTGGGTGTCCCTCACTGACAATTTATACACTAGCCTTGCGCACACACCCTGGATATAAAGACTAAGGAAAACACAGTTTTTATTTCTTCTAGGCCATAATTTCTTGTCTCTAACCAGTTAGTACCTGAATACTCAAGTAGTTTTTATGTGCAGATTTTGCAAACATCTTTGCAAGACTGTGTTAGTTTATTATCCCCACTTTGGAAAAGGGAGCATTCTTACCAATAGTAGAAAGCAACAATTTAGGATACAGTGACTCCTTAGAAAAGTCAGTATCAGAACTGAGCTCTAATATTACACTACTGGATATTATTTTCCCGTTTAGGTAGCACCCTCTGCCCTGAAAAATTAGAATTATACTATCTTCTCCCTCTTGTGACCTGCTGGCTGTCAGAAATAGAATTTGAAAGAGCTGCTGAGAAAACATGCTTACTGAATACTGCTTCTACCTCTTCAGATGCTTTATCTCTGTCACAGAGGGTGAATGGGAGAAAAGAAAAAAAACCATATAACTTTTTACTTCAACTCCTCACCTCTAATGGTCACCTAGCCTCATCCCCCAAACCACCACTCTGCAGACACAAACACATGACATGTTACCTTTGCTTCTAACCTTGGTTTTTTAGCAACAGTATGTATTGGATGAAGTGCGTTTATCCCCCTCCATCCTGTATTTTAACTGGGTATTGTCTATGTGCCCAAGGATGTGGTAGGAGATCATTTTCGAATAAGGGGATAAAATTTGCACAATTAACTCTGCTAGTAAGGCCTTCTGGGCTACACCAACACCGTTATCAGTTTGCAGCTATTTCATGATGAGGTCAAATTTGGTAAATCTGGGGAATGTTTGAACTTCAGAGGAGGTTAATCCAGTGGCTCTGTGTTGTCCTTGATGAGCTGATTTTCTTGCCTTCCACAGGTAAGCATTGTCATAAGGCTCTTTTCTCTCATGGTGTCAACATGGTTGCTGCAGTTCCAAGCTTCAAATCCATAAAGCACACCATCCAGGAAAGAGTCCTTCTCTTTCCAAGCATTTCAATAAAGGCCACGTGGCTGTCTCTGAACCAATGGCTGTGGTTAGGGTTATGGGCTATGCTGATCAGCTTAAGCTAAGGAGAGCCCATCCCTGGCACTGTGAGTCAGATCAGTTTCTCCTGAGGTATTTACCTGTCCCTAGTACTCATCTCTTTTTCAATCATATCCTATCATCCGAGGCCAAGCCTTCTTGTATCATACCTGGTTACTTTCTAAGAATTTCCCAGCTGAACTCAGTGATGTTTCTTCTCCATTCAGTTTATTAGGTGTTACTCACACTTCTCTCCTATACTGTTACCTACTTTTCATCTTTACTTCCTCTTCTTTGACATGTTCTAGGGTTCTGTTTATTTTCCAGTACTTTTTGCAGTAGAGATTAGACCTTCTCTCCCCTACTGGCAGGATTATTCCTCAATCTCTTTTTTTTTTTCAGCAAGTTTTCCCCAGCCACCTGCTAATCCCACCTTCCCTAGGAATCCCAAAACACACTCTTCCATCCCTACTTACCCATTAAGATGTGATGCAGAAATAAAATCATGCCAGAACCCAGACAAATGGCACCAAGAGTAGATGTCCCATATTTTAGAGTTGGATGTAAACTGTATTTATACTTCCAACATGGCTATGTTACGTTTCTTCTACTTCATTACATTTGCACCTAAAATTTGACCAGCCCTGGCTCAACATCTTTTCAACAAGTGAGCAAATCAACAGGAACCCAAATCTTGAGTTCCGGGACTTGAACAAGAATCATAAATCTTACAGTGAAATCTAGTCAGTAATAATGGAATGCAACTTGGGATATGTAAATTACCTTGGTATTCAAATAGCCCTCAAGAGTTGAGATGCTTATCCATTTCTCAAGATGGAAGGTATCCTACTTAGGGTCTTAGTCTCCTCCAAGATTTGGTGATCAGATGTGAAAATCTCTGTGGTAATTGTGAATCAAATTTTGGACATTTTTCAAAATCTATTATTCTTATTATCTAGGAATTGTTCCATCCACATACTCCTCTGGTTTGGGGTCACTTCAGTCAGTGAATTTTCCCTAAGAACTCTTCCCCATTATTCCAAAAGCAGTTCTCCGAAAAATCTATTTTAGACACATAGTTAGAAATGATAGGAATCAAGGAACCCATCAAAAAGAACAGATGGTTACTTTCTGTGAGAAAAAAATCCTTTAAAAACTTCTATTCAAAGAATTAACCAAGAGAGACTGATGCATCCCCAGTTGTTGCTGAGATCTCTGTCAGCTGGTTCTTTGTTAACATTGATATCAAAGCTTTGGGTTCATTGTAAAAAAAAAAAAAAATCTGTATTAATCCATTAAGTTACAGTGTTGTCAAAAAGGGGCTCGAATGAATACGTGAGTGGATAGATGGATGGATAGGTATGCCATAAACCAAATAACCTAAAAGATTAATGATAGAATCTAGATGATGCATTTATGGGTGTTCACTGTCTATTTTCAGTTTTTCTATATGTTTGAAATTTTTTTAAATGAAATGTTGGAGAAAAACAGGACCTTGAACAACAACGAGATGAACCAGATGAGGGTGAGTTAGTACACGGACAGACTGTTGGAAGAAGCCTACAGGCAATGGTGGGGGATGGGAAATCTATATAAGCACAGGCATTATGGACTGGGGTTGGCAGTCACTAGGCAGAACAAGAGGAAGAAAACATCAAAGATTCCTGTGAGAGGCTATCAGAAGGCAGACAATAGATACAGCTAGTAGAGGATAAATTCCCTCCAATATACTCCTCTCGCTATTATTAAATTCCCCATTTCTGAATGCTCAGGCAGGAGGGAAGAGAAAGCCCTGCTCCCTGTGTCAAGTGCTCTGCCTAAATTCTCTCCTTTGCTTTTTGCTGTATGCATGAAAGCAGGTTTTAAAGTGTTTGTTTATTTGCTTTTTGCCTTCACAGCCTCCCTTCATCCCTTACCCACTTTCTAGGTAAAATCACGGGGCTCTTCTTTGGGAAACTAATGCTCGATCACTGAATGCAGACCCGGTGCCCTATCTTATCTGGTTAAAGGTGTGGACAAGTAACATGAGTAAGTGAGGCCAGAGAAGCCCCATCTCTAGGGAATTTGAGTCTTGAGCACAGTCAACCATGAATGGAAGATGGTTGAAGCTGACAACATACGAGCCTTGAAGAGTGCATTCATTAATTGCTGCTATCTGGATCCTTTAGAACTCTCTGGATTCCTGTCATTTTGGACAGTGTTGTTTCTGTTGCTTGCAAACAAAGACTCTCTAACTGGCAGAGGCAATGTAATTTCCATTTCAGCAATAAGGAAACCTATGATCAGAGGGATTAAGTGTTTTGGCTCAGGTCACCTTTTGATATCTGTAGCCAAGTCTCTCTGACTTCAAAACGTGTCTTCTTCTATACTTATTTTGCTATGCTCCCTCAAATGCTACAGACTAGGTTCTTTCCTCTTGCTTTGTTAAATATTTATTTTTTAAATTGTGGTTGGGGTTTTCAAATTACATCGACAATGTCCTCATATGCAAAAGCTCTTCTTAAAATGAGAGGTGGACACATGCTCGTAAAGAGGTCCTGCTGTATATCTCAATATCTTTCCATACATATTTGAAACCTACCATTACTTTTTTCTCTGTACTCTTTTTTTATTGAAGTATAGTTGATTTAAAATGTTGTGTTAGTTTCAGGTGTACAGCAAAGTGCTTCAGTTATACATATATATCTATTCTTTTTCAGATTCTTTTCCCTTATAGGTTATTACAAAATATTGAGTATAGTTCCCTGTGCTATACAGTAGGTCCTTGTTGTTTATCTGTTTTATGTATAGTAGTGTGTATATAGTGGGATTAACATAATCCCAAACTCCTAATTTATCCCTCCCCACTTTCCCTTTGGTAACCCTAAGTTTGTTTTCTATGTCTGTGAGTCTGTTTCTGTTTTGTAAGTAAGTTCATTTTTATCATTTTTTTTCCAGATTCCACATGTAAGTGATATCATATGATATTTGTCTTTCTCTGTCTGGCTTACTTCACTTAGTATGATCATCTCCAGGTCCATCCATGTTGCTGCAGATGGCATTATTTCATTTTTTTATGGCTGAGTAATATTCCACTCAGATGTGGCATATATACACCACATCTTCTTTATCCATTGGTCTATCAATGCGCACTTAGATTGCTTCCATGTCTTGGCCATTGTAAATAGTGCTGCAATGAACATTGGAGTGCATGTATCTTTTCAAATTATGGTTTTCTCCATATATATGCCCAGGAGTGGTATTGGTGGATCATATGGTAGCTCTATTTTAAATCTCATCTTAGCCACTTACTAGCTGGGTAAGTTTGGGAAAGCTATGTGCCAATTTGTAAATGTCAGTTTCTTGATCTCTAAAATGGAGTAACAATAGTCATGCATCTCATATAGTCGTGATAAAGATAAAATAAGCTAATTCATGTAAGGTGCCTGGGGCATAAAAAGAGCTAAGCAATGTTAGTTACTACAATGATAATGATGATGGTATCAGTCAGGGTTCTGGCAAGGAAAAGGGAGTATTTGAAGAGAGTTAAATGAAGGGTCTATTTAGAAAAGTGGGGGCCGGGTTAAGGGTTAGGATAAGAACCTCAGCAAGCTGTAAAGGAGAGCTGCCCAATGTAGGCTGGGATCTCAACCTATGTTTCTAAAATAGTGGGTGTGGCAGACACAGTCAAACGTAGCCTCACAAGGAGGGAGCCAGGAAAATAAATACCCTGCCCTTTTCCTCTCAGCTTACCCTCTATTCTCTTGCCAGTGCCTCGAATGGGCCAAACCCAGCTTGAAGCCAGAGGATGAGGAAGCGTGGTTGATGTGGTCCATAGAGGTCAATGTCTCAGGACACAAAGCTGGGTAGAGAAAGGTGGAGACGCACTTCACATGAGCATCCTTCATCTGCGTGAAAAAACATGTCTCCCCAACACAGAGCACCCCCAGCTACCATTCATTGTAGGTGATATGAATTCAGTCAAAATCTCCCCTACACCTAAAATGTTAGCCACTACCAGTGCCTTTTATGTAAGGTAGCAGGGAAATAAAGTCGAAAAAAGAAATGATTAATATAAAACATAGCTGCACAGTCCTGCTTCTGAGGCCGGTCATGAGGACTAAGTTGATAAGCATAGCTTCCTTCATTTACCACCAAACCCATGTTCTCCAGCCCCTCTACTGGGTTGGGGGGATTATATGCAAGGAAGTTTTAAGAGAATTGGGAGGCTCAAAGTTCTTGGTCTTGCCTGTGTCTGTCAAACGTTCCCATCCCACAACCCAAGTCCTCAGCAAATCAGATTTTGATGTTGCAGTTCTCAGATTCTGGATTGATCCTCACTCATATCAAACGTGCTGAAGAGGATAAGCAACGTTTTTCAAGCTTCCAGAGAGGTTTTCTACTTGGCTCTGACTGGACCTTAAAAGCTTTTAATTAGTACTTTTATCTGTGCACGTTATTTAAAGCTGACAGAAACAGCCAGCTCACACCACTATCTTAATAATTACCATTGTCACCATAGCAACTAAGGACCATTGCTAATTGATCTTTCAACACCTTGCCCTCCACCTACACTGCATCCCAACCTTCGTTACTTGTAATAATTTGAATAACATACAATGGATTATACATATTTTATTTTCCTTCATCAAGAAGGTTCTATGTTCTCATCAAATATGTTAGCAATCTGTATCAGTTTCCTATTGCTGCTATAACAAATTACCACAATCTTACTGGCTTAAGACAACACATTTATTATCTTACAGCTCTTTAGGTCAAAAGTCTGATATGGGTCTCACTGGGCTAAAATCAAGGTGTCAGCAGGGCTGCATTCTTACTGGAGACTCCATGGGAGAACGTGTGTCCTTGACTTTTCCATCTCTAGAGTCTGCATGCATTCTGTGGCTCAAGGCCCCTTCCATGTTCTAAGTCAGAAATGGCTGGTCTGTCTTTCTCACATCACATCACTCTGACACTGATTCTTCTGCTTTCTTCTTCCACTTTTCAGGGCCCTCGTGATTACATTGGGCTGACTTGGATAATCCAGGATAACCTCCCTATCTTTAGGTCAGTTGATTAGCAACCTTAATTCCATCTGCAACCTTAATTCTCTTTTGCCATATAATATAACATATTCAAAGATTCCAGGGATTAAAGTGTGGACATCTTTGGGAAGCCATTGTTCTGCCTACTGCTCGATATAACCCCGATGTACAATCTTGGAGGTCCGTTTCCTGAGGCCATTCATAGCTGTATTACTGTATCATTCTGGGTCCTCTCAGAAAGCAGGTGGCATATTCTAAAGAGAAGATTGGAGAACATTTAATGGAGGGACAGTTTATGAAGTTGTGGGCAGGATTAAAGGAATCAACAAAGGATGAGAAAGAACACTAAAGACAGTAACAGCAGAAAAGGGCAAAGACTGGGGGAAGCAGTTACCAGAACCAGGTGAAGGCTGTGGTTTTAGGTAAAGAAAGACAGCCAGTGTCAAATCAGGGTCCAGCCGGGAAGGAACTAGGGGAATAAATACCTTGCCCTCTCTCTCCTCCCACCCTCTGATCTCCCCTCACTGGCCAGTGTTGCCAGCTGGCCAAATCTGCCCAAGCCAGAAGGCAAGGGACCTGGGTTGATGTAGCCAATAAAGTCAACATCCCAAGACACAAAGCAGGTGGAGAAGGCTAAATAACTGGCCTGCAGGGACAGACAGACTATAATGTGCATATTATTTAGTTACATAATTCTTACAAGAGTGTGAATGGGACCTACTGCGCAGCAGGGCATTTGTATTTTAAAATAGCCAGCTTAGCCCAAATTAAACAACAAGTGGAATTTATGGGGAAATTCTTTTTATTTTATTGAAGTATAGTTGATTTATAATGTTGTATTCATTTCTGCTGTACAGCAAAGTGAGTCAGCTATACATATATATTCTTTTCTGTATTTTTTTCCATTATGGTTTATCACAGGATAGTGAATATTTTTCCCTGTTCTGTACAGGGAACTATACTGGGTCCTTGTTGTTTATCCATTCTATATATAATGGTTTGCACCTGCTAATCTCAAACTCCCAATCCATCCCACCCTCACCTCCTCTCCCCCTTGTCAACCACAAGTCTGTTCTCTGTATCATTCATTTGTGTCATATTTTAGATTTCACATATAAGTGATATCATATGGTATTTCTGACTTACTTCACTTAGTATGATAATCTCTAGGTCCATCCATGTTGCTCCAAATGGCATTATTTCATTCTTTTTTATGCCCGAGTAGTATTCCATTGTGTGTGTGTGTGTGTGTGTGTGTGTGTGTGTGTGTATCACATCTTTTTTTATAAGTTTTTTTTTCAAGTTGTTTTTGCATTTACTTCTCAATGCATGAGAGCTCTTTTTTTTTTTTTACATCTTTATTGGAGTAAGATTGCTTTACAGTGTTGTGCCAGTCTCCACTGCACAAAAAGGTGAATCACCCATATGCACACATACATCCCCACATCCCTTCCCTCCCGCATCTCCCCCCCCAACCTCCCCACCCCACCCCTCTAGGTGGCCGCAAAGCACCGAGCTGATCTCCCTGTGCTGTGCAACCGTCTCCCATCAGCTATCTACCTCACATTTGTAGTGTATATATGTCGATGCTACTCACTATTTACAATAGCCAGGACATGGAAGCAACCTAAGTGTCCACTGACAGATGAATGGATAAAGAAGATGTGGCACATATATACAATGGAATATTACTCAGCCATAAAAAGAAACTAAATTGAGTGATTTGTAGTGAGGCAGATGGACCTAGAGTCTATCACACCTTCTTTATCCATTCATCTGTCAACGGACATTTAGGTTGTTTCCATGTTTTGGCTATTGTAAACAATGCTGCTATGAACACTGGGGTGCATATATCTTTTCACATTATGGTTTTGTCTGGATATATGCCTGAGAGTGAGATTGCTGGGTCATATGGCAACTCTACTTTTAGTTTTTTGAGGAACCTTCATACTGTTTTCCATAGTGGCTGCATCAATTTACATTCTATGGAGAAATGTTTTTGAGCCGCAAGGCCTAAAGCAAGCCCTATCCAGTCACACTACATAATGTGTACATCTACAACTAATAAAAATAAAGAAGTACCATATAGACATAGAAATATATGGACTTGGAAGGATTTCATTCCATCACAGTGATGACAGCAGTGATTCAAAGGGTGTAGCCATGAAGGAACCATAATTTTCCTGCCATTTCACCAGGACTTTGTAAATAAACATAATGGTGGTCATCACATTCAGAACAAAATACTAGTCTGTCAATGCATACAAGTTATATATCGCTTTTTCATCTTGCCTTGGTTACCCCAGACACATCAAGCCATATTTTCCAATAACTGAGATGCAAGTATAGGTCCAAAAAACAGGGAATGCAAGGAAATTAATGAGTGTTTGTCAGTCACTCACATGCCACATGCATGAAAAAATTACAAACGAACCAAACAAAAAAATACCAACTTGGCTAAATACTGCTCAGAGAAAAGAGTTTTTTTCACAGTTGAAGAGGTTTCCAGTATGAGACAGACACAGTTGTCTGTCACAGAGGAAACAGCATTTTGGTAAATGAGAAAATTTTCCAGGGAAAAAATGCAGAAGAAATTCTTTTTCCTTCCTCAAACCATAGAAGTCTATAAATTCCTACCTCCAGAGTGTTTAGAAGAGAAGGACCTTAGAGCAATTGCTCTTCTTATTCAAAGTGAAGTTCAGGGAAGAATTACACTTCCCAAGGCTCTGCACTGCATATATACCTACAGAACAATTTCATTGGTAAAGAAATAGTGAGAGCATTTAGACATACAGTGAAGCCAAAGTAACCTCCTGCCCTTGATTTTCTAAAAGATGTTAAGAACAATTCATGCTTATTATTCGAAAACATTTAAGCAGTACAGAAAAATATAAATTTAAGAGTAAAAGTTTTCTTCTTGTCTTTCTTTTTCTCTCTTTCCCTCCCTCCATCTCTCCCTTCTATTCTCTCTCTCTCTTTCCATATCTATATCTATCGATAACTACCTGTATGTGTGTGTATACATATATGCATATATACACATAGACACTTACACATTTTAGGAGACAACTAACAGTCTGCCTAACAAACTTAAAAAAGGAATTTATAGAAGGGTATTGGTTAGCCTACATGATTATTAGGAGGGCTCAAGAGCCAGGAATAGAAAACAAGCAACACCTAAGTTTTCTCAGACAGCTGTGAACACAACCAAGTTCATGCCCCAGAAACGGTCCAGTGAAGATGATGCCGCTGCTGGTGCCACCACTGGATACTTGCCACAAACTGTCTGAATGTGCCATAACTGGACACTTACTACCCTCATTGAGTTTTCTAGCCCACTACTGTGGTACAAACAGCCACTACTCTTTCTGCATCTTTACATCATAACATTCATACCTAAAGGATGGGTAGGAGAGTTGGATTGATGAGATTCAGTCTGATTGGCTGAGTCACAGCTTCCAGAGGGAGAGGCAAGAGACTGTTTGGCTACTAGAGTGGGTGGCAGGACCCTGCTTCCTGCTGAGGGTCACACAATAGAGATCTCAAATTGGAAGAAGATTTGGCTACTGAGTAGCCCAAGAGAGACAAACATCAACTATCCAGACTCTGTCCTTTCAGTGGGCAAGGTGTCTGTCAAGAGATCCAGTTCATATCTTCCCAGTTAGCAACCCCAACAGAAAGAAAGTATCTCTCTAACAATATCCATTTGTTAAGCTCAGGAAAGATTCTGATTGACACCGTATGGGGGCTCATTCCTGCACCAATCACTGAGGTCATTAGCATGGAGCATTTTGATTGGCTCAGCCTGGGCAAACATGCCCACGTTAGTGACTGGGAGTGGTTGGGAAGGCACTGCAACTGAAAGTCATTCATAACCCAGGAAGTAGGGAGAGGCTGATTGTCCCAAGGAAGATATACTAGAAGACAAACACATAATGTACGTTTTAGGAGATCTTATAATCTTCTGGTCTATGTTTTGACTCACACTTCTTTTTTTAAATTTAGTTATTATACCTTCCTTTCTTAGTCACCCGAATATCACCATAAACCCTCAGACGTCATTATTAATGGATCTCAGATTTCATTCAGTGGTTCTTCAAAGTTGTAGATAAGACTTCAACCATGGTAGACTAACTGGTATGGGATGAGCTCTCCTTCCATAAACAACTATACAACTGTAAAATGTATGAGGCAACTGTTTTCAGACATTGGATAATAGGTGCACCAGATTGTGATCCTTGAGAAAAGGAAACTCACAAGGTGATCCCCACAGCTGCCATCTCTCTCTGCCGGGGGGCAAACTCAGAGTTTGGAGATACTGAACAGGTTAGAAACTTTAGGGCAAAGCAGGGCACTAGAGAGGAAGGAGCTGCACCAAAAGAAGACTCAAAAGTCTGGGTGAGGGCTTCCCTGGTGGCGCAGTAGTTGAGAGTCCGCCTGCCGATGCAGGGGACACAGGTTCGTGCCCCGGTCCGGGAGGATCCCACATGCTGCGGAGTGGCTGGGCCCGTGAGCCATGGCTGCTGAGCCTGTGCGTCTGGAGCCTGTGCTCCGCAATGGGAGAGGCCACAACAGTGAGAGGCCCGCGTACCGCAAAAAAAAAAAAAAAAAAAAGTCTGGGTGAGACCTTGGCTAAGGACTAGGCTGTGCATGTTCCAGGTGAGATCACGCTAGGTTTACCAGAGAGTGGTTGCTATGGGGTTGAGAGGAGAAAGGAATATTAGAGATCAAGCAGTGCTGGGAAATATTAGAGGGCTGCTCCAGCCAGAGTGTAGAGACCTCATTAATACCATGGGTATCCAGCTGAGACACCAGGAAAGCCATGCTTTAGATGTAAGGACCATGCTACAGAAAGGCCTACAATAGACCCACCCTAACAAAACCTAAAAATAAGACTTAAACAGATCTGTAGGGGCATCAGAGTTTGGAAGTTGACTCTACCCAGCTTAGAGAGTTTTAGAAAACACCTAGCACTTTCCACATATCTGCCATAACAAAGCATAAAACAAGTCCATATAGATTCAAGGTGTTCAGCTAATAATTGAGCTACCTTCTGGAACAAAAATCATGCTCTTCAGAGGAATATTACAGAATCCCAAGAATCTACAATATTGCCCACAATGTCTATTATACAATTAAAAATTACTAAAAATGCAAAGAAATAGGAAAATGTAAATCATAGTTGAGGAAAAAAGTAATCAATAAAAATTGATTAAAATATAGTTCAAATATTTGATTTGCAGACAAAGACCTAAAGCAGCAATCATAAATATTTTCAAAGATTTAAAATAAACTATGGTCTTAATGAGTGATCAGTTAGGGAATCTCAACAGAAAAGTAAAAACTATTAAGAAAGATAAAAATTCTAGAACTAAAATGTACAATACCCTGAAATAAAAAGTTCACTGGAAAAGATTCATAACTGAGCAGAGATGGCAGAAGAAATAATCAGTGAACTTGAAGACATATTAACAGAAGTTATCAAATATTAAGAATATTAAGTGAAAATATTAAAGAACACTAGTCTCAGGGGTGTATAGGATAATTTAAAACAGTCTGACATATGTGTAATTGAAATCAAAGAAGAAGAAGAAAGTGAGAAAGGTGCATAAAAAATAATTTGTAGAAGTAATGGCATGAATTTTCCCAGATTTTATGATTAACATTGACTTACAGATCCCAGAAGCACAATAAATTCCAAGCAGGCAGACTATAAAGAAAACCACACTTAGACACATCACGATCAAACTACTGGGTATGATATGTGAAGAAAAAAACTCCCAAATCTAACGAATAGTGTTAGAAAACAGACCATTGTTTCCCTGGGGCTGGGAGTGGTGGGAGAAGATTGAGTGGAAAGGAGTACAAGGGAACTTTCATAATAATAGAAATGCACTGATTGTAAGGGTAGTTAAATGCATTTGTCAAAACTCATCACACCACATGCATTTGTCAAAACTCACTTAAAATGTGTATATTTTATCATATGGAAATTATTTCTATGTAAATTTGACTCACAACACTAGAGGTAATACTTAACACTTCAAACACCCTAAGTTGATTATTTTCTGTCTTATTTTCATGGCTTTAGTCTTTATATTTTTATTCATATAAATCTGGGTTTTGTTGCTTCCTGTAAAAGAATGAGCTGGACCACAGATGAAAATTGTCGCCACTCAAATGACATATGTTATTTGCCTTTTTCTCCTTATTAAGTAGCAGACCTCAGCCTAGTCAAGTTCGCTCACACAAAATTCACCCTACTACTCTTTTTCTCCTGTCATTGAATATTGAATCTCTTAATAGAATGCCTTGGTTTCCACATATATCCATTGGATATTATATATATTACTGTTACTATATGTTAAAATGCAGATTAAATAAAATTTTACTTTTAAAATATTCATACATTACAAATGAATATGAAAGTGCTATAAAAACAACATGTGTTTATAATTTGCCATTTTGTTTCTCATGGAATTATTTAAAAAATTAAAATGCCAGTATTTTTAATGTGATGTAATCTTTCATCTCATTTTTTAAACATATGCTGAGAATTTTATCCAATGCAGACAAATTTAAGGTACTTCATGTGGGAGTAAAATGCTTTAAATTACTTAACAGCTATAATTGTTTGCAATTAGTTCTTCCCTTCCAAAGGGATGCTTTAGCTGTAGATGAAGGCAAATTCTGGTTGAGGTTTATGATGTAAAATTAATGATCAGTAATGTGCTAGAAAAAAACAGAAGAGATATAGTCTCAGTACACAAAACAATGGTACCAACTATGTCTGTGATGTTATCTTGGTCATTTCTACTAAATATTTTTTGAAAAGTTGAGCCTATAGGAATTAAACAAGGTGATATAAACAGAGAAGAACAGTACATTTGATAAAGTATCTGCTGAGGTAGAGATCTTTTATATTAAATAATACAGAGCAGGAGAAGAACGATGATAAACAATAAGGCTGACAGTAGACTGGACAGTTGTTTTTAGTCCAGGATTTGGAACCAGGCAGATAGGTTTTAAATCCTGGTTTTATTGCTTAATACCTATTTGACTTCTCTAAGTCTCAGTATCATGTTTGAAAAATAGATCTAGTAATAGCCCTTGCCTCCTAGAATTATTGTGAAAATTAAAAGAGATAATACATGCAAATTGCCTAACATAATGCATGGCACTTAGACACATTCCTTAACAGTAGACTAAAATAAAATGACCAGTATCCTTTTAATAGATTAAATCTTGGTACAGAGTGTGGCAAAGGATTTTCTTTCTGGCTTCTACAAACTTCTAAAGAGTCAAGAGATATGGAAAAGATTTCTGTCATTGTTCTTGTCAAGCTTCAAGTAGCCCAAATGCCCCAGAGGGAATCTTATACTCTAGATTTTCTGGGATCCAACCATTTATGCTGCAGAAGGAAGCTGGAGCAAGGTGAACTTCTTCTGAATAACAGGAAAATTGTCTTTATGTGCTATGATGATGATAAGAATAGCAGCCATTTCCCTAACCAAGTTGACTATTGAACCAAAAGTGAGATAAAAATTTTATATTTTTTTCCTGAGTCCTGAAAACCCTGAGTTGAGGATTAGGGAAAGGAATAAGCTTGAGGCCTGAATTTTGTCCAGATCAGTAGCATCTTCAATTAGAATGCTCTTCTAATTGTTATGTCACTACAAACTTAATGCTCACAATGTCTGCACATTTTTATTTCAGACATGAAATAATAATTTAATTATGACAGGCAATTAAAAATGGTGACTACCATTTTCTGTTCAGTAATCTGAATAGATCAGCTACTAGTAAGGAGATTGAATCAGCAATCAAAAACTTCCCAACAAACAAAACTCCAGGACCAGACCACTTTACTGGTAAATTCTACTGACTCTTCAAAGAATATATAATACCAATCCTTCTCAAACTCTTCTAAAAGATAAAAGAGGAGGGAACTCTTGCAAACTCATTTTATAAGCCCAGTATTACCCTAATACCAAAGCCACACTAGGATGCCACAAGCAAATAAAATTACAGGCCAGTATCCCTGATGAACATAGATGCAAAATCCTCAGTGAAATATTAACAAACTGAATTTAACAATATATTAACAGGATCACACATCATGATCAAGTGGGATTTATTCCAGGGATGCAAAGATGGTTCAACATCCACAAATCAGTCAATGTGATACACCACAGTAACAAAATGAAGGATGAAAATCATATGATCATCTCAATAGATGCAGAAAAAGCATTTGGTAAATTCAACATCTGTTTATGATAAAAACTCTCAACAAAGCAGATATAGAAGGAACGTAACTCAACATAATAAAGGCCATATATGACAAGACCACAGCTAATGTCATTCTCAATGGTGAAAAGCTGAAAACTTTTCCTCTAAGATCAGGAACAAGACAAAGATGTTCTGTCCAGTCTCTCCACTTTCACTCAACATAGTACTAGAAATTCTATCCAGAGCAATTAGGCAAGAAAGAGAAATAAAAGGCATCAAAATTGGAAAGGAAGAAGTAAAACTGTCACTATTTGCAGATAACATAATATTATATATAGAAAACCCTAAAGGTTACATCAAAGCACTCTTGAGGGGCTTCCCTGGTGGCACAGTGGTTGAGAGTCTGCCTGCCGATGCAGGGGACACAGGTTCGTGCCCCAGTCTGGGAAGATCCCACATGCCACAGAGCGGCTGGGCCTGTGAGCCATGGCCACTGAGCCTGTGTGTCCGGAGCCTGTGCTCTGCAACGGGAGAGGCCACAACAGTGAGAGGCCCGCGTACCACACACAAAAAAAAAAAAACACTCTTGAGGATAAATGAATTCACTAAAGTTGCAGGATACAAAATCAATATGGAAAAATCTGTTGCATTTCTATATGCAAATAATGAACTATCAGAAAGAGAAATTAAGAAAATAACTCCATTTACCATTGCATCAAAAAGAATAAAATACCTAGAAATAAATGGTTTGGTTAACAAGGAGGTGAAAGATCTGTCTATTAAAAACTACAAGACAGTAGTGAAATTGAAGAAGACACAAATAAATGAAAAGATATTACATGCTCATGGATTGGAAGAATTAATATTGTTAAAATGTCCATATAACCCAAAGCAATATACAGATTCATGCAATCCCTATCAAAATTTCAATGGCATTTTTCACAGAAATAAAACAAACTATCCCAAAATTTGTGTGAAACCATAAAAGACTCCAAATAGCCAAAACAATCTTGAGAAAGAAAAACAAACATGGAGGCATGACATGCCCTGATTTCAAACTATATTACAAAGCTATAGTAATCAACACAGTATGGTATTGGCATAAAAACAGACACATAGATCAATGGAACAGAATAGAGAGCGCAGAAATAAACCCATACATATATGGCCAATTAATTTATTATGAAGTAGGCCAGAATATACAATGGGGAAAGAACAGTTTCTTCAATAAATGTTGTTGGGAAAATTGGATACCACATGCAAAAGTATGAAACTGGGCCACTATTTTACACTAAATACAAAAAATAATTCAAAAAAGATGAAAGACTTGAACATAAGACCTGAAACCATAAAACTCCTTGAAGAAAAATATAGGCAGTAAGCTCCTTGACATAGGTCTTGGTGATGATTTTTTTAATTTGACAGCAAAAGCAACGAAAGCAAAAATGAACGAGAGTACATTATACTACAAAGCTTCTGCACAGCAATGGAAACCATCAATAAAATGAAAAGGCAACCTACTGAATGAGAGAAAATATTTCCCAATCATATATCTGATAAGTGGGTAATATTTGAAATATATAAAGAACACATACAACTCAATAGCAAAAAACTCTAATTAAAAAATAGACAGAAGATCTCAACAGATATTTTTCCAAAGAAGACATACAGATGGCCAACAGGTACATGAAAAGATGCTCTACACCATTAATCATCAGGGAAATGCAAATCAAAACCACAATGAGATATCACCTCACACCTGTTCAAATGGCTATTATCAAAAAGAAGAGAAATAACAAGTGTGGGCAAGGATGTGGAGAAAAGGGGACCCTTGTACCCTGTTGGTGGGAATTTAAATTGGTGCAGGCACTATGAAAAACAGTATGGAGGTTCCTCAAAAAATTGAAAATAGAACCACCATATGATCCAGCAATTCCACTTTGGGGTATTTATCCAAAGAAAAAGAAAACACTAACTTGAAAAGCTATACTCACCACCATGTTCATTGCAGCATTATTTACAATAGCCAAGATATGGAAACAATGTAAGTATCCATCAATGGATGAATGGATAAAGAAGATGTGGTATATATATACAATGGAATATTATTCAGCCACAAAAGTGAATGAAATCTTGCCATTTGTGACAACATGGATGACCTCAAGGGCATTATGCTAAGTGAAATACATCAGACAGAGAAAGACAAATACCATATGATCTCTCTCATATGTGGAATCAAAGAGATAGATTGCTAGATAGATAGATAGATTAGATGATAGACAGACAGATAGATAGATAGGTAGATAACCAAGGTCATAAATACAGACAACAGATTGGGGGGGGGTTGGGGGGGTTGGAGAAATGGGTGAACTTTTTTTTAGTTTAAATACATTGAATTTTAAAAATAAAGTAATAAACCAAGGGTAATAAAAAGAAAAATAAATAGTATATTTAGTACAATGATATGAAAAAACACATACATGGGGGCTTCCCTGGTGGTGCAGTGGTTGAGAGTCCGCCTGCCGATGCAGGGGACACGGGTTCGTGCCCCAGTCCGGGAAGATCCCACATGCTGCGGAGCGGCTGGGCCCGTGAGCCATGGCCGCTGAGCCTGCGCGTCCGGAGCCTGTGCCCCGCAATGGGAGAGGCCACGACAGTGAGAGGCCCGCGTACAACAACAACAACAAAAAAAAAAACAAAAAAAACCCACATACATGGAAATAAGCAACAGTGGTAAAGGTAGTTACCTAGCTAAATATGAGAATCAGCATAATATACTGTCTAATATGTATAACTTTATACTGTACAATGGTATGTAGAATAATAGCATTCTTTTTGTTTGTGGCTTCCCATTTATTACTATACGATTTTTAAAAACATGCATTATATATATATATAAATCTAGTTTAATAAATACAAAATGTATAAAGATGCAATTGAGACAATAGCAACATGAAGGAGGTGAGAAGATGCACATGTGCTGACACTTAGTGTCCAATTTAAATTAAGTTGGAATGTGAAAAAACTGACTGCTATATTTGTGTCTCCCTAAGAAACCTGACAATTTTCTTATCCATTCTGGCATATAGTGTGTGTTTGTGAGAGAGAGAGAGGGAGACAGACAGAGATTGAGATAGAGGGAGACGGAGGAGGAGGGTGCAGCAGGGGAAGAATTGAACGTGAGTCAGGCAAACTTTTGCCTCACTGAAGGGACAAAGAACCTAAAAAATTTAAAATCTACTCTTCTAGGAACTACATGTTATTAAATTGCTATGGCAACCCCTATTGCCTTAAACAATACAAGTTTAAGGCTTTTCTTTTGTTTTTAATTTTAGTTTTTTTTTTTATCAAAACAATACTTGTACTTGGTAAAAATCAAATAATATAGAGAAACTCACAAACACTGGTAGTTTCCCAGCCAGCTCTGGATATAGTCTCATCTCTTTTAATTGTTTCTGTACTTAGTTCTTTGGCTAGTAATTTCCACAAGTATTGTTACTATAATTATAAATATATACCCTGATTATCATTTATAGTCATCAACTCATGAGAAATGAAAATTTATCTCACATTATCTTATTTCCCATCATCTTCCCAACATTTAGCACTGTATTATTTTTAATTCTTCTATTAGTTACTTTTGTAACGTTAAATAATATGATTACATATTTGTTTCCATCAACCTTCCATGGGGTCATTCCAATTTGGAAAATGATCTTACCCTTCCTCTGCATACCTCCTTGGACCCCGCAGTCCACCTTCCACCAGCTATATATTATTTTTCATGGTCAAATGTTTTTTGACAATTACATGTTGTCTTAAAATTTCACCAATATTCCTGTTGTGTCCATGGATTGACTCTGAAATTTGAAAATGAAAAATTAGTGTTTACATTAGTATAGCAATGTAAATATTGTTTACTGCTTGACCAAGTAGTATATTAGGATTACTTTTCATTTTCTATAGGTTCTGTAGTTCCAGGGTTGAGCTGCTTTCAAGAGGTTCAAAGCCAAATAGATTTTCCTTTTTTCCACTATGTCATTTGCCTAAATAGACACCACATTTTGGTTTACTTCTTATTTCACCACACTTTTCTTATAGAGTTTTTGTTTCTCCCAGAGTCCTTTTTGCCCCCCTCTTATTTGATAGGAGAGGGCATTTCAGCCTTTTATTATATCCTCAATTATCTCGATCACATGTTTTATTCCATTGCCTCTTCCCTCCTGGTCCTGTCTTGTCTCTTCCTCCAATCAGGACTAGAGCTCTCTAGATCTGCTGCAGATATCCTGAAATTCCCATCTTGTTTTACTTGGTTGAACTGACTGTTTCTTGAATCATATATCTTCCCTTTTCTTTTTTATTCTAATTATGTTGGAGTACGTCCTCCAGTAACTAAGACAAGTTGCTTACAAATTACATTTTCTGAGTGTTTTCATGCTTTAATCTTCTCCCTTTGTTGCCCAGATAGAGAATTTTAGGATGAAAATAATTTTCTTTAACATCTTTAAAGCACTGCAACTTTTGTTTTCTAGCATCCAGCTGCTCTTTAGAAGACCAGTGACAGTCTGATTCTCATTCCATTGCACATGAACTGTTGTTTCTTTCTGAAAGCTCTGGGGATCTTCTCTTTTTAGTGTTCGGTGATTTTACGAAGATGTATCCAGGTGTAGGTCTTTTTAAATTCATTGTGCTGAACATGCTCAGTTTTCAGTTCTAGGAATTTCTCTTGTCTTTGTAATATAATTTTCTTCCTTATCTCACCTCCCTTTTTCTGAAGCTTTTATTAACAGGACAATGGCTTTCTTGGATTGCTCTTCTAATGTCTCATTTTAAATTTTCATATATTTAATATTTTATATCTCTTTGACTTATTCTACATTTTGAGATATTTTCTAAACTTTAATTTTCAATCCTTCAGTTGAATGCCTAATGTCGTTAATCACATTTAATATCTGAGGGCTCTTTCTTCTTCTTTGATTGTTCCATTTTGTAGACCATCTGTGGCAACTATGGAGGTGCCCTGCTCAGATATCCCTTCAAGGAGGACCTGCTGGAAGGAGTGCAGTTGACTGAGCGCCTCCAGGTGCAGTACTGTTGGGCTCCACTGTAGCATTCAACCCGAGCCCCACTTCCTGGGAAGCTCCCAGGCAACGACTGAGCACAGTGGGGACTAGAGCCTGGGTGGTCATTCGCCCCAGTGGGCTGGCTGAGACCTTCTCAGACTGCACTGCAGTCTGGAAAGGAAGCCCTTCCTTTCCAATCCTTTTTCCTTCCCCCTCTCCTTTCAAAGTTGTTAGACCTACATCACAGACTGAAGGTTCTCTCTGTCTACTCCTGTTCCCTCCCCTGTTTATCTTTCATAGGCATTACCCCCAATACATCGTTATACTTCTTACTTCTTCTTGGCTTCTGTTTCTCTGAGGAATGAAGCTGGCAGAGCATCCTAGTCTTGCTTTATGAATATACTATCTTCTCACACCTCTCTGAATATATTTTACTTATTCTTATAATGCCCAATACATCTAACAGAGTGCATTTTACCTAGTAGGCTCAAACCACACCACAGTAAACTGAAATTAACTAGGAAAAAACGATGCCCCCAACACATCAAAAAAAGAAGGGGGTACAATAGTATATGAAAGTATGGTTCTGTTCCATCTGCTGCTCCATAAAATTTTCAGATTTCATGGCAAGGTATGCTGCTACCTCATTCAAATAATCCTCAGCAGGAATCACACAGTGCCTTGCACTTCTACTTTTCCTAGTACTTGCACATGCCTTGTCTTGCTACCGGATTTTAGGATTGTTGAGGGCAGGGACCTTGTCTTCTCTTCAGTGGCCTGTAATAGTAACAGTAATAATTGCTGTTTGTTGTATGCTGAAGTATTTACCACCTTACCTTACCAGATATGGTGGTAAATACTTTACAGCCCTTGTTTCACTTAATCCACGCAAACAGTGCAATTTTGCAAAGGGATACACTAAATCTCGGACAGGTTATATAAGTGACCCGAGTTCCCCCAGTCAGGAGGAGACACACACCTGCCCCCTGCCCCCAGGATCTTTGCTCTCAGTCACATCCATGCACTGACTCTGCCTGTGCCCAGCACATAGAGGACACTCAATAGCTTCAGCTGTACACACAAATAGGTCATCAAAACATCATTTAATGTCAGGTAATACGTCCTCGATAGACTTGTGATGGGGAAGGAATACATGTGCAAAGCTAAGGAAACCTCATACATTTTGAAATGATCTTCTGGGGAAGAAGTACACTGTTTATCAATATCAAATCTTGTTTCATTTGAAGTTCCGTGATCCCATGGAGCTCTAATAATGTCACTTTTTTAATCTTTGAAATACAGATGCTGATTAGAAGGCAGAACATAACAAGTCTTTTATTTTCCCTCTTCTGTCATGCAGGGCCTCTGTGGGAGGAGAGGTAATGTGTTAACATATGCAGAACACAATCTCTTATAGAAAACCATCTCTTTACTTATCTGAGCTTCTCCTCATGCCCCTGGAGAAGTAATTAAACCAAACCATTAACCTCTTCTGGAGTAGTTAATGAGTCAGTTTTCTTTATACGAAACAAAGGTTTTAGGAAAAAGAAAATGTCATTGGTCCAGAATCAGAATAAATGAGTTTATACAGAAAATATGCACAGGAGATTTGTCAGCAACTTTTGTGATCTTTTTTCCCAATATAAAATATGAACTTTTAAAAAAAATGTCATCCTTTTTGTTCTTGGAATTCCTTTGTGCATCATACATAGCTCATCAAAGGTTGCTTGTCATGACAGTTACAGCTTTGCATTCTGCTGTTTATTAGAAGGTTAGGATTTGCCCAAGAATTGAATATGGGACTCCTCTCCTCCTCCTGGAGTTATGTAGTTATTTGGAGGCAAAATTGCTTTCTTTTTCCTCCTAATCTTTGTTAGCACCAGCCCATAATACCATAACAGGTGTATTCACCTCCCTTAACTCATCCCTTCAGAAGTTATCAGAGATTAGCAGTCATAACCCCAGAATATGAAGTGGTGATCCCAGTCTTTAGAATTGAGCCATGACTTGGACAAGGGACTGGTATGCAAAGGATGTTTGGAAACTAAGGCTGGCTAGTGTCCGGGTACTATTTCAGTTGTGGCCAACCTAAGGGGCCATGGACAACATATACACTAATGCTCTCTCATCTCCAGTTGCTGATGTTTAGCTCGTCTGTTTGAAGGTATCACATCCCCTAATCTAGAGCTAACCAGGTTGCTTTTTCCCAAACGTGACAATGCCAGCAAGACTTTAAAAATTTTAAACATTTTTATGAAAGCTGGAATTTATCTGAGGGACAAAGAGACAGTTGCCGAATGATCTGAAGTTCATTCATTCTATAAATATTTATCAGTTGCTCACCCCTTTTAAGGCAGTGGGCTGGATACCAGGGATACGGTGGAATAAGACAGACCTGGTCACTGCCATCATGGGGCAACGGCAGACAGATCATCATATAAATAGACGTGAATTGGGGTTACTCTAGGTCCTACAAGGGCAAGGTCTAGGGAGCTTTGGGAATGAGTAACAGAGGGAAGCAATAGTGCTTAGGGGAGACAGGGAAATCTCTGAGAAGGTGGCATTTAGGCTGAGGGGAGCTGAGTTAGCCAGGGAAAGAGTGAGAGACAAGAAGTCTGGCCTGTGTGAAAGCCCAGAGGTGAAAAGGAACCAGAAAGTCAGTGTGTCTTCAGAGAAGCATCTGAGGTTCTTCTTTTGGGGTCCACAGGCAGTCAATGAAGAGCAGAGACTTCTATGACCACAGAGAGCAAACCTCAGTTATGAACACCTGCGCAATATTAAGTACACGTAAATAATGAGCCACTTCCCAAGGTGCCACAGCACAGCATGGTGGTGAAACATGGACCCTCTGCCACAGACACACCTGCACTCATACCAAACAATGTGCACACGAGCTTACTCACTGCAGCCTTGTCTGTCTTAGCCAGATGAGAAACAGCCCACTGTCTCTCAGTAAGGGACTGGTTAATAAATCAAGATATGGCCACACAATGGAATAGTATGCAACTGAAAAAAAGAATGATAAACTCTCTACACACTCAAATGAAAAGATGTCCAACATTTCATATTAAGTGAAAAGGTAAGATCCAGAAAAATGTGTACCAAGCGCCACCACTTATATTTTAAAAGATTAAAAAGTAAAGAATATTCACAAGAATAAGAACACCAGCCACAGACTGGGAGAAAATCTTTGCAAAAGACATATCTGAAAAAGGACTGTTATCCAAAATATAAAGAACTAAAAAAAATTCAACAATAAGAAAATGAGGAATTCGATTTAAAAATGAGCAAAAGATCTGCAAAAACACATCATCAACATATATATACAGATGGCAAGTAAGCATATGAAAAGATTTTTAATGTCATATGTCATCAGGAAATCGCAAATTAAAACAATAATTAACAGAATCTATAAAAAATTAAGATGCTAAAAGTACAAGAAGTAGATTTCCACAAGGAATTAGAAGTAAGATTTTGTAGTAAACATCATATTTTAAAAACGAGATATGCTGTGAATGTATTTCCTATAGGAGTTTTTTCTCTTTGCTGTTCTCCCTCAGCATCTGACTAGTAAAAACATAAATAAATAAATAAATAATGAGATACCACTACACACCTATTAGAATGGCCAAAATCCAAAACACTGACAACACCAAATGCTGGCAAGGATATGGAGCAATAACAATCCTCATTCATTGCTGGTGGGAATGTAAAATGGGACAGCTACTTTGGAAGATAACTTGGCAGTTTCTTTCAAAACTAAACACGCTCTTACCATATGATCCAGCAATTTCCCTCTTTGGCATTTACCCAAATGAGCTGAAAACTAATGTTCACACCAAAAACCTGCACACAAATGTTTATAGCAGCTTATCATAATTGCCAAAATTTGAAAGTAACCAAGATGTCTTTCCATAGGTGAATCTATAAATAAACTTGTGGTACATCCAGACAATGGAATATTATTCAGCACTAAAAATAAATGAGCTCTCAAGCCATGAATAGACATGGAGAAACCTTAAGTGCATATAACTAAGTGAAAGAAACTGATATGAAAAGGCTGCATACCATATGATCTCAACTATATTAAATTCTAGAAAAAGGGAAACTCTGGAGAAGGTAAAAATATCAGTGGTTACCAGGGGTTAGGGGAAGGGAGGAATGAATAAGCAGGGCACAGGAGATTTCTAGGGCAGTGAAATTTTGTAGGGTACTAGAATCGTGGATACATATCATTATAGCTTTGTTCAAACCTACAGAATGTTCAACACTAAGAGTGAACCCTAATATAAGCTATGGACTTTGGTTAATAATGATGTGTCAATGTTGATTCATCTGTTGCAACTACTGTACCACTGTGGTGGGGGATATTGATGATGGAGGAGGCTGTGCACGTGGGTGGACAGGGGTTATGTGGGAACTCTGTATTCTCCACTCAATTGTGTTATGAACCTAAAACTACTAAAAAAAAAAAAGGTAAGCAGAAAAATAAGCAAACAAAATACAGAGTATATTTGTGTCTGGTTGTATTTGCGTGAGAAACTCTTGAAGGTACCCCCAAAACTAGTAAAAGTGGTTACTTATGATGGGGGGGGCATGAAACAGATGGGGATGGAGGTGGGAACAAGACCTTTTATTATACACCTTCTACATTCTTTTGACTTATGTGAATGTATCATTTATTCTAGAATTAAATTATGTGGCATGGGTACACTAGAGCCAGCCAACCTAGGTTTGATTCCAGACACCACCAACTGTTACTGACCAGTGTCGTAATGTTACCTTAATTCAGCGCCTGAGTTTTCTTGTGAGCAAGATGGGAGTTAATAATAGTTTCTACCTCACAGGAGTGTTTTGAGAATGCAATGAAGTAATTACATGTAAAGCCATGAAATCAGTGTCCAGCACATAGTAGGTGTTCAATAAATCACGATGATAATCATGATAATGCTGCTCTCTACAGGTATATAATTTTTCAGTTGGTATGTGTGGCTCTCTCCAGTGATTGGAATTATTGATAGATTTGTGGATGATTTTTATTTTCTTTGCTGTGCTTAAAATATTTTCCAGATTTACTATTAAGATCATGCTGGTTTAATGAAAAAAATCAATTTTTTTATAGTGATAAGAACACTTAACTTGAGATCTACCCTCTAAACACATTTTTAAATGTACAATACAGTATAGTATATTATACAGCAGATCCCTAGAACTTAATTATCTACAAAGCTGAAACTTTATACTCATTGAATAGCAATTCCTCTTTCCCCCTACCCTCAGCTCTGGCAACCGCCATTCTACTATCTGTTTCTATATGTTTGACTATTTTAGGTTATCACATGTAAGTGGAATCATGCAGTATTTGTCCTTTTGTGATTGGCTTATGTCACTCACCATAATGTCCTCAAGGTACCTCCATGTTGTTGCATAGACAGAATTTCCTTCTTTTTTAAGGCTGAATAATATTTCATTGTATGTATATACCACATTTTCTTTATCCATTCATTTGTTGATGGACATTTAAGTTGTTTCCACATATTGCCTATTGTGAACAATACTGCAATGAACATGAGAGTGCAACTATTTCTTCAAGATTCTGATTTCGATTATTTTAGATAAATACTCAGAAATGGGGTTGCTGAATCATATGGTACTTTTATTTTAATTCTTTTAGGGACTTCCATACTGTTTTCCATAGTGGCTGCACCATTTCACATTCCCAACAACAACAATGCACAAGGGTTACCTGTTCTCCACATCCTCATCACCACTTGTTATCTTTAGTTTTTGTTTTGTTTTTTTGATGATAGCCATCCTGACAGGTGTGAAGTGATATCTCACTGCGGTATTAATTTGCATTTTCCTGATGATTAGTGATGTTGAGCATCTTTTCACATACCTATTGGCCACTTGTATGTCTTCTTTGGAAAAGTATCTATTCAAGTCTTTTGCTCGTTTTTAAAACGGGGTTATTTTTATTCTTTTGAACCGTTTGTCAGATACATGGCTTGCAGATATTTTCTCCCGTTCCCTAGGTTGCCTTTTCACTCTGTTAATTGTTTCCTGTGCTGTTCAGAAACTTTTAATTTGATGTAATCCCACTTGACTATCTTTGCTTTTATTGTTTATAAATGCAAATGCAATGTCTTGAAGTTTCCCCCTTATGTTTTCTCTGAAGAATAACAGGTTCAGGTCTTCTGCTTGTCTTTATTCCATTTTGTATGATGATAATAAGTTTGTTTAAAAAAACAAACTGAAGTCTGTTCCTTCTCAGTCTTAAACACTGCCCAACTTTCACCTCTGCCCTGCTTCTGGCCCTTCTAGATCGACTGACCCACTCATTGGCTTTTATATTCTCTAGTTTTTGAGATAGTTACCCCTTCGGACTACACCCTTTTTCTTTGGTTCACTGTCGTTCACGTATAAGTCCCACTCCCGGCTTTAGGCTCCTAATTTCAGCCTTACCTCTGATCTATAGGACTATTGTTTGCATTTGTTTACTATTTGAACCTTGATTGTACTTAAACTTGGGTATGAATTCCACCCTAGCTTTGTCCCAGGAAATCACCCCTGACAAGTCACACTTTATCACAATGGCTACACCAACCCTGACCATCCCCTAAATTGGGGGAGGGGGTGGCAGGTGGGAAGTCAAGATGATTCACATTTTATGCAGAAAATATATTTATTGGCACAATAAGAGAGTTGGCATCTGGGCATGATTTCCAAACAAGTATAGAATTTATAAAAGAGTCATTTGACTTTCTAATGATAAGCATGTCTCCTTGTAAAATCATTTTACAGAAAAACAGAATGGCACAACACCAGGTTGACAGTAAAGGCAATTCTGTCAATAACGACTGGAGCTGTTCCATGCAGCATTCAAGAACTGCTTGATTCAAATAACAAATAACTTGGGCTTCCCTGGTGGCGCAGTGGTTGGGAGTCCGCCTGCCGATGCAGGGGACGCAGGTTGGTGCCCCGGTCCGGGAAGACCCCACATGCCGCGGAGCGGCTGGGCCCGTGAGCCATGGCCACTGAGCCTGCGCGTCCGGAGCCTGTGCTCCGCAACGGGAGAGGCCACAACAGTGAGAGGCCCTCGTACCACAAAAAAAAACACCAAAAACAAAAACAAATAATTTTTTTAAAACTACGTAAAATTATAGAGATGAAAGAGCCATACTATTGCCTGGAGCACTAAGGAAAGAAGGGCAATGGGGGTGCATTTCCAGCCTAAGGTGCACACTGAATTTGACAACCAGAAGTAACTTGTCCTGATGCTTGGTCCTACCCAAGGTCTCTGTATTCTGTGCATTCTCTGCATTTCCAAGAGGCAGGAAAAATGAGGTGTCATTATCGTGTTTTATGTTAACTATCGAGAGGCAGAATTTGTGCACCTGGCACATGCTTAACATTCGAAATAATTCCCTTTACATTGACATAGGAAAGAGAAAAGAAAAGGTTTTTAAAAAAGTGAATATTTCTGCTAACGTGGAAACATTTATAGCCTGGCATTTCTAGCCACTAGCCTGGAAATATCTAACTTTGTAACCCTCAATATCATTTTTATGCTTATAGAATTTTCTAGAGAATGCTTAACTTTAAACTGGTAATGTATTGTTCTTTTCCTACAGGTATATTTCCCCCTGGTATATAGGTAAACCCAGGCATTATAAAAGCAAATATACATTTTTATTTCTTCTCCTCCTCCTCTTCCTCCTCCTTTTTCTTCCTCATGAGTTGTAGAAAAAGCAGCAGAAAGTGTGCTTAATAATGAAAATCGAGATCAAGAGAATGCAAAGTCACATAAATTCAGTTTTGATACTCAGCTAATGGTAGTAGTAATAATTAGCAGTTCCAGAGTGTTCTGTAAATGGCCCTATGTGACACTTACATGTAGACTGGGTAGTTTGTTTTGCTTCACAGCTATGTCCTAAGGGTCCTCCATAAACAACGAGCAATATAAAAAAGCCACAAAAGAGAAGAGGAAAGGAAATAACATTTACCAAGTACTTAATATACACCAGCCCTGTGCTAGATGTATTATATACCTTAACTCTTTTATTCTCCTCAGGGCCCTATAAGAGGGCCACTAGTGTCCCAATGATGATGAAGATGTTGACAATGACCATGGTGGTGTTGATGGCTACAGTTATTAAGACTTTCTTTGTGCCAGGCACTAAACTATCTTCGCTGGACTGTTATTTACTTATTGAGTGCCCACACTGTGTGCCAGGTACTGTTTTAGACACTTGAGATATATCAGCGTACAAAACACACAAAAATCCTGGCTGTTGTGAAGCTATATTGGGGGGTGAGAGTGGCACTGGGGATTTCCAGGCAATATACATATATATAGGGAGCTAGAGAATATGTTAGGAGGGGAAAAGTACTTTAGAAAAATAACAGATCAGAGTACAATGGACCAAGATTTTACGTGTGGGGTTCAAGTTACAATTTAAAATCAGCTGTCCGGGGCTTCCCTGGTGGCACAGTGGTTGAGACTCTGCCTGCCGATGCAGGGGACACGGGTTCGTGCCCCGGTCTGGGAAGATCCCACATGCCGCGGAGCGGCTGGGCCCATGAGCCTATGGCCGCTGAGCCTGCGCGTCCGGAGCCTGTGCTCTGCAAAGGGAGAGGCCACAGCAGTGAGAAGCCCGCGTACCGCAAAAAAAAAAAAAAAATTCAGCTGTCGGTATTAGTGTTTGCGGCAGTAGACTTTACTGAGAACGAGCACCTTCAACTTGCAGCAGTTGAAGAGGCTGGCCATATGAATAGAATAGGACTCCATGCAGAGGGAATGGCCAATGGAAAGGATGCTTGGAGTGTCCAATGAACAGCAAGGAGGCCAGTGTGTCTGGGCAGAGGAGAGCCATACAATGGGCCAGATCCTGTAGGGCCTTGCAGGCCAATGGGAGGAATTTGACTTTTACTATGAATGAATTGATAAATCACTGGAGAGATCTGAGCAGACAATTGACATGGTCTAAGGTATATTTTTACAGAACTGTAATAGTTCTTGTGCTGAAAATAATACTCCACCTGGCAATAGTTCTCTGAGGTTTCTAGAATTCCCATCTTACAAATAAGCTGAAGAGTGGAAAAATCAAGTAACCTTAGGTGAGTGATAGAGCCAAGAATCAAACCCAAACCAAGCATTGGCTGTCTTCCAGACCTGGGCTCATTTTATGACCACCTTGAAAGAAGAGCTTCATGCCGGTTCAAGTTCATGATGACTGAAATACAGGTTTCAGGTATAGGAAGAGGTCGTCTGTCCTACCTGGCCTGGTAAATAGAAGGCAAAAAAAAAAAAAAAAAAATTAATTCAGACAATGACTACCGAGTTCCTATGTTTGTAGTTACCACGTGAAGGACTGGAGGTACAAACTCACCCGTTAGGTAGATTATGGTCTGAAAGGAGAGAAATGGATATGAACAAATATGTGCAAAAAAGTATTATAGGAATCACTTAAAAAGAATCTATAAGCTGCCGTTTAGACCAAGATGGGAGTGGTCAGTTCTAAGACGGAGCGGGTAGGCTCTTGACAGTTGTCAAAATCCTTTCTCATATTTAATGCTTTGTATTGTTAGGTTGTCCACTGGCTCTGGTTTTAGTTCAGATGGCTTAAGAAGAAAGATGTTTTCTCTCTTGAGGTACTTTCCAGGAAAAAAGCAGGTATTTCCTCATTTGAAGCTTCCTCCCTGGGTGTTGCCATTGACTAGTTTTGCGATTTCAGTCTCTTGAATTCTTCTGTCTGGGACACGTTGCAGACTGTTGGAAATCCAGAAAACAGAAGGGAACAGAAAGCTGTCTGTGCCTTTGATGTCAGTGAACTCTGCTTCATCGTGTGCGTCTGCAGGTCTGTTTCATGGCGTGTGTGTTTGTGTTAATGTGTGTGTGTGCATGCACATGCATCTCAGATTCTTGGAGAGCCCGCCAGGGCTGGGCAGCCCACCCATGGTTCTCCCCAAGGAAATTTTTTTGTTTACAAAACTTAATTGGTATCACATCACTGAGTTGGAGCGGGTGCCTCTGTTGGATAAAGCATTCATGTTCCAATTTCCTCCAAATAAACTCTTGCCTCTCCGCCACTTCTCCATCCTGCTGCCTTGGTGATTCCCTTGGACATGATTCTTCCAAAGCTCCCTTGCCAACCGTCAGAGAGGCAGTGCCATGAAAGAGAAACAGGATGGCCTGTGGACCTCTGGTCTATGCTGGGTTAGAATTCCCAATTCTGAAATTTCTGAAACTGGGTGACACTGGGAAATCCATGTAACCCTCTTCATCTGTAACTCAGACATAAAAGTACCTACTTCATAGTGTTGTCTTAAATAAGATAACCCATGCAATGGGCCTGGCTCGTAACAAAGGCTCAATGAGTGTTAGCTAGTCGTAGACTCACTTTAACAACATTGTCTTCTCACAGATGAACCGGTGGCAGTTCTGAGCACTGGGTCATGGCCTTGGTCAACAATAAGAACCATCGGTCCATCTGACCTCCAGACGGCTGGCCACTGGCTTGACTTATATTCCTGCTGGAAGGGAAGAGGGTAGAAGGTTGGAGAATCACAAGCCCCCTGCTGAGATTTCACCTCGGCTGCTTCCATCAGTAGATTCGCCCCAGGGATTGTAGAGATATTTTGTGTTCCTGGAACCTTGCTCTGGGCACCATCCCAAGAGAGCTCAGTGTTTAAAGCACTGTGTCCTCAACAGTCTGGTCTCAGACCTTACAAGACAAGATAAATTGTAGCAGCAGATGGGAGCCTTCCTTGGAGGGTTTCTAGGGAGGGCATGAGGAGACCATCGCCACAATCACCAACAGGCACTGACTTCGTCTACAGCGGTTTGCTGGGTGTCCAGTCCTTAGCATCAGCTCAGTGCCGACTTACTCCCTCTTCCACTCTGTGGTCACAGTTGCTTATACCCCATCGCTTTGACATGAGACAGCAGGGACAGACATCAGCCATAAATGTCTGAGATGGCTGCTCCCTGAAAGAGTCAATCACCGATTCATGAGCTTGAGGATGAAGCAGAATCCAAACTCCTCAGCAGAACCCACAAGTTCCACACAGACAGTGCTTTTCTGTTTTCCTAGGAGGCACCCCCAGGAAAGCAGAGTTGAGGCACCCAGATGTGGAGGCAGGGGCCGGCAGAGGGGGCTTTCTCGGGGAGTACATCCATTCTGCAAACAAGCATGCACCATCCCCGTATGCACCCCCTGCAGGCTCTGGAGTTCCCAGCCTGGAGCCTGGCTTGGGGAGGAGGAGGGCAGCAGGTGAGACAGGTACGTGGGTATGAGACAATGGGATACATGCAGTGATGGTGAACAAAATGCTCAGGGAGCACAGTGGAGGGCCTTACAGGAAGGTAGCTTGGTAGGAACTAGAAAATAAACAGATCCCCCAAGGATTTAAAAAATGCTGACTCACAAACTCCTGCAAGGGTAAAGCTTAAGCATCTTGAATTTGCTTTGTATCTTATCTGCCATGGAGTTGAAAGCATGTGATCAATGAATATGGAGGAACTGCTGCAACAGTAAATAAAAGGAAGCATTGGCTGGCAGTTGTGAGAGGTTGGGGGAGGGGTGCCCTAAATGTGGACTAACTGGCTCAGTGCTCACTAGGGATACAGTCAGCTCTCTGCCCGCCAGAATAACCTTCACCTGTCTTCATAGGTGATTCAGGCTAAATCAATTAAACTTTGGACACTAATCTGTCTAACCACAAAGTTGGAATTTGGCAGGTTACCCACTCCTCCAGAAGCATCTAGGAGGCCGGTATTCTTAGAAAGGTGCTTTGTGTTTCCAGAAAGAAAGATGTTTTGAACATCTGAGGTTTTATCCTTCGCAGGGTGTGCTCAGTAAGGGCATCATTACACTTGGGGAAGAAAACCAGACCCGAGACACGTGAGATGGGAGAACGTGTTCCAGCATGTCAGAAATAGACCAGAGAGTCGTCATCAGAAATAACCCCCAGAGCAAGCATGGCATTGGAATGGATACCTAGAATGTAGGAACACTAAAGCAATCTTCTATTTATGCTCAGATAACATCAGACCCCTCTGGGGTCATGTGTCTAACTCCAGGAGCTTCAGTCGAGAAAGGGCAGCAGAAATTGGACAGGCTTCAGAGGACAGTTGTCAAGATGATTGAAGGGCTGGAAATAATACCTACCAGAAAGGATAAGGGAGACAGATCTGGCACCAACTCGCTGTGCCATTTTAGACAAGTCACTTCAACTCTGAGGAGTTCCATTCCCTCTTCTATGAAATGAGAATGGTGGCCTGACTGAGCGCTCATGACCTCCTGGGTTTCACAGTACATTTGTAGTCCAGAAAGAGAGAAAGCTAGGCAATAACTTTCTCTTTCATTTTAATTATATGCCTATCTGTTACACATCTCCGTCTTCTTCCTTACTGGAGACAGAATAAGAGAATAAAGGTTGAGACTATAGATTCAGATATTTTGTTGAAGTAAAAGTGATGCAGTAGAGGGCTTTTCCCAAACAGGGCAGAATTCAGAAAATTAAATAGAGCTAACCTTTGAAGTTTTTGTTTAAAATAACATTTCAGTTCTCACATCTTCAGAAATTGTAAGCCAGCTCTCTCACATGGAGCCCTTTCCCCTTACCCAATCCATGCTGCCATGAGAGCTTCTAATGTCCTCCCCTTGAGTGAGGTGAGATGGGAATGGTCATTTACTTGCTCCCAAAGAGATGCCAGTAATCTGTGCCTACAGATTACTTTTTTGTAGGGTACAAAATCCATGTAAAAGCGAGAGGAGAGAAGCACCTACAGGAAAGCCTCGCCCTTCCTTTAATGACGTTCCCATAGTCAGAGACTGCCTGCTACCTGCTTTCAGCACGTAGTGGAGAGGAAGCCCAAAAGGGTGACTTGCCCCTCATGGCACTAGCCTTAGAATTCTGCCCCCAGGCTCTGCTTCCTTCTCTCCAGAGGAGCCATGGATTGGGGAGCAAGAGTAGGAGACACATGGAACAATCTGAGACAGTAGCTGGAAAACTAAACTCTAGAGCCTATGGTTCCCACTCATCACTGCCTGGGGTGTGAGGGACTCAGTCTGATCCAAAGGCGCAGGGCCATGTCGCATGGAGTGTGGAGCCCAGCATCATGGTCACACTGACCGGGGCGAGCACCCTGGGTCCCAGCGTCCAAGTGCTGATAGTACTCTCGGTCAGAATGGTTCCCAGCCTGGGCTGCATTTTGCAATCAGCTGGGGCGCTTTAAAAAAAATACTGATGCCGAGGCTTCATCTGAGATGAATTAAATCAAGATCTCTTGGATTTCAGGAGGAATTTCCTTACACTATAGACTGGACCATGAACCACTATATGCTTCCACTGGCAAATGAACTTAAAACACACAGAACATCAGAAGAATCACAGAGGAATAGAAAATCCCCAGTTTATCATATCCTATCCCTAACATATATAACACGCCTTAAAAGATCCTCTTCTTGTGGAGATGCTATGTTTGTTATGCCTATGATAAGCATGCTTTTACTCAGTACCCTTTTATTAGCTTTGATTATCTGATGTACCTGAGGAACATCTGCCCCCAACGAGTTGTCTGCAAAAAACTTGGTTGCAGGTCAGTCTTAATAGCCACTTTATTTTTTTATTTTTTTGCAGTATGCAGGCCTCTCACTGTTGTGGCCTCTCCTGTTGCAGAGCACAGGCTCCGGACGCACAGGCTCAGCAGCCATGGCTCACGGGCCCAGCCTCTCCGCGGCATGTGGGATCCTCCCAGACCGGGGCACAAACCCGTGTCCCCTGCATCGGCAGGCGGACTCTCAACCACCGCACCACCAGGGAAGCCCAATAGCCACTTTATTGCTCTTTCTCCCGACTAATGTGATTTTGTCATAGTGCCTGGCACTTAGTAGGAACTCAGTATGTTTTTGATAACTGATGGGCAATTCTTGATCTTGGCCCTGAAAATTTCAGCTCACTGGATGCTTAGATGCTATTAGGATAATTTATTCAGAACTTAGAATGATGGTAGCACTAAATCAATATTTCACATCCATAGGGGCTATTGGCTATAGTGTAGATTTACAGAATTTATTTCCATCTACAGTTTTCCTGCCCTATCTCATCTGTCAGATAAAGGGCTTCCATTTGCACTCTCACTGCAGGATATTTTCACCTTGTCTGTATATGCATCATTAAATAGTTCAAGATTAATTGCAGAAGAGATAAATAGCAATCTTTCTTGCTGTTGATGGCAAATTTCAGAGCCAGAATCTTTGATTCCCCTTAAACCTGGGTTTTTGTTGCTGTTGTTGTTATTTAACATTCCTTTGCAGCTCTCCTATAGGTGCTAGATGATGGATGGGGCAGGAGTACAATCTATCAAAGCATTCTGCTGGCATACAGATTGCAAAATCTATTTTGCCAACCATCGGTACCCACTTCAAACCTCTGTTTCTCAGCCCTATTCATCTTTGTTCAAGCTTCTGTCTCTTGAAAGGCTTCATTCACAACCACCCTCTTTGCCTCATCATCTCCTGGTCATTCTTCAAGGTACCTCCTCTCAGAAAGCCTTCCTCAGGAGGCTTTATCCTGATAATATCTACCATTGCTCCCTATAGGACCAAACTACCACTGAATTTGAGCTCCTTGAGGACAGATATCGTGCTTATTCACTTCTGAATTCACAGCATTTAGCAGATTTTAGACATTTGATAAGTTTTTAATTAATATGTACACTCAACATATAATTGTCCAGCCATCATCCAAAACTACAGTCTTCTAAGAAAAAACATTTTCTATCTCCTAAAAATAAAAACAAGTCACTGTTCTTTGCTACCCAAGTTCCCAGGCTGGAATGGTGGTTCCTCTTTGATTCGCTTCTCTTCCCATAGCAAGTCCATCGTTTCTTTGGAATATGCCCTATAGCCCCCGACTCGCCACATGATGGCCCCCGAGCCTCGGCCGTGACCTCCTCGCCTTCCTCGTGCAGCTCTGTTCAGTATTGCCTCCTCACTTGCCTCCCCTCTTGGTAGGTCTCTCTCACCCCCACCCAGTGTTGCAATCAGCTTTCATCTAATCTTCACAAAGGGAAAGGCTTGCTTTTGCTTTGCGCTTGCTCAAGAACCTATGATGGCTCCCTATTCGTGTTTGTTTTTCCCTAAAATGCTTCTTTTATTCCTTGTCTGGCTTCATTCAGACTACTTATCCTAACCCTCTTTGCTCCCGTCCTCCTTGCACCCACTCAACATAGATCGTCCACTCCAGTTCAGTGGGTTGTTTTCCGTCCCCTCCCATCGGCACGTCCAGCGCCCTCCTACCCTGCTCACTCTGACCAGCCTGCTGTGGAGCTCTGTTCAGTTCCTCACTCAGCAGGCAATGCCCTCACCTCCACTATATGCCTGAGAGCCCACCTACCTTCAAGGCTCATCCATACCCCATCTCTTCCAGGACACCCGCCCTCATCACTCCAGTCCCCACTCAACTCTTCTCTCCCTGGTTTCCTTTTACATTATTAGCTGGTACCATGACTGCTTAGAGTTCCCAAAATATTGCATATGTTTTAGTATCTTTTCCCCTACTTCATTTTAAGCTCTGAGATCATACATAACATTTCTTTGGTATTCTTCCCTTTGCCTATCACAGTGGATCCGGCAGACTTGTTGATGGTTATAATCTCTTAGTCATTGTGACTGATGGGAATGTTAGGAGAGGTCTGGTCGAAAGGTTATCAAACGCCAAGAAACAAACTCTGAACTTGTGTGGGGAAAATAAAGTTGGTCCATGTAGATTATTTTTTATGTAATTAAGATACATATTAGGCCAACTATTTAGGTGATGCTAATAATCATCATCCTAGTAAACTATAACCATTATTTCAATTTAATTGAACACACATGACAGCATTTAATGAGTGTGTTCCACGTGCCAGCATTGTGGTGAGGTAGAGCTAGAGGTTCCCAAAAGGAATAAACTGTAGGCAGCTAATAACAACACTAGGTAGACTATGGGTAAAATTATAATAGTGGTTTAAAAAAATTTAAGCATATTTTGGTTTATAGTTTATGGAAAAACTCTTGGACTCAGGGCATTGATATAGGATGTAGGAATTTTAAAGGAAGAGGTAGAACCTCACAGGATAGTAGGGAGCTAGGGGGCTGAGGGGAAGAGTGAAGTAAGGTAATAGTGCTAAGAGGAGCAAACTGAATGGAATTTGAAAGTGCAGGAAAACAGTTTTTAGAAAATGGTTGATTATATGCCATTTAGTTGGAGCATAAGGTATTGGGAAAAGGGAGGGAGTGGCAGAAAATCTGGAAAGGTAAAAAGTTTCATTGGTACCAGGATTTTTGGGTGTCAAGAGTTTGGACTTTTCCTATAAGAAAAAAGAAGCCATTGAAAGGTTTTGAGCAAAGTCCTGATTGCAAATTCTTGCAGAATTCTGTGGCATAATTCCCTTTATGATGTTGGAGAAGTAAAAGCTTGGCCTATGGCAACCAATTTCCTTTTTGCTTGAAATGCTAGACTTGAAAGAAATATGTCACATAAAGCTGAAAACTGTCGAACATCTCAGAGAGCCAGGAGTTTGCTCTCTAATGTGTGGGATTTTGCTAAATGTATAATATTTGCATGTTTCCAGCGTTGTCATAGAAGCAAATGGCATGTTTTTGAGAATGTAGCTCTCCTGTGGTGTTTCCTGGCTAGGACAGGATGTACTTTCACTTGGAGGGTTGGATATCTGGAGCCCAAACTGGGGTCGACTTGTACCTTCCAGAGTTGAAGTGATTGGAGTTGAATGGCGGCCACCATCTGCAACACAAAACATTCTTTCAGTCTTTAGCAAGAGGGTCCCACTAGTGGAAAAGTACATCAGGGAGGCTGAAGTCAAAAGGAATTCACTTTCACTGAAAATTTCATTTGCATTTATTTATTCAGACTTAATATTTGCTGGAAGTGGAAACTTGTGTTCATTTTCTTTGGATCATTAAAATGTGCTCATCTGAGCCATAAACAAAGCCAGCCGTGCCCAGATATCAACTAGAACAGCTCGATTAGTGATAATTGCATCACAGCTCCCCTGTGCATTTCACGGAAGCTCATTTGATTACAGTTACTAAAGACAATCTTGACAGATGGAGGGGATTAGACAAGTGGTTCTTAGTAGTTTCCACCCTCAGAGAGATTTGACCAGGAAAGGATGCGGTCATACAACTGCTCTCCCTCAAAAGCATTTCAACACCTCAGCTAAACTGGTGGGGAGAATAGAGTAATAGTTTAATAAATTTTTAAAAGTTTATTTTAGCTATGGTTTATGGTAATACTCCTAACAGGGGCTTAAGACAAGATACAAAATTTCGACAGGAAGAGGTAGGACTTTGTAGAGTATTGGGGAATGAGGGAAAAGGTGGAGTAGATTAATAACGCTTCAAGGAGCAAATTGCATGGGATTTGAAAGCATAGGATCAAGAAAGCAATTATATCTGGAGAAAATGTATTGTTATTGTCTGGCTTCAAGTACGAACATTTAACCTTTAAGGAACTGGTGTTACCAATCGGAGTCCCATGAATTATATTGTTAGGGCCATTTCTCAGATAACTGATAAATGAAAATCAAATTGAAGAACTCTAACAAGGCAAGGAGAGGTGAAAGAATGGGTGAGAGACGGTCCAAGGGCACATTTTGGAGAGAACCAGCCCAAAGAGTCTGGGCGTGCAGTGCTTCTAGGAATGGAGCAATTTTGAATCTTGACTTTCAGATTCTTAGCTGTAAATGCCTCACTTTACAGCCCCTCAAGTTCAAACCTGACCTGAGACACACCCTCTTTCTGTGTGATCACCCTTCAATGGTGTGCACGTAGCAGGTGCTCAAAGATCCTTCGCTGAACAAATCTTCATAGATACTTCAACCTCACACATTTAAGTGAATCTAAACCTGAATGAAGAGATCTCCATGTCTGCTTAGGATCCCTGCCCTGTTTTCAAAGGACGCAAAGGCTGAATGTCTCTCTTTGTTGATTTGTGCATAGTAGTTATCTCTTTTTTGAATGTTAGTTTTTTCCCATGTTTTTGATAAATCTGAGTTGATTGCAAAGGTAAAATAAGAACTTCCTTTCCCCAGGGCTTTATTCATTCTTCCAAATTGAGCCGGAAAACACTATTATTAATTTTACCGACACTTGGGAAAACTTTTCCCTAATATATTGCTTCTAGGGGACACTGGCAAATTCTTAAGCCTGGGTAACCAATATGAAAGATCTGGAAAGAATCAAGTATAATGAGAATGTCTGAAAGAATTTGTTCTCTTGAGCAAACTAGCCTATTTCTAATAATTTCATTATTTTTATTAACATTATTTTTTTTTGAACTTCTAAAATAAATTTGTACCATAGCCATCTCCTCTCCTTGTGGCTTTAGAAATACTATCCACCATCTATGGAGCATTGATTATGTTCTGGTCATTCAGCACAGACCTCATTTGACCCTCACAGTAACCCTATGAGAAACGTGCCGGAAACTGAGGATCAGAGAAATTAAATGACTTGGTCACATCTACTAGGGGATGGAGAAGGGGTTTGAACTCAGGACAGAATGAGGCTAAAGCCCATTTTCCTACCCTACTGTGCTACTTCTCTAAGACCTGAGGAAACTGCTTTGTACCCCAACATGAACCGAACTCCGTTAAAAATAAGCACAGAGGCCAAAGACTTATCTCTCACAGGGTAGATTGCTTGGTGCCTCCCAGAAAATTTCAGCCTAACACCCTGAGATTAGTTAGCTCTGCATCTCTGATCCATGGAGGTCTGTTTAATTCAAGTCACATGTGGGCATTTTGACTCCAATTATAACGTCAGTTCTAAATCTGTTGGTATGTCACAGAGGCACAAGTTAAAACCCAGGAAAGAACTTGAGCTGTTACTGTTCCCAAGCAGAAACATCCTTGGAAGCTTATCTGAACAGAAGGCCTATCTGAAAACTTGGAGGTTTGCCCAGCCTTGGTTTCCTGTCTAACTGCAAGTAGAGAGACCCAGACATGGAGCCAAGAGGTTCACACTTGTGGGATCAGCAATCTAAATTTGAGGATTTGGACCAGTAAAGCCAGACGCAGCCTGCAGCCAGGACCCTGCCAGCATTACCACTCCAATGGGCCCAACGGTACGAGGAAAAACTGGCAGAAGAAGATAAGAGTTATAAATGAAGTAATAATAAAACAAGGCAAATCAACCTCCCAACTGGCAGAGATGGGGAGAAAGATCCCCTCTGGATTATTTTTGTAGATTATTCTGCTATCCTTGGCATCCAAAAAGGATCTTTTGCTATCGGTGACAATGCTGGTAACTAACATGTATTGAGCACTCGCCATTTTTGTGATACTCTACTTAGCACCTTACACATATTATTGCAATGGTGAGTGATTATAATGAAAGTGGCTGAAAAGGCAAATGTGCACCTTAAGGGTTTCTACAGAGGGTTTCCTTTTGGCACAGTCTTTGCTATAAAGGAGACAACTCTGTTTTTAGAGCTGCATCACCTCAACTGCCTGCACTGTTTTCGAAATCCCAGCCCAAGGTCACCTTGAGTCAAGATGCTTCGCTGTTGCCGTGCCATGGCCATGACTGCAGGAATAACCCCATCACCTACTTTGGGAAGCAGAACCTCTGATGTACCCAAGGTCCTTTAGCAGATATTTCCGGCCACCTCCCAGTGATGCTTCCTGCTCTGGCTACACTTAACCCCACAATCAAACCATATCTCTTCCCTGCTCTACACCCTCCCTTTGCTTAGAAGAGACAGGGCAACATCTGTGAGAGAAAGGGCAACCTTTCTTTATGTGTTGTTTTCTCAGGAGGGAGGAAGATGTCCTAGATATCCACAGAAGACTTCCTGTCTCATTGGCCAAAATATAGTCATGTACCCATTTCTAAATCCAACCTTCACAGGAATGTGACTGCCATGATTATCTTAGACCCATTGGGATCTACCCCTGGAGCTGGGGGTGGGGGTGACTTCCCCAGAGTCATGTGAGCAGGGGTAGACACTGGAATAAATGGAGGTTGGGAAGGGAGAGCCGAGGGGACCAGACACTGTGTAGTAACCACCAGTGTCCTACACAGGCCTCCATATTTCACAGCTGGGACTGTCCTTCCCACCTCTGCCCCAGGGAAAGTCTTACTTTCCCTCAAGTATCACCACTCCAGGGCTGAGTCCTGCTCTTCTTAAGGAAAACAAACCCTTCCCTCTTTATTTTTCCACGCCACTCTGTACCTACCTCTATTGCAGCACTTACACCCCCATCCTCCTCCTCTTCGTCCTTCTCCTTTTTTACAGATATCTTCTTTTTACACGTATTACACATATCTCTTCCAGGCGGACTAGGAGCTCTGTGATCAAAAAAACCGTGTATTTGGGCTTCCCTGGTGGCGCAGTGGTTGAGAGTCTGCCTGCCAATGCAGGGGACACGGGTTCGTGCCCCGGTCCGGGAAGATCCCACATGCTGCAGAGCGGCTGGGCCCGTGAGCCACGGCCGCTGAGCCTGCGCGTCCGGGGCCTGTGCTCCGCAACAGGAGAAGCCGCAACAGTGAGAGGCCCGCCTACCACAAAAAACAAAAAGCAAAAAACAAAATAAAACATGTATTATTCAATGTGGTATTTCCAACACCTAGCTGGAATAAAATAGGTGCTCAATAAATGTTGGCTTGAAATTATTTCTGAATTTCCTTTACGAAAGTCTATTTCATCATTACCTAGAATGTGGGGCAGGGTGCAGAGTTGATTTAAAAAGTGGGAGAGAAGAAAAGATGACTCTGCTGTTGGTTTGTTTATTTGAATTTATTTTTTTTATTTATTTATTTTTTGCGGTACTCGGGCCTCTCACTCAACCACTGCGCCACCAGGGAAGCCCTGTTTGAATTTATTTTTAACCTGCCTAATTCAAAAAAAAGGATGTAAGGGAGCAGGGGTGCCAGCTGTCATGTACTATGCTGAATGTCACTATGCCTGTATTCCCCATAGCACACAGGAGAGGGTGGGGTACAGCGATTCAGACCTCATCCGTCTGTATTCGAATTCAAAGACTGGCATATTTCCTAACTTGCCCAAGGCTCTGGCAGGGAAAACTCAGATCCCCAAACTCAGGTCATTCTAGTGCAGCAATAACCATCTGGGTTTTCAGCAACTTGGATGGAGCCATCTGTTTTCCCAGCCCACATAAAAATATGCGCAAGAAGGGTGCAAATCAGCAAATCTACAGCTTCCAGGGGACCCAGCTGGGATGAGCCCTCCCTCTGAGGACCGCTGAAAGGTAAATCCGGCACTGGAAGACAGAGGGCCAGCAACAAGACTAAGGGACCAAGCAAATCCAGATTCTGTCATCCCTTCTTGCCTTTGCCTAGAATAGAGCCCACCTGGCTCCCTGGCCACGTGGCCATTGTGCTTGTGCGAGGGTCACCGTGGAGCATGCTGAGAGCCCGGAAAATTACCAGCAGACTCACACAGTTCCCACCGGGCCACCAGGAACTGGCCACAGAGGAACTCCCTTCTCTGGCCCTCCTGGGTCCTCTGACTGTCCAGTCAACCCTCGCGTTCTCACATAACGAGCATGGTGAGCCCAGGTGGTCGGGAACAGAGGGGTTTTTTGTGTCCTGGTCTTAGAGAAGAGACCACCTTAGCTTTTCCCACATACCCCCCTTCCATGGCTGCGGCTTCTCCTTTCCTACCACGCCACATCACAGAAGGGAATTTAGAGCCGTCTTGGCTCCCCAGCGAAGACAGAGAGCAGTGGATTCCACATGAAAAATGGAGTAAAATGGGGGTGCTGTTAGCCAGCCACCCAGGTGCAGGCGGCTTTTGGCAGCCCAGGACCTTGGCAGTTATTTAGAAGGGCCTTTCTCATGGTTATTACAGTTAATTGTCACAGAGTTACAGATTCATCCATAGGCAAAGAGCCAGCTCCAAAGCCCCAGGGAATTTCAGACGGATTAATAAGAAAAATGGCATGCACGTAAGGCAGCCGATTTTCTATAAGGAAATGATTTCATTATTTCTTTATTCCTCACTCCTGGATCCCGTGCTTGTTACATGTTCTCCTTCACATCTTGGAAGACATCTGTCCAACGGGGCTCTAGGTCAGGGGAAATTACTGTGTTCCTTGTTTTTAATTTGGCAACACACTTCCACGGTGGGACTAGTGCGTTTTTCATGACTCCTGATTCATCTCAGAAAGATGCATTTCAATCTGGCCATCTTCTAGACTCAGTGGTATTTTGCTGTTAAACCAAAATTCTGCAGAGAGACAATGATGCAGTCTTAACAAGATAGCATGAATAGCAGCATCACCATTTGCGTAAAGAAAGCCCATGTGCAGTTGGGAGCCAGAACAGTAGCTTAACTGACATCACACACAGAAACAGGGGATCTGTTAATTAGAGCTGGTGCTGAGCAAAAAGACACGTACTGAGCTTTGAATGTAACTTCCTCTTCCAGTTTCTTTTTCTCTTATTTTTGTGCTAAGGTCTCTATCATTACTCCTGAGAAGCAGGAATTATCTCACAAAGTATACTGCTCTTTGGCATCAACCCCTGCTGGTTCACTCTGTCCCACAAACCCTACTAGTCCAGCGTAGAGGGAGAGAGCTGTGTATCTGCTAAATCCCCCTCCATCGCAAATGATCAGTGCCTGGATTCATCTTTCTTTGCTGCTTGTGAATTTCCATTTCCTCTAAGCCTTCTCTCCATCACATAGCCCCAAGAAGCACAGGTTAATGAAAAAATGAAGAGCTTGACTTTATAAGTGAAACATTCTCTCAAAAAGCAGAAACTAAGCGAACTAATATCTGTGCAGGAAAAAGAAAAGTTTTTCTGAGCTGTTTAAGAGTAATGATTTAATGACCATGTTGCTACTTAAAGATATTCTTATTTTGCTCATTATTGCTATTTCCCATTTAAATTTTTCAGTGTGACTGAGGAGTCTATCATACCAAGTCCAAGCTTCTAGTATTTAAAAAATGCATGAAAATAATGCAGAAAATAACTGGCTTGCTCCCAGCACATAAACTAGTCAGGCAAGACCTGGGCAGAATAATACTTTATGGCAGTGGTTGGCTATGTGTGTTTTCTGTAGGGGCCAGAGAGTAAATATTGTATGTTTCATGGGCCATGCAGGTTCTGTTTCAACTGTTCAGCTCTGCCCTTGTTAACACAGAAGCAGCCATACCCAATACATGAATAAACGAGCATGTCTGTGTTCCAATAAAACTTTATTTTTAAAAACAAACCACAGACCAGATTTGGCCCATAGGTCATAGTTTGCTGACCTCTGCTTCATAGCAAAGCCCTAACAAATTTTCTTCTTTGGCTAAACAGTGAGTGGGAGCTTGCAAAACCAAAGCTGTTCTGAGGGGATGACACATCCCCGCATGAGATGGTAGCCAGCACACAATAACTGGGTTTCTTCCTTTTACTTTCTAACAATTAATAACTGACAATTTAACAGCTATTTTCAACTTAGAAAGTACATGTTATCTACTTGAACTGCAAATTCTGTGAGGTAATATCAACATAATGCAGATTATTTATTATCTTGGACTTCCAGTTTCTGGGAATAGCAGGTAGGTTATCCAGACCAATTATCCTATGGAAAACAACTGAAAATACAAAAGGCATCAACCTAAAAGCACCCAAGAGCTAACAAAGTAGGAAGCGACTACCAGACCTAAATGGAGACAAAATATTAAGCAAACACAGAAACAAATTTTGCCCTGATAACATGTGCTGATCCTGGCAAAATTGAACTTTCCTTTTGGTGACTTCATGGGGTGATAAGGACAGAAATCAAAGCCTCGGGCCTGTACAGGCTAGAAAATCTACTAAGAAATCACCACTACAGTAAACTTGAACCTCAAAGGAATAACCTCTGGGGTAAGAGAAAGCCAGAAGTGAAGCACCCTTCCTGCAAGTAAGCAGGTAGTTTTCACATCCTCAGGTAGATCAAGGAGCCTCAAGCCTTGAACTTGGTTTAAGGTGATAGTTCCTCCAGACATCTTTCCGAAGAAAATATAAATCATATCTAGAAGAAGATACATGTAATTTATCCTGGGCCTTGAATTACTCCTACAAACTGTTTTCCAAGCACAAGAACCTAGCATATAGTCAAGAAAACTGGCTAACAATTAAAGCATCAGGATGTCAACTAAAAACAGATTTGCCAATACTTTAGCTATTAGAGTTATCAGAGACTGGTTAGAAAGCAAGAATATTTACTGTTTTTAAAGAAAAATAAAGAGCAGGCTTGATAGCAGAAAACTATAGAAATGACAGCATAAATTTTTCTTTAAAGAACCAATTGAATATCTAAAAAGGGAAAGTGAAACAACCAAAAATTTAAAACTTAATAGAAGTTTTTAATAACAGATTAGACATATAAAAGAAAGAATCAGCTGTTAGTAGCCCCATATTTGAAAAAGAGGTGCCCAATATCCCACAATTAGCAAGTGCTTAAAAGTGACGTTTATTTTTTTGGATTGGAAGTCCCACTAACTTTTCAGTATGTGGCCAACTTTGTAGTAATACATAGTTTTATTGCTAAGGGAGAGAGGAAACCTCATCTTCTTCTCTTGCCCACCTTAAACTGATAATTTTCAATCCAGTTTTGGAGCCCCATTCTGCCTAGTAACAACAAACTCCCCATTGGGTCACCAAAACATTGATCCCTTTGTCCTATCTAGGAATTTTGGTCTTGTGATCAAATTCACTTGATCTGCCACAATGGAATTCAAGTTCTTACCTTTAGTTTCAGTTTGTTCTAGATAATGAAATGAATAAAGGACAGCCTGCTACCCATCAAAGGGCCCTTGTGTTTAATAATCAAACATAAACAAATTTGGTAATTGAGAAAAAAGCAATGAAAAAAGTGTTAATGTAATATTTCTTCATCTAAAATTATTTAAAAATCTATCCATGAGGGTGTTCGATCCACTGGTAGTCCCACTGCTCAGAGAGAGGGCTATGTAATCCTGTAGTCAAACAACCCTGGACACTGCCCTTAGCCTGATGCTCCCAAGGTCCTCTGACCCCTTCTGTAACTCACTTCACTGTGGCTGAACTCTGCCCAGATACCTTCCCAGGGATCACAGAGACTTGACCAAATCAATAGGATTAAGTTTTTTTGGCTTCTAATAATAGACTACAGTCCAAACGATACCCCTGTCCTAATTTTGTATTATAGTTTTCATGAATTGTAATTCTCTGTATATTTTAAGCCCCACAAAACTGTCAATATGCATTGTATTTACCATCTGTTCTACCTATTGCTCTTCGTTCCTTTTGGGATTTCTGGTATAACTTTCCTCCTGTCCAAAGAATTCCCTTTAGCATTTCTCTTAGTGTGGGTCTCCCGGTGATGAATTCTGTGTTTTTATTTGTCTAGAAAAACATTTATTTCACTTTCACATTTGAAAAATATTTTCACGGGGTAATCAATTCCCCGGTTGACATCTTTGTTTTTTCCTTTGCCCTTTGGAGACATTGTTGCATTGTCTTCTGGCTTTTATTTCTCTTTTGAGAAAATAGTTATAAGTCTGATTGATGTTCCTTTAAAGGTAATGAGTCAGTTTTCTCTGGATGCTCTTAAGACTTTGGTTTGCAGAAATTTTACAATCATGAGCCTAATTGTGAGTTCTTTTGTTCTTATCCAGCTTGGAATTAGTAGCACTTCTTTGATATCTTTCATTAGTTTTGGGAAAAAAATCTCAGCTATTATTTTTTTCATATATTGCTTCTGCACTATTATCTCTCTCCATTTCTTCTGTGACTCGTTTTATGTACGTTGGATCTTTTCTCCATGTTCTACATATCTCTTATGTGAGTTTCTTCATTTTTCAACCTTTTGCTCTCCGTCCTTCAATCTGAATGTTTTAACTGATTTATCATCCAATTAACAAATCCTCCTTTGTTATGTCCAATGTATGATTAAACCTTATATTTAGATCCTAATTTCAGTTATTACGTTCTTCAGTTGTAGAAATTCCACTGATGCTTTTATAGACTTTAATTCTTTAGTGAAATTCTCCCCCTTGACATCTATTTTTCTTGAATATATTAATCAGGTTTTTAAAAAATCTATGTCTCATAATCCTAATATCTAGGTTAACTATGGGTCTGTTTCTATTGTCAGATTTTGTTTAGAATTCCGTTTCTTGGTACATCTAGTTATATTTTATTGACAGTACAACATTGTTTATGAAAAACTGTAGATGTTCAGGATGATGTTATCTTTCTCCAAAGGAAATTTATCCTGTCCTCTGGCAGACAGCTATAGTAGCAAGCAATTTGTAGTCTCTGTTAGTCTTTACATACCTCTGGCATATCAACTGAGAACCTAGGGTATTTACTGGTGAAACCGAGGGTAGACATCAGTTAGATCCATTAAACTATAACTTGCTTAATAAATAATAAACTGTAAACTGCCTTCAATTTTCAAGCTCGCTGCAATTGTTTTTACAAAAACTTACATATCCTCCAAGCGTCACACAGCCTAAACAATAAGATGTTTGCCCAAGTTGTTTTTCAAGAACTTGGAGTCAGCTGTGTCCAGTTCAAGCTCCAGCCGGTTAAGACTGGTTGGGACCACCAACCCATCAACTGGGCATGTGTGAGTATCCGATTCATGACCTTTTGGTGTCAGAGGGACCAAAACTTCACCCTCAGAACATGCTAACACTGCCATTTCCTGAATATGCATCCCATGAAGAAGCATGTATCTTAGCTGTGCCTGCACAGAATGATTACCTCACCTTTTTCTTCCCTGCAGTCACCTTTCCTCAGCACGCCTCAGACCACCCTGCTTCTTTATCACATAAATATTCCAAGCCCCTCACCTTCAGGGAGGCAGATTTTAGGTTTGTTCTCCTGTCTCCTCACTTGGCTGCCTCACGAAGAAACCTTTTCTCTGTTGCAAACCTCAGCATCTCAGCTTTTGGCTTGCTGCACGTCAGGCAAATGAGCCTGGTTCTGGAACATGAGAAGTCCTCCTGAGCAGACCCTGAGCTTCAGTTTTTATCTCCTCACCCTCCTGAGACTGCTCCAAACTCCTTTTTGTTTTTAACCTGCTTTCTGCTTGACTTTTTAGCCTCTTGCTTGTACACCTTAAGAATGTGACATATGCCTCTAGATGAACACCAGAGGATCCTCTACACCTCTCTTATCTCAGGAGATCTTGGCCTCAGGTGCCATCTCCCCAGGTAGTCCTGAACTCCACCGTTTGTCTCCCTGGTTGCATAAGACTGCTGAAAGCTCTGATGGATTCTCTGCCTCTTAGCCTCTACCTTCTGTCCAATTCTCAGCTTTTCCTTCTGTGCCAAAAATTGGCCAATCCCCTGAACGTGGCACAGAGAATATTGGCCTTACCTTAGTGAGTTTCTCTCCTTCTGGGATCTTGACTCCCTGGGTCCTGGATACTTTGGCTGCTCTTTGATGTCTTGTAAAAATGTGTATTTTGTGCTTTTATATGGACTTTCTAGGTGTTTTCAACAGGAGACTTGATCTGTTGTGAGATACTCCATTATAGTCAGAAGTAGGATAAGCTTCCTATAATAGAAACATAAAATTTTTATCTCTCTGCTTTCACCTTTCTTCTTTTGTCGGTACAAGAAAATTAGGCTCTAGATTCCTTCTCGATACATTAGAATCTTCTTCCAATACCACTTAAATGTCTTATGCCTTCATTACTTTAGGGTTAACCCTACGTTGTTGATGCTTCTGAATATGCCCAGACCTTCAATAAGAGAATGTATCTGTCACATGTTTCTTGAGATGTGGGCTTCTAGTTCAATGTTAAAAAAAAAAGCACAAATTCTTTCAGAGACTAAAAGGGGATTCATTGAAGTCTGTTTAAATGGAAAATAAACTAGAAAAGGGAATGAGAGATCTCAGAGAGGTGCGGTTAAGGTGTGGCTCTTGGGTCTTAGAAGGGAACAGATGAGCAAACCACTAGCTGAGTAGCTAGTTAAGCAAAAGGGGAGGATAAGAAGTAGACGAAATTATTTCCTTATTTAGTGGCTTTTTAACACAAGCCAAATTATCACTGGAATTTTGGCAGTCAGCAGATTCCAAATGACTAGATGATCAAGTTAAGAAATCACATTTAACTCAGGTCCTGAACCGTTACCATCAACCTCTGGACATGAAGCAGTCAGGGAGTGAGGGGAAAAGAGAGGGGCTGATTTTATCAAGAACATTTTGACATACTAAAATTAGATATCAGGAAAAAAATGCCCACAGTTTTTACTTCTTGCTTGCTTTCTTCTCTCCCTATGACTCCTAGAAGTATGAAAGTCAAAACTCAAAGCAACTGAGATATTTCCATAAAAAATAACCAGTGCTATGTTACCAAATTTCCAGGTGATCTTAAGTGATGTTATCAATAAACAAATAAATCACAATTTCACCGTAATCCATAGAGAAGGACATTTACCACTTCTGTTCACCTCCTATAATTGGCACTAATACTAAATGTTCATTGAAGAAGGAGAAAAAATAAATTATTCTGCTATTTTATCTTTTAGGAATGTTAATGCACTTTCTAACACAGAGGTCCAAAGTGTCTAAACTTTTGCATTGATATACAGGGCTGTGCCCTGCTTTTTCTTTCTTAAAAATGCTGACTTCACCTCACAATTTCAATACTCTAGTGTTATTTTCTTCCAGGAGTGCAGCAAAACAAAACATATTGCCAGTAAACAGCTAATGATTTCCATGGTTGTAAGCATGCAAACAGCTATGCATTTATGGAACTAGGTATCCATTCTCTCATATCTCTGCAGGTTTGGTATGATTTTCCAGCCCAACCATGTTTCCCCCGCCATGAAATAAGACAGATAATTAGTGATCTGGGGGACTGCCTGTCAGTACTGCACAGAATCTGCAATTCTGCCTGTCTTAATGGTCATGTACAAATTAGGAATACCAAGATAGAACACTTTAACAGAAAAGAATGCATCAACTTTTCCATTCTCCAGCTCACTCCAGCCAAGTGACACTGACGGACCAGCTCTGACCAGGAGTTCAAAGCTAGTTTTTCTTTTTTAACATCTTTATCGGAGTATCATTGCTTAACAATGGTGTGCTAGTTTCTGCTTTATAACAAAGTGAATCAGCTACACATATACATATATCCCCATATCTCCTCCCTCTTGCGTCTCCCTCCCACCCTCCCTATCCCACCCCTCTAGGTGGTCACAAAGCACCCAGCTGATCTCCCTGTGCTATGTGGCTGTCAAAGCTAGATTTTTAACCCACCCTCATCTATTGACAAGCAATTGATGAGAGATCGTAAAGGCCAGTTACTCAGAGAATTTTCATGCCACTGAAGCCAATAATTGTAGCTTAAAAAGAAGTGGTGGCTTTATATTTTAATTATTAATCTCGCTTTCCGCAGATGTGCTCTGAATCTGCCCAACTACCCGTTGGCTTCAGCCAAGTGAACTATTTCCCTTGTTATGCATGCAGAATGGTAGTAAATAAAATATTTGTCCTACAAAGCATTTCTCTTATAAATATGATTTGCTAAGATCCATCAGTTTTCCTGAAGATTCGAGACAGGGAGATGTAAAAAAAAGAAAAAATACAACCAGCCTAAAGTGTGGTATGATGACAGGGCACCATCTTATTTTGTTCATTGGATCTCCATTTGGTGTTAATATTATTCCGGTTACTCTTTCACTTCAAAGCATGGAAAGGCTTAATTTTTTTTTATTAAACTTTTCCCTTCCTTAGCAGTAACTTTATTTGAGATCTAGATAGGCCTGAACTTGCCTACCCTTGTTCTCACACAGGAGTGTGAGCATCTTTTTCATGATAAGTTACCAATCATTTTGTATTAAATCAAAGTGTGCCAGGCACTCTAACATACATCACCTTCTTTAATGTAATTCAATCCTTCAATTATCTTGTAAATTAGGCATTATGATTTCCATTTTATGTGTTAGGAAACTGAGGCTCACAGAGGTTAAGAGAGGAGTTCAAAGTGACACAACTGAAAGCAGCTAACGACAAATCAAACCTCATTCCATGATGCCAGTGCCAATGCTCTATCTCAGAGTATTTGGCTTGCTTTATGAAGACAATCAGAAAGAGAGTTGATATTACTAAAATGATGCCCTTATCCCTAAGTTTTTAGCACAATTTTGAGCTATACTGTCTTTTATTTGAATTGGACCTCTTCTTCTATTAAAAATCAAAACTAATGCCAAATGCTCCATTATCATTAGACTATTCAGAAAAGGCTGGCTTAGGCTTCTGTTTCACCTTTTGTCAATTTAAGAATAAATTAAGCATATCTGCTATTGAGCTTTCAAATTCAGAAGTCAAAGGAGGTAAGAAACCCAAAATGATCTCTGGAAGCTAACAGAAACTCTCTTAGCCTACCATAGATTATCCATCTCCCTTGTTTTGTTAGGGACCGTTTCTTCCTGCTTCCTCTTCCCACAACTGAGCAGTTTTGCTTTTTCTTAGATGTTCCTACGTATGGAGGTAGGAGTATTTCAAACTCAGTGAAAACTAGCCCTTTAAAGAAAGTACCGTGTAGAAGAGAAAGTGGGCTTTGTCACAGACAGACTTGGCATCAAATTCTTTACGTGACGAAGAAGAGTAGACTGTAAGAATAGGCAAGCTAGTGACCTCTGTGCCTTGGTTTCCTGATGATCTTTGCCCTACAGAGTTTTTGCTGAATGAGATGACATTAACTTAATATCTGAGATAGCAGGACCCCTTTACTGTAAAATTTACTCCATTTGCCTGTGTTAGTTCATCTCAAGGTGGCTCATTTTCTATGAAGCAATTTTCTCCACTGCTGTTCTTTCTGGCCTGGACAGGTGATTTTATTATTATTATTGTGGTGGTGGTGGTGGTGGTGATGGTGGTGATGGTGAAACACACATAACCTGAAATTTGCTATTTTAACAATTTTTAAGTCTACAGTTCAGTGGTATTTAGTACATTCACGTCGTTATACGATCACCACCATCCGCCTCCAGAACTTTTTCATCTTCCCACACTGAACCTCTGTACCCACTACACAGCAACTCCCCATGTCTTTCTCCCCTCAGCCACTGGCAGTCATCATTCTACTTTTTGTCTCTGCAAGTCTGACTACTCCAGGTACCTCAGGTAAGTGGAATCTCACAGTATTCCTTATTTCCCTCAGCACAATGTCCTCAAGCTTCATTCATGGTGTAGCACGTGTGAGAATTTCCTTTCTTCTTAGGGCTGAATAATATTCCATTGTATATATGTACCACGTTCTCCTTATACATTCGTCTGGACTGATAATTTTGATCGTACGGATGCTTGGGCAGAAAAAATGTGATGGAGACCATCTTCTTTCAGAAAGGATGTATAGCTCATTCTGGGGGTTGGAGAGTTTGAGAAGAGAGGACCCCCCGCCCAGGAAAACTAGTGTGGGGTGGATTGTCCTCAGCATCTCCCCTTCACTTTCTCCTCTTACTATTCAGTACTTTTTGTTTATTATCCTTTCCTGGCTCTGTATTTTTTGCATCATTTAAGTAGCAACAGCCTAAATTAGGAGGATAGGATTAACGTATACACACTACTAAATATAAAAGAGATAACCAACAAGGACCTACTGCATAGCACAGGGAACAATACTCAATGTTTTGTAATAACCTATAAGGGAAAAGAGTCTGAAAAAAAAAAATCACTGTGCAGTACACCTGAAACTGACATTGTAAATCAACTGTACTTCAATTTAAAAGAAAAGAGCAATCGTCTAACCCAAACCCTAAGCTCACGCTTTTATTCCAACACTAACTTAGGAAGTCACCCGTTGTGAGGACAAGGTAAATAATATTTACTGTGAGTTTAAAAGTCTTCCTGAAACAAAGCTTTGGCTATCGATGGCTCAGGATTTTTATGGCTGTGAGATTAGGAAAGAACCCGTTTTCATTCATCGGTTTCTCTGTCTCCCTCCTCTCCTTCCTCTCTATCTTTCTCTCCCTTGCCCCTCTTTCATTTCCCACCTTCAAGATATTTGTTTTGCTATCATGATACATTTGAGTCTATGTTCTTTCCCTGAAATGGCTGCAAAGAAACATAGTACTAGCCTAACTAAATAATTTTCTAGTTCAAAAATATTCCTAAGAAATTCTCCCTTTTTTGTTCATTTCATTTTGTATCTCTAGATCTCCAAATCTTAGGAGGAAGAGAATAGTGAAATGCTAAATACCGCAGAACGATGTTGTGTAGTTTAATGGGAATTTGAAATAATGGAAAATCTGGTACAAATACAATCCACTTACGCCAAACTTCCAGGTTTGTCCTCAAGACGTATATCTTTTTAAAGAATTGTTTCAACCCCAAACCTGCTGTAGGTAAGAAGAGCACACAGAACATCCATCTTCCTCTTTAGAAAATGCAGAGATATAAATCAATCTTAGTTTCTTGCCTTCAGAACACTGTGAAAAATCACTGTGGGAAATGCGTGTTCTTCCCAACCTAGGCAGCTCTCTAATTCTCTCTTTAAAAAAGGGAATGAGTGATTTTGATCAGAAGGTCTTTAAAGCCCAACTCCCAAAGCAAAACTTTTTATAATCAAACTGTCCCTAGAAACACATCTACCACAAACACTGAATGGTTTGAAGCCATAAAAAGAATTGTAGAATTTTAGAGATGGAAGGATCTTGGTCCAAACCTCTAAATGGAAGCTTCTCTTCTAGTTTACAGAATGGAAGAGGTAGCGCCATAAGAGTAGGAACTGTGGCTTGTGTGACCCATGATCGCTGTAGGATGCTAGGAGTAGGATCAGTGTATTTGGACAGCATGAAGGTGGAGGAAAGAAAGGGAGAGAGAGGGAGGAAGGAAGGAAAGAGGGACAGGAAGGTAAATAGTATTTATTACATGTTATATACATTATTTTGGGCCAAGAGCTTTCACTGTTTAGATTAACTAATTGAATTATCCCAGCAAACCACTAATGAAGATATTAATATCCCACACTTAGAGTTGAAGAAGTTCAAGTTCAAAGAATGTAAACTCATGTAATTCTAGCACATTGGAGAAAGGAGGCAGTGATACAAGAGGCAGAATTCCTCTTGAAGGGGACACAGGGTGAGAGAAAGGCAGAGAGGAAGTGTGTGCAGACCCACACTTATTGAATGCTTCTACCTTTGACTACAGTACTGAAATGACATCATAGCCATGCCCATGAGTTCAAAGACCCTGAATTAATACTGACTGAAATTAATTCCCTCCTTCTTTGTCAGATATGGCGAGAGAAAGGTGATAGTAGGACTTATAATATTTTCCTTTCTACAAGTTCTAGTATACCGCTAATGTCTCCGTGAACCCCTCACCAATTGCAGTGCATAGTGCATTATAGAAACATAGGAGGAAATGGCCTAATGCCAATATATAACGCTAAAAAGAAGAAAAACATCACTTTGATCTAAGCAGTGTTTGTACCCCAAGGTGTGAGTTTTGGTTATTCTGATTTCAGCTCCTAGAGCAATGGGTGCTACGACCAGTTGGCCTAATAACTCATCTCAGGAGAAGAGAAAAGACCCCTGAAGCACCCTGTGTCTGATGTGTAAGCAGGCCTTTGCTGACACATTATTTAAATAAGTTAGGAAAAGTGAAGGGCTCTCAAATTCACCAGCATCCCTGGCCTCAAGGCACACAAATCTCTTTTCAGCGTCTTAAATGTAAGGTTCTTAGGCTCCAGGCAGACTTCTCTGGCAAATCATTTAACTTCTGCGTGTCTCAGTTTCCTCCACAATAACGTGAAAAAGCGAGGCTGGTCTCTAGGGCACATGCCAGCTCCAGCTTTCTGGGCTCCTGTGATTCCCCATGTATGGAGTGTCATCTGTGTACAGAGTATTGGATTCACTCTTGAATTTTCTGTACCAGTGGAAAGATTTATACACAAATTTTCATCACCATCATAATCATCCCAGTAAGTTTCAGAGAGTAGGCTAAGAATTATTTCTATTTCTATTTCTGATTCTCACTATAATCCTTAAAATAGGCATTATTACCTCCAATATACTGATGAAAAAAATTGCACTAGTTCAAGAGTTATTTGATATTAGTGATTAATTTGGGGTGCTGTAGAAATGCTGTAAGATATTTTCAAAGTTGATTCACCAAAAAGGATTTTTGTTTGTTTGCTTTGTTTTGTTTTTTGCTTAATTCTTTTTAGTTAAGATTATTTCCTTAGGCTGGACATACAAGAGAATAATTGTATTTTCAAACATACGAAGATCGACTCTTCTTCAAGGCAGCAGAAATCTCACTCTATCTATCAGGTAAATTCCTGTTTGTGGAATTTAACTTTCCACAAACAGAATGAACCACTTCTTCCTTGGTGTCCTTTCTGGACGCTGAACATATTTCTGTCACAGCGCCGTAACACTTTATCGAATTGAATCACTACATGCCTATCTCTCACCAGATTTTACCTGTGAATCCTTAAGCTAATTACTTTTACATTTATTGGAAGAGAATTTTTTATCTTAATTGTTCTATCAGTTCAATAGTACCTGATATATAATAGGCACATAAAAAATCCTGAGTGAATGAAACGTTGATAACTGAGCTTTCACTGTGTTGTGTAAATTGAAACTACAAGCAAAAAATGTCTGTGTTTTATCTTTTCTCTATTTGCATCAGAGTAGTAGGTTGGCAGGGAAAATTCCCTCAAGCACCCTTTCCTTTCCTGGGCCCCCCACTCTCTATAAAATATTCTTGTAAGTACTCTCCCTTTTAGTTCGGGAAATTTTCTCCAGCCTACTTAACTTCAAACCATCTAGCTCAGATGTGCAGAATTCTGCTTCATCCCTACCCTGTGTCCTGTCTCTTCACCTATCGCCTCCCTATTGACAGCTAGTTGGATGGTTAAGTGTTGCTCTACAGTTTACATTGACAAGATCATAAACATTGGAGATGAAGATGGTTACCATGATTTGTCGGTTTATACTGTTATTTCTTGATTGATCAACATTAGCAATAGATTAGTTATTGGCTCTCTGCTAAAGTAGGCTATAATGTACCTCTTGTCCTTCCATACCTGTGATTGTTAATTTCACATGTCAACTTGACTGGGCCATGGGATAACCAGATACCTGATTAACCATTATTTCTGGGGCTTCCCTGGTGGTGCAGTGCTTGAGAATCCACCTGCCAATGCAGGGGACACGGGTTCGAGCCCTGGTCTGGGAAGATGCCACATGCCACGGAGCAACTAAGCCCGTGCGCCACAACTACTGAGCCTGCGTGCCAAAACTACTGAAGCCCGTGTGTCTAGAGCCCGCGCTCTGTAACAAGAGAAGCCACCGCAAGGAGAAGCCTGTGCACCGCAACGAAAAGTAGCCCCCGCTCGCCGCAACTAGAGAAAAGCCCGTGCGCAGCAACAAAGACCCAATGCAGGCAAAAATAAATAAATTAATAAATTTATTTTTAAAAAAACAACCATTATTTAAAAAAAAACAACCAAATAAATAAATTAATAAATTTATTTTAAAAAAACAACCATTTATTTTAAAAAAACAACCATTATTTAATTTATTTTAAAAAAAACAACCATTATGTGTCTACGAGGCTGTTTCTAGAAGATATTAGCATTTGAGTTGGTGGCTTGAGTAAAGCTGATGCCCTCCCCAATGTGGGTGGCCATCAGCCAATCTGTTGAGGGACTGAATAGAACATAAAGGCAGAGGAACGCTGGATTCGCCCTCCCCCTGCCTGAGGGCTTGAGTTGAGACCTTGGTTTTCTCCTGCTCTCAATGCTCCTCGTTCTCAGGCCTTCAGACTACATCACCTGCTTTCCTGGGTCTCCCACTTGGCAGACAGCAGATTTGGGGACTTCTCAGCCTCCATAATTGCATGAGCCAATACCTCACAATAAACCTTTCTCTAGGATATACATTATATATATATATATATATATATATATATATATATATATATATATACACATACAGGTTTATATTTCCTCTATTGGATACATCTAAACTTATTTTTCCATCAGTATTCTTTCTTAGTTTATGCCCTCAATTTGTTGAGGAGCACATCTTCAAGTAACTTCCTAAGAAGGGTACATGGGAGGTAGATTTTCAATATAGTGGTATATTTGAATATGTTTTATTATTGAACTGATCCTTTGGTTGAGAATTCTGCTCTAGATTGAAAAAAAAATTTCCCTCATACTTCAAAGACCTTGATCCATTTTATTTTAGCAACACTGTTATTGTTGAAAATTTTGATGCCAATCTGGATCTACCCATTTGTGTGTGCCCTCTCTCCTACCCCTTCGTTCCTGCCCCTGCTGTGGGAAACCTTATGACCTCACATCCAGAATTTCACACAGGTAAGTCTAGGTGTGTATCATCATCCACTAACTCTTCTTGGCATCCAGTAGGCTCTTTTTTTAATAGGAAATTTGTGATTCTCTAGTGTCTCAAATGTCACCATCTGACCACCCAACTGTTTTTGTCCGTAGCACATATCAATCTCTAAAATATGGAATAATTTCCTTTCCTATTTTTCCTCTTCCATCACTAGAATGTAAGCTCCAAGAGGGCAGGAATTTTGGTCTTTTTTGATCACTATTGCATGCCAAGAACTGTGCCCAGCATCGAGTGGGTATTTAATAAATACTTGTTAAGTAAATCTTTGTTTCATATTTAAGAAAGGAGCAATAAAAGCCGCATCTGCATATGTAGGTCTCGTCAACAGGCAGACTTCACTTTTTTTTTTAATTGTATTTTACTTTTTATACAGCAGGTTCTTATTAGTCATCCATTTTATGCACATCAGTGTATACATGTCAATCCCAGTCTCCCAATTCATCACACCACCACCACCATCCCCCTGCTTTCCCCCCTTGGTGTCCATACGTTTGTTCTCTACATCTGTGTCTCTATTTCTGCCTTGCAAACTGGTTCATCTGTACCATGTTTCTAGATTCCACATGTATACGTTACTATACGATATTTGTTTTTCTCTTTCTGACTTGCTTCACACTCACGTTCAGATTGAGTGAATGGGCAGCTGACCATGCGGAGAGCCAACGATTACACTGGGAACTCTCAGATGAGAGACTGGAGAAGAATTTACACTAGGGTGCAAACACCAAAGTTATTTCCAGAGAGTTCATTCTGAAAAGCAATTGTGGTAAAAAATTTTACTTAGAGTATTGAATAAGTATCTTTAAAAATAACATGCTGGGGGGAGGCTGCAGGTAGAGAAAGAGAGAATAGAAATCAGAAGTAACTCCACTTAAATAGATGGTAGGATTATTGGTGATCATTTTTTATCTCTGTATTCTCCAATATTTTTCCGATTTTCTATGTATTATAGAAATATACAAAAATTAACAAACTGTGTTTACAAGATGCTCTAGTGAGGATTATCCCTATGATTTCTGTATGATATGAACTGTTCATGTCAGTATCTATTCAGTACTTCCTCTTCATTCCAAGTTACTACCTGATTCTCTTCAGTTTTTTCCATGTCTTTTAATTCTTTAACCATTTGGAAATACCACTTTAATTTAGACATAGGTTTATTTAGAAGTCTTCTATTTGATACAGTTGTTATCATTTTTGCTACCTAGGCAACAAAGCATGATTCTGTCACTAACATCTTTTCATTTTTAGCAAAATGAAATCTTAAACTCTTTTAACAAACTTGTAAAAAATCAAAGCCAAACTTAAATATATTCCTTTCTCTTAAAGAATAAAATGGGGAGTGGGGATAAGTATAAGGGACTGCATATATGACTGTGTTTCTTGGTGAAAGCAGAACAGGTTTGGAAAGAGAGAGAGAAGGGTGTATGTTTCAAAATAAAAGAAAAAACGTCCGGAAATATCAACAAAATCCACTTCTAATTTCCAAAGTTTGATTAATTTCTTGAAGAGGATACTAACTGACTACACATATTGTACCTTAAATACACATAGACCCACATACGCTATTTTTTTTATTATGGAAGCAATGCATCTTATTATAGAAAACAAGAAGTATTAAAAATGCAAATAAAGATTCCAACTGAAATAGCCTACCCTAAATTCTAGGTATAACTTCTCTTGGATGCACTTTTGAATGCTACACTTTTACTTTAAAATTATATTGTGAGGGACTTCCCTGGTGGTCCAGCGGTTAAAACTCCGCCCTTCCAATGCAGGGGGCATTGGTTCAATCCCTGGTTGGGGAACTAAGATCCCACATGCTGTGTGGCCAAAAAGAAGACAAACAAACAAATTATATTGTGAACATTTACATATAATTAAAGTTCTTCAAAACCAGAATTTTTCAGAATCATCAATATACCATAGCCTACCATTCCAATACAATTTTTTGTTGAACTTATTTCCAGTTTTTGACATTATAAATAGAAAGTAAATAATATCCCTGTGCAAAAAGCATTGTCCACATCTCTTTTTCATTTCTAATGACAGAATTCTAGAAGAATTCCTGGGCCAAGTGACCAGAGGTTTTTGCGCTCCTGAAACATACTGCCAAATACATCCCCAGGAAGATGGTAACACTAGACATTCCTTCCAGGTTACCTAACAGTATCCACCACCTGACCATCTCTCACCCTGAGTTGGCAATTAAATAGGTAAAATGATGTTTAATAAAATAGAAAATTAATAGCACAGCGAACTCTACCCAATACTCTGTAATGACCTATATGGGAAAATAATCTAAAAAAAGAATGGATATACATATATGTATAACTGATTCACTTTGCTGTATACCTGAAACTAACATAATATTGTAAATCAACTATACCCCAATAAAACTTTTTAAAATAAAATGATGTTTAGATTTGTGAGATTATCAGGAAAGTTGAACTTTCCCCCATCTTTACTGACCCCTCATAATTCCTCCATAAATTACCCTTGTCTTTTTATCCATTATTTCTATGGAAGTGTCAGTAATTTTCTTACAGATTTATAAAAACTCTAGAAACAAATGTTACCTCTTTGTCTATCATCAGTGGCAAACATTTTTCCAACTTTGTCATTTTATTATTTCCCATGTTATTTTTCTTTTTTGTTTAAGAAATGATAGTTTTGATAGACAGCATTTAAAACTTTGTCACCCATTCTATTGATTCTGTCCTTTGGTGAAAGTTTCTTCCTCCTGAGAGTCATTTTTATTTGCTTCTAATATTTGTGTTGTTTTATTTGCTATATACATTGTTTTATATAGACATCACTGGAATTGATTACTGTGTGTGACATATGGGATAAGGTAAGGACTTAGACTAATATTTTCCATATTCCATTTATTGACTTCCATTTATTGACATCCCTTCCTTTGTTTTGATGTCAACTTTATAGCATCTCAAGCCATTGTACGTAATAGGGAGCTTTCTTTTTTGAGGGCTAGTCTCTTTTATGGATCCATACTTGTGCAAGTACCACTCTTCACCGTAGCTTTGCAATATATCTTCTATCTGGTAGAACAAGTTGCACCCTGCCTCATTAGCTTTCCTTTCCAAATTTTCATTTGCTATTCTTATGTATTTATTCTTCCAGAAAAACTCCCAAAGGAAAATCCCATTGAGAATGTATTGAGTTGCATTAAACCTAAAAATTAATGTGGGTAAACTTGATATATTTATAATAGTCCACACAGACACACTCTATGGCTTCCTGTTTATTTAAGCCTTACTTTATGTTTGTTGGTCTAATTCTGTGGTATTTTTCACAAAGGTCTGACATATCTTTTTATTAAGCTTATATTTCTGGGTGTTTTATATTCCTGTCACTATTGTAAAAGAGATTTTTCCCTCATTATATTTTCTGATTGTGTCTGGTGCGTTTGAAATCCATCGACACATATTCATTCATCTTGCTGAACTCACTGCTAATTATTTTTTAGCTGATTCTCTAGGGTTTTCTAGGTATATGATGATATCTGCAAACAATGATAACTTTGTTCTCTTTTTTCTAGTAATCACACTTCTTATTTTTGTTCTGCTGTGACCAAAACTTATAAAATAATAATTAACTGTAGGGAGAATAGCAGACATTCTTGGTTTGTTCCTGATGTTAATGGAAATGTCTCCATTGGTATTTTTGCAATAAATTATATGAGCTGTCAGTGTAAAACATTTTTTAATGTGTTAAGGAATTATTCCTTTATTCATAAATAACAAAAATATTTTTCCCATCAGAAATGATTGTAATACTTTACTAATGCCTTTCAAAATTTAATGATCATATGTTTTTTTATTTGACCTCTCAGTATGATATAACAATAAATATTATAATATTAAACTAAACTGATAGTTTCTGCTTGGTCGTGGTAGATTATTCTTTTCAAATATTTCTTTTCAGTCCCATTGGCTAGTATTTAGAATTTTTTTTATTTTATTTTATTTTATTTATTTATTTTTGGCTGCATTGGGTCTTCGTTGCTGTGCATGGGCTTTCTCTAGTTGTGTCGAATGGGGGCTACTCTCTTCCTTGTGGTGCATGGGCTTCTCATTGCAGTGGCTTCTCTTATTGCGGAGCACGGGCTCTAGGCATGCAGGTTTCAGTACCTGTAGCACGAGGGCTCAGTAGTTGTGGCTCACGGGCTTACTTGCTCTGTGACATGTGGGATCTTCCCAGACCAGGGCTCGAACCCATGTCCCTTGCATTGGCAGGCAGATTCTTAACCACTGTGCCACCAGGGAAGCCCTAGAATTTTTAAATATATAAGTTCTTTCCTTTTTATCCTGTCTTTGTTAGGTTTTATTATTAATAATAATAATGGCAGTTGTGATAATTTTGTAAGCTCATACCATGTTCCAAACACTACATTTTCTCCTATATTTTCTTACAACATTTACCAATGAGATACAGCATTATCTATATTTTGCAGATAAGGAACTGAGGCTAAGATCATACAGCTCGAGGGAGGAGCCTGCCTCTCCAGGCTGTGCTCCTTAGTTTTGAAGAGTTAAAAATGAGTTAGGTAGCTTTCCATGCTCTGGAATAGACTACATAGAATAGGAAAAATCTGTTCCTTGAAAGAATGAAAAGACCGATCCATATGTGTACAGGAGGCAAAATGATGCTGTGAAAGTTCATGGGCTTTGAAACCAGATAAATGCTGGTTTGAATTCCAGCTCTGTCCATCACTTAGCACTCAATACATAGAAACTATGGTCATTATAAAAACATCTTGTCCCTAAGCCTTCTATGACAACCTTTTCATTTATGCCTGGGTCTTTTCCTAATATTTTTTTTCTATAACACCCTGTTGCCCCAAGAAATCATTTATTTCATCTGGATAATGAAATGTATTTTTTCATCGTCATAGGTACTACTCTCTTATGGTCTTAAAATCTCCATATCTTTTGTTATATTCCTGTTGGTCTTTGGTATTTAATTGTGTGCTCCCTTTTTGTCTCAGCTAGATTTTCTAAGTATCTATCTGTTGTTTTTATTAAATAAACTTTTAATTTTAGAGTAGTGAAGTAAGCTGAATAATATCCCCACAAAGATGTCAATGTCCTAATCTCCAGAACCTGTGAATGTTATCTTATAGGGCAATCACATAACTTTGCGGATGTGATTAAATTAAGGATTTTATGATGAGGAGGTTATTCTGGATTATCTGAGTGCGCCCTGTGTGATCACAGGGTCCTTAAAAGAGCGGCCCAGGAAGATCAGACAGAGGAGAAGGCAACATGACAACAGAAGGAGAGTTTGGAGTGATGCAGCCACAAGTAAATGAATGCTGGCAGTCTCTCGAAGCCAGGAAAGACAAGGAACAAAATTGCCTCTGGGGCCTCCAGAAGGAACCAACCCTGCCGGCTCCTTGATTTTAGCCCCCCTAAAACTCATTTTGGACTTCTGACCTCCAAAACTTCTTAAATTTGCATTATTTTTAGCCAATAAATCTGTGATAATTTGTTACAGTAGCAATAGGACACTAACACAAAGTTTTAGATTAACAGAAAAGTGGCAAAGATACTACAGAATTTCCATATGCCCCAACCAATTTTCCCCTATTGTTACTATCTTACATTAGGATGGTACATTTGTCGCAATTAATGTTGATACCTTATTAACTAAAGTCCATACTTTTTTCAAATTTCCTTAGTTTTTTACTTAGTGTCCTTTTTCTGTTCCAGGAGCGCATCCAGGATACCACGTTACGTTTAGTTGCCGTGTCTCCTTTGGCTGCTCTTGGCTGTGACAGTTTCTCAGACAGACCATGTTTTGAATGACCTTGACAGTCTGAAGAATACTGATCAGGTATTATTTAGCATGCCCCTCAGTTGGGATTTAACAGCTGTTTTTCTCATGACTAGCCTGGGATTATGAGTTTTGGGGACAAGGACCACAGAGATAAAGTGCCACTCTCATCACATCACTCAAGGATACATATTGACAACATGACCCATCATTGTTGCTGTTGACCTTGATCATCTGGCTGAAGTAGTGTTTGTCAGTTTCTCTACCATAAAGTTACTCTTTTCCCTTCCTTTGTTTAGTGTTTTTAAAATAAGGAGCTTTTAAAATTTGTCAGTTCCACTGTTTTTTTGTTTTATAAGTAATTAATGTCTCCTTTATGTTGATTAATTACTTCTGTTATGCTTGTGGCTCCTTTTTTTCTTTTTCTAACTTCTTAAGTCTTAGTTTGACTTATTTTTATTCTTTTTTAAAAAATACATAAATCATTTAAGGATACATATCTCCAGTTGGCAAGGAGTTATTTGTTTAAATGTTTAAACATTTATTATTGAGTTCTATGTTTATAGCATAGTGGTAAAAGAGTAATTTTATATAACTTTTGCCTTTTTGAACTTCGTTTTTATTCTGTTCTATTGTATGATTACTTTCTGTGCTTTCTGTATTTCCACGAATACTACGAAAGAAGTTATATTTTCTGTTTGCAAGGTATAAACTAAACTCTAAATTTTGCAGTGGGTAGGAACATATTTGTTTTGATTACCACTGAATACTCAGCTTCTCAAACAGGGCCTAATACACAGTACGACTTCACTAAATAATGACTTAGTAAATGACTACAAAATTTTGACACTCTCAGTTGTGACAAACAGAAATGTCTCCAGACATGGCCAACTGTCCCCTTGTGAACAAAATCACCGAGTGAACCACTGCTCTAAGATGGTAAGATTGTCCACATACGAAACACAAGTGAATCTGCTCAAAAAGTATCAGAATTAATATTTGAATTCAGCAAAGTTAGTTGATAGATTAAAAATATCAATATTAAAATAAACTACATTTCTATATAGCAGTAATAAACCTTTAGAAAATATAATTTTAAAATAAAGAAGATGAATGATAGCAATAAAAATTAGAAAGAATAAATCTAATAAAAGATATGCAAGGGCTTTAGGAAGAAAATTACAAAAATGTAATGAAAGATATTAAAGACATAAGAACAGAGAAATTTACAATAATCCTGTATGAGAAGATTCATTGTCATTGAGGTGTCATTTCTTCCCAAACTGATCTATAAATGCAGTGCAATTCCAATCAAAAGCCAATAGGGAGTTTTCATGGGATTTGACAAACTGATTCTAATTGGGGAACATGGAATAAAGATAGCTAAAGCACTTTTGCAGAAAACTAATTTGGGCACCTTGCTATATCATATATCAAAGTTTACTCTAAAGCTATAGTAATCAAGAATGTAGGCAGAGCTAGGCAAATAGAACCAGGAAACAGAATAGATATTTTATTTATAGACCTGCACATATATGGAAACTTGATATATGACAGAGGAGGCTTTCTAAACAGTAGGCAAATGATATAACATGCTGAGATAACTGACCTTATATTTTGAAAAATTATTTTCATTTGTTTATTTATTATCTGTCTTTTCCCACTGCAAAGGAAGCTCCATGAGGGCAGTGATTTGATCCACTTCCTCCACAGTTGTGTTTCAATGTTGCCTTGGATAACTACTGTTCAGTTACATTGTAACTCATCAACATAAATATTTTGCTTTTGCTTTTGAGTCTTCGTGGCTTCTGGTCTCAAATATTCCCTTGTATTGTGGGAATCCCAAAGAACAGAGTGGTCCACATTTAGTTCTCCTCCACAGCTTTCTGACTGGGCACTTTATGCTACTGAGCAGTTATGCCCACCTGCGGGTCCTTTGGCCTGGCTGGCTAGAGCATGGCGGTCATCAGGCCCGCCCCAGACTGAGCCCCTAAATGGGTCAGTCACTTCTCACAGATGAAAGACATTCACAATCACACAAGGTGCCCTCATCCAGGCCCCTCTCTCCCATGTACGGGTCTAAGAGAGTTTGCCTAAGAGAACCAGGTGATATTAGTAGCTCAGGGCAAATCCATTAACCCTCCAGGAAAATTGAATAAATCTGCATGCCTCTCAGACATTATTCACTCATTTACCATGAATCTGTGAGCTCTATTACTTGCCAGACACTACCCAATCGTTAATACTTCTGACTCCAAGAGTTCTGTTTTCTATTACAGGGTCTGAGCACCTCAGCCAGCTGACATATCAAGTTCAAGATCTAAAGCCATAAGTAGTGGCACAGGGATGTGGCAAAAGTCTTGAAATGGCTCTCTGAGTCTTTCAAGTGGACTATAAACACCTAGCATTCAAGGTTCTCCTTCATCTTGACCCAACAAACCCCCTCTGCACACTGCACACAGGCCCCTCACACTCCAATCTCTCCATCCCCTCACTACCCAGCAAACATGCCAGCATCCCTCCTGACTCTGGCTCCATGCTTCTGCTCTGGCTACCCTCTCAGTCTACAAAACCCTCCGTGTCCTCTGTGCCCATCCAAATTCTTCTTTCCTCCAGGACCCAGGTGCTTTGATCAGTGTGTGCCCCATTGAATGTAGGGCACTCTGATGGCCCTGGTCCTGAGTGTGGAGGCTCGTGACCCCGCCTAGACGTCTGTCTGGGATTGCTCTTCCAGTGCCTCATGGGTTGGTCTCAAGATGATATCGAGTGAAATTCCACTCCAGGAAAGAAACCTCTGCATTTTATAGTATAGGAAACTATTGCATGGAGTGATTGAGTGACTCATTCTAGGAAACAAACTAGAAATAGGAGGTAGCTGGGCACAGTGGAAAACACTTGGTTCTCTAAAGTTAGAAACACCTGACTGTGAATCGTGCTTTGTCAATTTACTAGCTGAGTGACCCCAAGCAAATTACTTCACCTTCCTGAACCACTTTTTCTTTATGTATAAATCGGGAAGGATAATATCTTCTTTGCAAGATTGTTGTGAAGGTAAGAGATAAAGTACATAAAATACCGGACATACGAAATTTAACTGCAGGTTTCCATTCTTTCTTAATTTTATTACACTGTCTCTTTCTACAAGACCAACCTCCTTGAAAGTATGTTCTATGTTGTATCAGTGCCCTATAGGCTCCATAACACCAGCGCCGTTCAGAGCATACCGTGGGGCTATCAGAAATACATTTTTAAGTTTAAAAAAAAAAAAAAAAGGTTGTTTTCTGAAAGAACAATATTAACTTAAATGAACAATAAGTTGAAACCTACTCTCTTGTTTTTTTCCATTCTTATTGCTCTGGTATGCTCTTATCTTTTACATATATTCCCATATGTGACAAAATATTATGTAAACAAAGAAAATGTTAGTAATGAATGAGATTTATAAGAGAGTAGTGTTCTTGAACAAGATTTGGTTTTAATCCATGAAAAATAATGAATTATTCCCAATGTTAATTTATATTTTTGTATAAAACCCCCAGATATCAGAACTGAAAAGGTTTCCTGAACCATGCCAGAGGGTAGCTTCTAAGTTTAGAAGTTTAGTGTGCTCTGGCACAATGCCACTTACAGGGTGAGAAAAGTTCATGATTTCCCATTGTGTGAAGTCACATGTACAAAGTCCTTTTGTCCAAGTGGCCCTGTCATGTGACATCATTAAATATTTTTCACTTGGCCTTCTAATCACGTCCAAAATGTCATACCCCTAGAAGCAATTCGATGTATGAATAAATGGAAATTTGAGGTGAGAATCAAAGGGGTCACCAGAATTATACTGTGACTAGTGAACCAAACGCAGACATCTCCAAGTTTACTTAAAACATGTACAAAGTGAGAAAAATTCAAATTAAGAGCTAAAGTCATATCAGGGTTAAGAGGTAAAAATAGCAGATGGGTCAGGTTATTGGAGGACAAAGAGTGAAGGAGATTCTTTTGTTTGCGAATAGAGTTTGAATCAGGATGGAGTTCATAGCATTTGAGGACTTGTTCATTTTTCCAAAAGGAAACAAAAGCAAACTGATGATTTAGTAGAAAATAGAAGACAAAAGAATTGGAATTTAACTTCTCACATGACATGAATACAAACATGCAACATTTTTCATACTTTGAAAAATCACCAAGGGTTATTTGGCAGGAATATTATTTTTAAATTCCTGCTTTAAGCTATTCATTTTTACCTTCTGAAGCAGTCTTTGTCTCTTACACCAGACGCGATCCCCCTATCGCTGTTAAATCACATGAACCCACAAAAGCCTGTGTCTGCTTGTTTCATTCTACAGATTCTCAATCAGCCTTCATGAATGCTTGTTTTGACACTGCGCTGTTAGCAATTCTGTGTGCACTCCCCAGGCTCCTCCTTTCCTTCAATAACAAATCTTCATTAGACTTCAATTTTTCAGCCATTTAAACACTGGCTACACATTTTAGAATATTATCTAGCTCATCTATTTGCCAAAATTATATGGTAACTTTTTCAATAAAAGATACAATTGTTGTGACACAGCTCCACAATTTCTACATGTTAAAACAATATTCTTTTAACAACAATATTAGCACGCATTTGAAAAATTATTGGACGGGAGGAGTGTTGTTTTCTTTAAGGATTTCTTGAGAAGGAGCCACATACCAAGTCTGTATTACACTCTCTAACAGAAATAAAGGAGATGAAAAGAAATTGTAAGTGGATGAGCTATTCCTCCAGTGGTGTTAATTATGGAAATGAATTCTGGGGCCCCTGATGAAAGCTTTTTTTCCCTTGCTTTCCTGCCTAGAAGGGTTAATAGAGCTAAGGCCACTTTAAGAGTTGAGCAAAGGAAACACAGCCCAGGTCTTCCACAAATCTCTAAAGGGCTTCCAACATCCAGAATCATCTAGTTCTTTGCCATTACCCAGGAGTCTCAGGGAACACTGATCTTCCTTTCATGGTGCCCTTGTGAATACTGGTCTTATTGATTTAAAACTGATGGCACTGGAATTTCTAAAGAAAGTGGTGCTCTGGATAGGGAAAGTGACACTTTTTGAAGCTGCACAAATTTCAAAGAAGACTGAGAAAACATCAGTTGACCATCTCAAAAAATGATTTTTAAGAGGTTTATGGAGATTATGGGGGGACTAGAGACCCCAGTATCTCCCACACTTGCATACACTGGCTTTTCTTCCTCTTTACATATTTCTCCTTAATAATGAACCTCCCACCTCCCTGGCAATCAGCCAAACTGAAAAAGCCTACTGCACCATACTTTGAAGAATATTTCATACTGTATTAATGCAAAGGAAATTCCAGGAATCATGTACTTTTGTAGAGTTCTGCTTTCCCTAACTTTAAAGAAAATACCTTTTATTTTTCTCCTTGGATTCACTATGTGGAGCTAAGACCAATGTGATGCTTTCAATATTTGATATGTGAATCTAATAATATGAATTTTCATTGCCCATTATAGTTTACAATGCGCTTCCTTTTATATAACATTGTTTCTCAAACAGAGCTAATCATAGATGTCATGGGGGAATAGAAGATCAAAGAATAAAGAGCATCAATTTATTTTTCCTGCTGGTAAGACATTTAAAATGTTATTTTGTATTAAAACAAATACACATCTATTTTAAGTATAATGCATAATTCACATGAATTTCTCAGATGAGACTTCAAAGACATGTCATGACTAAAATTTGCAGCTACAAGATTTGCCCGTGGTCTGCTAAGAGCATTAAGGGTGCTGGGTGGAAATTTGAGTAGGATAGGTAAACATTTTTCTTATTTTATTCCCCCATGCCAAAAAAATGTACAGTAAATAACATGTTTGTCCATTTACCAAACTAAACTTAGCTTAGAAAACTAAGGCTTGGAAGGTTCAGAAATTCTCCAAATCAATTTCCCACTTTCTACTTGACAGGGCCCTTTCTGGCTGCTTCTCCACGAGTGAGACCTCAGTTTACAATGGTTTCGCTGGTATGGAAGGCTGGATAGTAGCCTTCTCAAAACTTCCACATCCCAATACCCAGAACCTGTGAATACATTACCTTACAATTATCTTATTTTTCTGATGAGCAAACTGCAGCATGGAAAATATTAAAAGCATGACCAAAAAACATGAATATACACTCTACAAAAGAATATTAAAGTGTCAGTGGGCATATAAAAAGATCCTCAGCACCCTGGTCATCAGAAAAATGCAAATTAAAATAATAATAAGGTACCTACATATGCATTAGAATGGCTAAAGACAATATTAAGTGTTGACAAGGCTATTGAGCAACTGGTGCTCTCATATATTATTGATATGGGGTGTAATATGATAAAAATCACTATGAAAACATTTTCACAGTTTCTTGTATGGTAAGCATATACTTAGTGACACCCAGCATTCCCACTCCTAGGAATTTACTGAAGAGAAATAAAAACATATGTCCACACGGATATTTGTTATTTTATTATTATTAAATACACAAAACAAAAGTTCCTAGCAGCTTTTTTCACAATAACTTAGATTGGAAATAACTCATAAGTCCATCAATAGATGAGTGGACAAATTCTGGTATATCGATATAATGGAATACTTCTGAACAATGAACAGGGATAGTGAAACACGCAAAACATGCATGAATCTCAGAAACATGCTAAGTAAAAGAAGTCAGATACGAAAGAGTACATACTGAATGATTCCATTTACTCTAGAAGAGACAAATCTAATCTATAGTGATAGGAAAGCAGATCAATGATTGCTTGGGTTGGAGGTTTCCAGGTTAACTCGAAAGCAGTACAAGGAAGCATTTTAGGGTGATGGAAATGTTCTTTATCTTGATAGTGTTGGTAGTTATACAGGTATATAAATTTGACAAAATTTGTAGAAATTAACCCTTAAAATGAGAACACTTCACTGCATATAAATTATACCTCAATAAAATTGATTTTTAAACAATTTACAGAGTCACACAGCTAAAGTCATAAGGCTTGGATTTGAAACCAGGCCGTCCAACTCTAGAGTCTGTGCTCTCACCACTAGATAATACTGCCTCTCAGGGCTATTCAGGTACCATCAACGCAAACAATTGTCCCTAACTGTGTGGATTAAAATTCCTTGACACTCCTCCCACCAAGAGATGGAGTCTAGTTCTCCTTCCTGTGAATGTGGGCTGGCCTGTGAGCACCTTGACCAATACAGTAAAGTAGAAATGGCACTATTCCAGTTCTGAGATACCCTTTAAGAGGCTGGCAGCTTCTACATTGGTCTCTTAGAACTCTGAGATGCCTTACAAGGGGCCAAAATATCCTGCTTGAGAGCCTACATGGCTCAGAGCCCTGAAACTTCATAGAGTGGGAGAGGGCTCCAGCCGAGCCCAGCTTCCTGCCATTCTCCAAAAGACACAAAGTATATGAGTGAAAATGTCTTAGACCCTCCAGACCAGACAACCCCTGCATGAATACTACTGAATGACCCCACACAACATCATATGGGGCAGTAGAATTGCCCAGCTGAGCCCTGCCTGAATTCCTGACGCACAGAATCATGAGATATAATTTAGAAGCTATTGTTTTAAACATTAAGTTTTGGGTACTCTGTCGTGCAGCAGTTAACTGGAAAACTGATCGAAGGGCATTATTCCCTTTTTGTTGCTGCTGGGGGTTTTCAGTGCTTCATGGAAACCTCTCTCTCTAGCATTCCAGATATGCTACTATAATTGTCCCACTCATGGGCTCAATAAAGGATGAAGAGCTGAATTATGGAGGTCCATCATCACTTGTTACAGCAAGTCTATAAATAAAGAGAAATGTGAAATTAGAACCACCAGGACGCCCTGCTCAGCTACTGCATTAGGGCTACTGATGGTTCTTCATTGTATTTACGGTAAGGTATAGGTGATCTGTAGCACTCCTAACCCCAAAATTAAACAACTTCAAGCTTTTGTGCAGTAACTAGATACTTATATAATTGTTCTATGAAAGGTAACCTTTTCTGAAACACTGCATAATTTACTGGATACAGAGAAGCCATTGGATGCAGCAGAATGAAGATTATTTTCTGAAATATTGGACAATGTGTGACTTCAGCCTCTGTGCTAATGCAGTATGATAAATGCAAAGTACTGAGGCTTCACTCTACGGGCTTAGCTATAAAATGCCAGCTGTCCCTAAGCACCAATCGCTTGCCACTCAAGAACACTCAGTGTAAAGAATAGACCTGTGCCCAAACTGGCAGAGAAGCCCTTGTGGGTACTGCAGATGCAAGAATTGTCCGGACTATGCTAATGCCATTCAGCTAAAAATGCTTCCACTTGTTATAATTTCTGAGTGTATTCTCCTGAAATCAAAGTTTTAAATTCATTTGTTTGGTTGTGTGTGTGTGTGTGTGTGTGTGTGTGTGTGTGTGTATACAACAACCCAGACTCTTTATCTACAATCTGAAAAAACAATATTGAATGCTAATGCTTAAATGATCTGCCACTACTATTAGTAATGCCAGGTCACGTCCCTCCTGGCATAAAAGACCCTACGAGCCACTAACTGAAAGCTACTTACCACAGCTGAAAAATTCTGACATGATCTCCCCACTGCCAACCTCTTTCACCTGACGTTGTCTTTCCCTTCCCTGTTCTCTAGTCACAGGGGCCTTTATTAAGCACTTATTATGTGCCAGGTTCTGTGGCAAGTTCTTTAGATGTATTATCTGATTTAATATTCATAACAGCCCTGGGAAGCAGATTCTATTGCAATGTTACAGATAAACAAATTAAGACCTAGAAATTGTGTATCTTGGCCAAGGTGACATAAATATTGGGAGTTAGAGCCAGATATTTAACTCTCTATAGACTGATTCAATCCCCAAGTGTGTATCTTCCTTGAATTCAGACCATATATCAAACTGCCTTATTGATCTCGCCACTTGAATGTCTAATAGACATCTCAAACTTAACATGCTAAGTGATCCAACTCAGAAATTTTGTGTTGGCAAGGATGTGGAGAAAAAAGGAACACTTGTATACTGCTGGTGGGAATGTAAATTGGTGCGGCCACTGTGGAAAACATTATGGAGGGTCCTCAAAAAATTAAAAATAGAACTACCATATGATCCAGCAATTCCACTCCTGGGTACATACCCAGAAAAAATGAAAACACTAATTTGGAAAGATACATATTCCCCAATGTTCACAGCAGCACTATTTACAATTGTCAAGATATGGAAGCAACCCAAGTGTCCATCAACAGATGAATAGACAAGGAAGATACACACATATAATGTGTACCATATAATGGTACACACATATAACGGAATATTACTCAGCCATAAAAAGAAATGAAATATTGCCATTTGAAGCAACTTGGATGGACCTAGAGAATATTATGCTTAGTGAAATAAATCAGATAAATACTATATAATATCGCTTACATATGGAATCTAAAAAATAATACAAATGAATGTATATACAAGACAGAAACAGACTCACAGACATAGGAGAAAAACTTGTGATTACCAAAGGAGCGGGGAGAGGGACAAATTAGGAGTATAGGATTAACAGACACAAACTACTATACATAAAATAGATAAACACAAGGATTTATTTTGTAGCACAGAGAATTACACCCAATATTTTGTAATAACCTATAATGAAATATAATCTGCAAAAAAAAAACTTATTATCACTTAGCTGTACACCTGAAACCAACACAGTATTGTAAATCAACTATACTTCAATTAAAGAAAAAAGCACATGGACCAAAAAAAAAGAAAAAGCAAAGTTTTGGTTTCCCCTTTTTATCCCCATCTTCCCAGCCTCAGTCAATGGCACCACCCAGTTGCCAAGGACAAAAGCTTACATGTCATTTTTCATTTCTCTCCTTCCCTCAACACCAACATTCAATTTCTCAGCAGCTCCTGTTAGGTTTCTATCCAAAATGTAACCTGAATCTGCCTACTTCTCTCATCTCTATTGCTACAAGACTAATCTGAGCCATCTTCAACCTCCTACCTGAGATGAGAGTCTCCTGCCTGGCTGCCCTGCATCCTCTCATTTGGTCATCCTGCAGTGGCCATAATGGTCACTATGAAGAGGTACCACTCACTTCTTAAGACCCTCCCATGATTTCTTCCCACTGCACGTAGAATGAGAACTAAACTCCTCTCTACAGCCTTCAAAATTACTTGATCTGGCATCCCTGCCACTTTTCAACCTCTCATTGCTTGTCATTGTCTTTTTTTATTGTTGCTGCTGTTGTTTGGGAAGGGGAACTCAAAAACTGAGAGCTGTGTCAATCATACTCCTTAATACATGGTGCATTATCATCTTTGATCAACATAGATCCCTCACTTGTTTGTTAGTTGGTTGGCTTATTTCCTTTTGTCCAAATTCCCCACTTGCACTTCCTCTTCCTAATGTGTTTCATTTTTATGTCTTATTATAAATTGTGTATTGATGTTTTATGTACATATATTTCTAATTTATGTAAATGATACTGTGTAATAAATCACATTCTCCTTCTTTTCAAATCCAGTGCTATGTTTTGAAGATACGTTTATGCTGCATGTTGCATGTTGCCTCTAGTCTGTCCTCTCATTTCTGTATATTACTCTCTGGTCCATCCATCACTTTTTGACTATCTGTCCCCTGGGGAGTGGACACCCAGGTTAGCCTGGCTCCCACTCTGGACGACCACAAACAATAAGCATCCCATTATTGTGGACTTATGTGAGAATTGCTTTTGCAATATATTTCAGAGTGGAGTGGCTGGGTAATTGTGTATATTTAATTTGAAAATATACTGCCAAATTGCTCTCCAGAATGCTACAGCCTATGTTGCCCCCAGCAATGCATAACAGCACCATAATCCCTGACCCAGTGTTCCTGCCAACCTAGGCATTATCCCGCTTTCTGAATTTCATCACTCAAATAATGGAAAGTTTATGATAGCTAATGACTTTGAACATCTTATATGTATTATAGCACTTTAGGTCTCCTCTTATGGAAATTGCCTGTTCATGGCCTTTGCCTATTTTTCCCACTAGGATTATGTGTTTTTCTTGCTGATTTTTGCAAAAGCTCCCTTCTAATGCTGGATATAATTCCCTGAATGATGTTAGACAATGAAAATATTTTCTCCCAAAGTGTCATCTGTCTGTTAACTTTATCAATGTTATTTCTTGTTAAGTAGCAATTTTTTGCTTTGATAAAATTGAATTCACCTTTCTTTCCTTCATGATTTATGTTTCTGAATATTTTTAGGAAGTCCTTTCTCACCACCAAGATGCAGGTAATAAGGCTTTTAGTTTTTCCCTTCCAGGGCTTGCAGCTCTTTTTTCCCATTTCTTATTGCTTGGAAAAGCCCTCCAGTTTATGTTACATAGTAGCAATAATAGCATTTTTTTCTTGTTCCCAGTTTTAAAGTAACTACATCTTCAGTTTTTCCACAAGTATAGCTTTTGTTGTGAGTTTTCAGTTAAAGTGAGTCCCTACAGTTCCTTGTCTTCTGATAGACTTACCATAAACAGGTATTGACTTATTTATGTTTTATCAAATGATTTTTCTACATCAATTGAGATTAATAATATTTTAATAAACAATTATAAATGTTTTACGTTAGTCTACTCATGTGGTGAATTATGTTGATAAACTCTTCTAACGTTAAACCATCCCTTCATTCCAGGGATAAGAAGGATAACTAATCTTTTATATAGAGTTTGACATTTATGATCATAAGTAAAACAGACCTATCATTTTCTTATGTGTATTTTTTTTGTGTTATTCCGATCTACTTCCGAAGTCATTACACTGGCCTCACAGAAAGATCTGCTCAATTCATTTCCTATGTTCTGTAAGTACTTATATAAGATAGAAATTGACTGTTCCTCCAAATGTTGCTAATACTAATGTAAAAAACCATCTGTACTTGAGATCTGAGGGGACGGTTTGTCTTTTAGACACCCTTTTAGCTAGTAGTTATTGATATTTAAGTATTAAGTACTATTGATATTTAACTGGTATATCTAAGTTATCCATTTCTTCTTGTGCCAATTTTGACATCTTGTAATTTCTTGGCATTTGTCTATTACATATAGGTTTTCAAATGCTATAATACTCTTTTCTTATTTTTTTAAATCTTTCTTGAGACTGACCTTATTTCTGCTTTTTAATTTTGATTCTTATTTGCATTCTCTCCCTTTTACCTTTTATTAAGTGAATATTTTACTGAAGTATAACATACACACAGAAAACTATATCTCATAGGTGTGTAGCCCTATGAATTTTTGTGAGGCATATATTTTGGAATAGGAATGGTGGATCAAGCATACATATGTACACAAAAACACAGGTACAAAAATTATTATAGCAATATAATTTGTAACTGCCAAAAGTTAAAATAACCTAAATGGTCATCAATGATAGGCTAGATAAAGAAACATTAGTATGTTCACATCATGGAATACTATGCAGCAATAAAAAATATAAACCACTACCACACACAAAAACATGGAAAAATACACAAACGTAATGTTGGACCAAAGAAACCAGTTACAAGTGGGGATATACAATATGATCTCATTTATATAAAATTCAAAATAGGCAAAAGTAAATTCTGGTTTTGGGGGTCAGAACAATGGTTAACTTTGGGTGGTCAGGGACTGAGGGGGGCTTCAGGGAGGGATCTGGGGTGCTGATATTGTTCTATATTGTGATCTGGGTAGTAGTCACAGATGTGTTCACTTTGTAAAAATTCTGTGAACTACATGTACTTATGATTTATGCACTTTTCTATGTATATAATATACTTTAATAAAATATTTACAAAAGAGACACCGACTGTCACAGTGGAATAATTACAAACCCTAGGAGTAACCCACACATGGTAGAACGTTTCAAACAAAGCGATTTCAAGAGGTTAAAAATAAAGACTTGTCAGAGTTACAAGACAAATACATACAAATAAGCAAACAAACAAAAGGAGTGGTAATATTAAAATTAGGCAAGGTGGAAAGTAAGGTTAAAAGTACTGAACGGGATACAGATGAATATAATGTGATGGTTAAAAAGCACAATATTTATCAAGAAGTCATGATGGTCAAAAGCTTTCTTACGCCTAATAAAATAAGAGCTACATACATAAAGCAAGTCTTCTAGAACCTACTTAAAAGGCAATTAGAGGGCTTCCCTGGTGGCGCAGTGGTTGAGAGTCTGCCTGCCAATGCAGGGGACGTGGGTTCAAGCCCTGGTCCGGGAAGATCCCACATGCTACGGAGCAGCTAAGCCTGTGTGCCACAACTACTAAGCCTCTGCTCTGGAGCCCACGAGCCACAACTACTGAGCCCATGTGCCACAACTACTGAAGCCTGCACGCCTAGAGCCCGTGCTCTGCAACAAGAGAAGCCACCCAATGAGAAGCCTGTGCACCGCAACGAAGAGTAGCCCCCGCTTGACGCAACTAGAGAAAGCCTGCACGCAGCAACAAAGACCCAATGCAGCCAAAATTAAAGTAAATAAATAAATAAAATAAATAATTTTTTTTAAAATGCAGTTAGAGAGGGAGAAGTCAGCATACTTCTTTTGGAATCAGAGAATCTGGTACTCAAAGACAAGGAGAGACTGAACAGTGTATCAACAAATTCAAATTAATAAATCTTTAGAATAAATTTGGAAATCTCAAGTAGAAATATACAGTCTTCATATACCATTAAATATTTACAGAAATCAATAATATAAATATCCAAAAACTGTATAAATTAAGTTTATTAATAACCCATAAAATTAAGAATAAATAATGAAATGTTGAGCCAAAGTAGAAAATATTAGCGACTTGGAAAGTAAAAACATATTTTTAAATAGCCATTAGGTTAAGAAGATCTCAAAGCTAAAATGATAAACTCTATAGAAAGCAATAGAAAAGGAAAACACTTCATACATGAACTTATGGTACACAAAGATGTATTCAGAGTTAAAAAATAATAATGCATAGTCACAATGCCTTTATTATTTTAAGTAAGAAAAATAAAAGATGAAGAAAAATTTGCTGTCTATCTAGGAAATTTTAAAAGATTATTAAAACTTTTTTTTATTTTGCAATTTAGGAAGAGAGAATTTATAGAGAAAAATATTGAACCTAACAAAATAAGAAACAAAATTTAGTAGAATGATTAATGAAGCCAAATGCTGGTATTTCAAAAGAACCAATAAAATACACAACCTATTGCAAACTTGATAAAGAAAATAAAAGAGAAAGTAAAAATATGAAAAATTAGGGATGAAAAAAGAGACAAATTACAATGTAAGAGAGTTTTTAAAAAATTAAGAGACAGAATTATATGAAACTCCATGGCAACAAATTTGCAAATCTAGAGGAAATGGATAATTTCTCAGTAAAATAAAAATGACCAAAATTAACCCAAGAGGAAGGCACGAAAAATTTTGAATAGACCAATTACCACAGAAGACATTGGAAAGATCAAAAAGATCTTCCACTGAAAATGTTACCTACTGGTTTCATAGCTGAAATCTATCTAACCTTTAAAGAACAGCTAGTTCCTATATCTTTTAAATGATTCCAGGCCATAGAAAAAAATACAGAGGTTCCTGATACATTTTACAAAGTCTGCACAACTTTAACACCAAAACTTTGAAGAAGAAATAGATGACTGTAATCTCACTTATGTATATAAATGCAAAAAAATCTTTTTTAAAAAAGCAAATAGAATCTAGCAGGATAACTAAAGAATAAAACAACACAAATAGGATTTATTCAAAAAATGCAAAGGTTGTTGCACATTAGGAAGTCTATCAAAGTAATTTGTTAGAGCAAAAAGGGAAAAATTTGATCATATCAAAGACACAAAGAAGGCATTTAATAAATTCAACAATCATTCCTATAACACTCCAGGTAGGGGGTGGGACTTCCAGAAGGCCTGAGTGAGAAGCTCAGAAAATACTATCCCCCCAAAACAATGAGAAAACATAACAAAATTGTCAAAAACAATCACTTCAAACTCTAGAAATTAACCAAAGCATAAAACAAATTTAAAAGTATTATTTACTCCTGGTTACATTCCTTGTTGTGAAATCTCTTTTGTCTGATATTAATATAATCACTCCAGCATTCTTCAGATCAGTTTTTTTTTCTTTTCTATTTTTATTCTCTTTGTATCTTTCTATGCAATGTGGACTTCTTGTAGAAATCTCATGTCATTTATGTGTAATGCAATTAGTAATATGGTTGGGTTTAAATATACCCTTTTGCTATTTGTTTTCTATCTGTTCCGTCTATCCTTTGCCCCTTTTTTCTCTCTTTCTTACATTAAAAAAAAAATTTTAGTATTCCATTTTATCCACCATTGACTTATTGATATACTTCTTTTGTAGCAGTTGCTCTACAGTTTATAACATACATCTTTATCTTATCTTCTACCTTCCAATAATTTTCTAACACTTCCTACATATTTTAAGAACCTTACAACAGTATACTCCTACTTCTCCCCTCAAACACATTTTTGTCATATATTTTAGTTCTGCATATGTTATAAACCTCTCAATACATGCTTATTTTCTTTAAACAGTCAATTATCTTTTAAAGAGATTTTAAACGTGAGAGAAATGTATCTCTGTTTAACCACATATTTAACATTTTCAGTGCTTTCTATTCTTTTGTGTAGATCCAAACTTCTTCTAGTATTATATTCTTCTCCCTGAAGAACTTCTTTTAACATTGTTTATAGCATAAGCCTGCAGGAAATAAATATTCTCAGTTTTTACTCACCTTTAAAAAACTTGTATTTAACTTTCATTTTTGAAAGAGAGGTTTGTAGTTTATAGGATTCTAGGTTGACACTTTTTTCCTTTGACAATTTAAAAATACCACTTTATTGTCCTCTGGCTCTGACAAGAAGTCTGTTGTCTTCCTTATCTTTGTTCTTCTCTCTATATTGTGGTTCCCCAGGCCCCTGTCTGCATTTACAATTTTCTACTTATCAACAATTTGGTCATGACGTGCCTGGGTGTGACTTTCTTTGTATTTAATCTGTGGCTCATTGAGTTTCTTATATGTGCAACTTTAGAGTATTGATCAAATTTAGACATTTTTCAGCCATTACTACTTCAAATTTTTTTTTTCTCCTCCTCCATTCTAGGATTCCAGTTACACAAATTTTAGACTGCTTGGTATTGCCTCACTACAGTGATGTTTTGTTCAATTTGCCCTCAGTTATTTTTTTCCCCTTCTGCCTTTTATTTGAAGTTATGTCTTTTTCCTGTGGTGTCTAAGCTACTGTTAATCCCATTCAGTGTGATTTTCATTTCAGGTATTGCATGGAGAAAAATAAAGTAGGGAATGGAGATAGAAGCCAGGTGGGTATTTGAAATACGGCCATCAGGGAAAATCTTACTGATAAGGTGAGATTTGAGCAAAGTCCTGAAGAAGGTGAGGTCAGGAGATTCAAGTCTTCATCATCCTCCAAAGCTTTTTCTATTATACTTTTAGCACCTTTTCCTACTTAACCTGTTCTTTTCCTCTAATACAGTAAGGATAGTTTTCCATTATCTTCTGTATGTTCCTTCTTGTCTCAGAGTCTGTTTAATTATGTTCTTTTGTACTTGTCTCTCTCCTGTCTTCTTTTCCCTTATTATTTTTATTTTATTTATTTATTTTTTTTTTGCGGTACACGGGCCTCTCACTGCTGTGGCCTCTCCCGTTGCGGAGCACAGGCTCCGGACGCACAGGCTCAGCGGCCATGGCTCACGGGCCCAGCCGCTCCGCGGCATGTGGGATCTTCCCGGACCGGGGCACGAACCCGTGTCCCCTGCATCGGCAGGCGGACTCTCAACCACTGCGCCACCAGGGAAGCCCTTCCCTTATTATTGATTCCTTTTGCTGCTTCTCTTGTGGCTTCTACATCTATAATGGTTTTATTTTACTCTTTCATCCTTTCCAAAACTTTGACTACTCACTCTTCATCTCCTTTCACCTTATATTTGAATACTTTTATCTCCTCTTTAGTTTCTTACTTCTAGGGACCACATTTTTTTAATTTAATTGTGATCAGGGGGAAACATTCTGTGGTGTAAGTCTTCATATGGTGAATATCCTTTACCTGATTTTTGCTTGTCATGTACTTTTTTCTTTGTGGATGCTTTTTGGTTATTACTCAACTTTGAATGAGATCAGTTCCTCCTGGAGCAATTACTTACAAAAGCTTGTGCAGGAATGGTTCATGAGCTGAATAGAGACAGAAGGCAGCTTGGGCTTAGGACTTTCTCACACCTTCCTACCATGTACGTGCCAACACTGCCTGTTCTCAAAGTTTAATGTTCTGGAGCCACTTTGGGGGTAAGCAGAAAGTTCACTTGTCTCCAGTATGCAATGTTTTTTTTTTTAAATGATGATTTAGTAATTATTGTTCCTCGTTATTTTATTATCATCAGTAGCTGAACTGATTGTCACTTATGCTTGTTCACTCATCTACCCTATCAAACTGACAGCTTCTTCTTGTAGAAATGGCAGGTCCACTCAGATTATCATTCAACCCCTCATCTCTTGCCTCTCTCTGGTGTTAAGTCAGGTTTCGGATACTCCCACAACTCCACCTCCACCCTGCTAGATCTACTGATACAAGAAAGTAAATAATGGTTTGGCTCTCAGCATGGCCTACTTTGAAAAAAAGCATGTGCTTCCCAAGTCTGTCAAGGTATGTGCCCACCCTTGCTGGGTCCCATTATTTGGTCCACATATTACTATATTGACAGCTACTCCTCGTAGACTGTTGTTCCCTGGCTTTGCTCCTTCCTTATTTCATATTCTTCTCTGTGGTTTGCTATTGTTGTTTTGGTATTGTTGGTTTCACCGAGCAGAGTAAAAGAGAAGCTTTGATTCCAATCTTTAATTGGAAGTCTCAACAGTTTATTTTAATGTAATTCAACTCAATAAATATTGCGTGCCATGAGGAAAAAGGGTCTGTGCTCAATGCCAAGGAGAGTAAAAAGATAGAGGTAGAAACCCATAGCAAGCATCTGAAAAACACAAGTAATCCCATTCTTTTGGAACACAAGTGAAAAGAAAGAAATCCACATCTATCACTATAGTGGCAATAGGACTGTTGTTTCAGCAGAAAAGTCTTTGCAACTTTGCCTTAAGCGAAATAGTCCAGTTTCTGTTCTGGGAACCCTCAGAACTATCCTAATAATAACGGTGCTTGGAATTATTAATAAATGATGCTGAACCGTCTAAATAATTATGGTAACTAATATTCAGTATGTTTTTTGGTCGGTCCTTTCAGAACCATGTGGGCCACTTAACAAAATAGAATTTCATGAAAAAAAAGACCAAATTTAGGATAAACACTTCTCTGAAGTGGTTCCTTGCCTAGCTAGGAATGTGTGCCTAGCTAGGAGTGTGCCTGTACCCAGCAGGCTGAAAATATTGATCACTCTTCTGTGGTAATTAAGCCAAAAAAGACTTTGTGTCTCTTCAGGAGGCCAGGTAAAAAATAAATGGGATCAAGGGGCTTTGGGGACCCTGATGATGCTGCAGGCAAGGAAATGGATTTAAATACCACTAAGCAGGAAAGGGAGTTGGTGGCCACTTTTTATTCTCCTTAAATCTGGGAGTATTGGGACCAAAAATTAAACTGCAAGATTTCACGAGGTTAAATTGCTCCTCCTGTCTGCCCCAAATCATGACAAAAAGCCTTCACCTCAAAGAACTGGTAAATGACTCTCAAAGCATTTCCTCATTCATTTACCGCCCCCCCCCCCCCGCCCCGATCTTCCTGTCCATTCCCTTTTCTCTGTCTCCTCTGTATTCACCAGCAACCATATTCTTCTCAGTCTCTGGGCTCTGGGAAGAAACCAATGAAGCTCTGACCTGCTATTTGTAAAACAGATCTTACAAGGTGAACAACGGGCTTTTTGTTCTGTTTCTGAGTCTTGTGGGATGTCCTACAGATGGACTAGCTATGGGAGCCCTTGAACTGGAGAGGAACCTGGGATGAAAAAGCTTAAGCCCTGCTGACCTAACATCAGCTCTTGGCTTTCAAAAATGTTAGCATAAGCCCTTGTCAAATTTGTGATAGATGGTTCTGGATTAGAAATAACTACATGTAAGTAGATTTCTAGAGAATGTATTTGATTAACACATTAGCGGTAATAACTAGATGGATCTTATTGGGAGAGATGGATGGAAGGGAATTGACAATTATAGAGCTAAAACCTCTTATGGAACAATGGTTCTCTGAAATGTGGTCCCCAGACCAGCAGCTTCAGCATCACCTGGAAACTTGTTAGAAATGCAAATTCTCAGGCCTCTCTTCAGACCTAGTGAGTCAGAAATTTTGTGGGTGGGGCCCAACAATCTGTTTTAACAAGCCATCCATTCTGATGTACGTTAAAATTTGAGAACCAGCACACTAGGGGAAGAAAAAGAACTCAAGGTATAGATCAATAGTTTTCAAAGTTTCTCTAGCATCAGAATCACCTGGAGAGCTTATTAAAACAAGGATCAATGGACCCTACTCTAAGAGTTTCTGATTAAGTAGGGCTGGGTAGGGGGGAAGATGCTTTGCATGTTAACAAGTTCCTAGATGTTATTGTTGCAGCTGGTCCAGAGACCACACTTTGAGAACCACTGGTCTACACAAAAAAGGTGAGTAAGTGCAAGACTTCCTTGGCTCCAGGTTAAAAAAGGATTTTCTGGACTGAGGAGTTGGGGTCGGTGTGGGGTGGGAAGAGAAGTGATCACTGCACACACGTGTCAGTGATTTATACAGAGAAAGGCTCGGCCTGCTTTGGGCTCTGGGGAGGCAGCAAGGCCTTGGAAGTCAGGGGGTTCGTTTCACTCACCAAGGTTTCTGCTGTCCGTGTGTGAGAGAGATAGGAAAGTAGTAGAAAGAGCCAGCAGTCCAGAAAGGACCAAGGAGACAATCTTCAAAGTGGCCTGCATGAACCAAGCATCAAGGACCAACCATGATGGTGACAGGTCAGTAGACACCTACGGGGAGAAATCAGTTTGTAGAGCAGATCCCCCTCCTCAGACCCTGACTACCTAGCTCCTCCAGAAGCCTCCAGAACTCACTCATGAACTGAGGAAAAGTGGTGACATTTCCAAATGGACTTAGAGCGTCTTCACCACCATGTAGTGATAGGACCAACACCGTCCCTAAAAGGGTGAAGGAAGCGGGGGTCAGGGTACAACCGAGATAGTATATTTGAAAGGGTCCATTCTGTTAGCATCTCTCATAGCCTCTCTGAGATACTCTCTTTTTTTGGAGTATAATTGCTTTACAATGTTGCGTTAGTTTCTGCTGTACAATAAAGTGAATCAGCTATGTGTGTACGTATAGCCCCTCCCTCTTGGAACTCCCTCCCCTCCCATCCCACCCATCTAGGCCATCACAGAGCACCAAACTAAGCTCCCTGTGCTATACAGCAGATTCCCACTAGCTATCTATTTTACACATGGTAGTGTGTTTATGTCAAACCTAATCTCCCAGTTCATCCCACCCTCCCCTTCCGCCCCACGTCCTTAGAGATAGGGATTTTGAAAATTTAATTCCAATGATGCTTAGTCAACAGGAGTAAGGTGTAGCACCTAATGATAAACCCTTCAAGCTTGGGCCTGAAATGACTGCCTCAGTTACCCTACCCAAGAGACGGGCCTGATGGAGGCATAAAGTAGAAATTAAGTTGAGTTCTAAAACACAAAACGACTAATTACGAGGAAACAATTGGTAAAACTCAAATCGAGGGACATTCTACCAAACAGCTGGCTTATACCTTCAGATATGTACTGCATTTTAGATTTTGGAACTGTAGCAACAGTTTCCTAAATTTGAACGAAAATGAACCTGACTTTGTCTGTGGGTGTGGTAAATACAAATCTTAATTCACAGAACAGAATAGTGAAGTTCATAATTCATCACAAAGAACTTACACACCAAGAAATAGAAATTGTTTTCTTTTTTTCATTTTTGAATTATTTTTGAGCTTTTAATAGTTGGTGGTTGATTTCTTTCTTTGGGTGGTTAGCATGCTGTTCTCAGAGTGGGATGTGCTGGAATTGTCCAGGGCAGGTGTGGAATATCACACAGTCTTGATTTCAGTCTTTCCCAGGGTGATGAGAGCCACAGAGTTTACTGCTGACATCTGAGACAGGAAGAGTGGCTTCTTGCAATCTCTTTCAGAGTGACTGCTCTTTGATTTCTCTCCTACTGTGATCTTTCTTGCTTCTGAATTTCTGTAGCGCTTGCAATCTGAACCCAGCACCCTAACACTTGATTTTATCCGGCCCGGTATTTTTCCCCAGTTGTTTCATGTACAAATCACTCATCTCCCAACCCAGATGTAACCTTCTCAGAGGCAGGAACTGTGTCTTCCATTACTTTTGCATCCTGAATAGCATTGCACTGTACCAGACCCCTGTAAGCACGGAAGGAACATTGATCAACTTATTCACAGAATGCAGTGAATGAATGAATAAATGAGTGGTAGTGTCCATTTTTCCTATTATTCAATTAAAAAAGCAGCTCCTCTCAGAAATATGTCTGTTGGATTTGAGAGAAGTTGAATAACAAATTATCTACTAAAAAGCTTAAGAATTCTCCATCTGCACATGACAAGTTATTATTTGATCATTAATGGTTACCTGTATATTCCTTTTAACTCCTTGTTAGAGAATTACTGCATGCCTCATTGTTTAGGGCCAATAATGATGCATCTATAAGTTTACTCGTTGCTCATCTCAAGTGAGCTGTTGGACAAATCAGGCAAGACGGTGAAATAAGCAAAATCTAGCTCTGATGTCCCTCCTTCTTCTGGCTACTCATACCCTCCTAAAATATCCCCCTAACCCCACTCTCCCATCTTCTTCTTAACTGTCAGTCAACCAATCAATTAGCTGGTAAGAGCTACAGTATTACCCTTCTATAGGACTACTTTTCTTTTAGAACAGGAGTCCTTAAGAGCTAGCTTTTAGACTCTAAAGAAATGTATCTCTAAATTGTACACTTTCATATATTGAAAAGCCAGTGGGAGAGAGATTTAGGGACCAGGTTCCTTAAATCTCTCCTTCTAGGAAGAATCCCATTTTACCTGTTCAGGAAGCCAGTGCTAGTAAGATTTATGAAAAGAAGCCCATTTCTATATGAAGTTTAGGAACGCAATTTTTTTTCATTTTACATAGCTATGGTCATGCTTTGGGGAATGGATTTGGGCTAACGATACTTACAAATCACTGGTTTATAAATCAGAAAGACATTTATTAATTTGTTTATGCTTGCTTGTTATTAGAATTTTCACGTATTCTGTTTAAGACATAGATGTCAAATACCTGGTAGAAGTGTCAACAATTTCTCCTAGCATGCTCACAGCAGACATTGCTAATTAAGCCAGCATCCTTTCCTTCAACACAGTGCTCCAGGCCACCGTTGCCATTGCTCTGGACTGGTATGCAAGATAAAACCTTTCTGCCACGGCTATTCTTCCTAAAATCAAAATACCTAGGAAGTAATAATTTATCAGAATATTATTTGGTAAGAATGGAACCAGAGCAAATGACCTATTACAAAAAAAAATTTAGGAAATAAAATAACACAAGTGAAAATAAATTAGAACTAAGGAATTATAAAGTAGAGTAGGAAGTCAAGACGTGAGGAGGGGCATGGCTTTATGTAGTTAATGTCATTAGAACTTGATATAAATTAACTGGATTCAGAAGTTAAGAAGAAAGGAAATGAAAGAAGGGAGTAGGGAAGGGAGGGAGGAAGTTTTTGGATGGATTGTCACATGAGGGATGAGTGAGTTGTTAGACAGTGTCCTTATTTCTGTGACACATGCAGCGATGAACCTCTTAAGGCTATTCCTCAGTAAATGCCAAGGGCGTAAGCCATAGGCAGAATTCAATGAAGGCAGTTTCATAGTGGGTCAAGATAATGTGTTCTAATTTGATACCAAAAAAAGAACCTAGACTACTGAGAAGTGTGGGTGGATAATCCCAAAGGGAATTTGATGGTTTTGCAGAATATTTTCTACGTTTGGGAAACTACTGCCAACCCACTATACAGTACAACTTTGCCAACCCACTATATAGTACAATTTTGCCAACCCACTATATAGTACAACTTTGCCAACCCACTACATAGTATCACTTTCTAATGACCATAATACCAAAAAATATTATCATCCTTGGGTAAGACCTGATAAAATATTACTCTTCCTCTCTCCCTTTTAAGTAATTTTTAGAGTTTGCCAGAAACTTCTGTCATTGCATTCCCTCATACCATTGCTATGCCCTATAATAAGATATTTCTGAATTAGTTATATTTTAGAAGAATTGCATCTTGCAAACTTATGAAACATATTAAATTGACAATGTTTTTCTACTCCATAGAGTAGCACATACTGGTACTGTGTTCTCAAACATAGCACTTGTAATGTCAGTCACTTCCCAATCAAGAACAGTTCCTGGTACACCTAAGTGCTCAATAAATATAGATTGGATAAACAAATATCAAAGAAAAATAAATAAATATCAAGGGCCCTCTTATATTATTTTCTCCCACATGCTCTAGGTTTTGAAAGAGTTTGTCTAGTAAACAATTTGCATTTGAAAAATAATGAATTTGCATTTTCAGATCAGCATGACATAACTTTGACCCTGTTAATTCCGATAATGTGCTGTTTGATTCTTACTGAATTTCACCTAGAATGAAAGACCCTTCCTGTTTTGGAACCTTGCCTTCGTTTTGAATCTTCTCTCAATAATATGTGCATGATCCTTACTGCATACCATAAACCAAACTAAATTCCAGAGGGATGGGACTTCCCTGGTGGTCCAGTGGTTAAGATGCTGCGCTCCCAATGCAGGGGACCCAGATTCGATCCCCGGTCAGGGAACTAGAATCCGCATGCCACAACTAAGACCCGGCACAGCCAAATAAATATTTAAAAAAAAAAAAAATTCCAGAGGGATTTAAGAGGTAAATGTAGAAAGTTAAAAAAAAATGTTTTGGGCTTCCCTGGTGGCACAGTGGTTGAGAGTCCGCCTGCTGATGCAGGGGACACGGGTTCGTGCCCCGGTCTGGGAAGATCCCACATGCCGCGGAGCGGCTGGGCCCGTGAGCCATGGCCGCTGAGCCTGTGCGTCCGGAGCCTGTGCTCTGCAACGGGAGAGGCCACACAGTGAGAGGCCCGCATACAGGAAAAAAAAAAAAAAAGTTTTAATTGAAAAAACTAAAAGAAAATTTAGATGAATAGTATTTATCTTGCCCACATTTAAGAAAGGAATCTAAGCATTAAAACATTAAGAAAAAATTACAGATTTTATTGTGTAAAAGTTAAACTCTTCTGCACATAAACAACCCAAAGACAAACAAAAAGTAAGACTATATTTTCATTAATATGTAAAGGTTTACTAGCCTTCATTTACAAAGCATTCATACAATCAACAAGAAAAGTAATTTCTCAATGGAAAGATTGGCAAAAGACTGACAATTTTAAGAAGAAAAAATAAAAATAGCTATGAAAAACATTTAAAAGTGGTCAGCACTACAGTAATACATGGAAATTAAAACGACATACTCAATCTGACCTATCACTTTAGTACAAATTCAAGGATAATAATACTTAATACTGGCAAAGGTATAGATTCTCTGGAAAGCATTTTGGCAATATGTGCCCCAAACCTTTAAAGTTCCTGGGCAAACCAGGGCAAGGTTGTAGGTATGATGTTATTTTTTATCATGTTATTTACAATGGCCAAAAACTAGGAAAGAAATCTAGATATCTAAAGAGAAAGGGAATGGTTAAAGTAATTAAACCATGTCATGGGAAAAAATTTTGATGAAATTGTGAAATCATGAGAAAATTCATATGAAGTAATATTAAATGATCAGAAAGAAACTGTGTATAGATATACATACAGTGTCATTTCAGTTATCTAGAACCTATATATCTGTATATGCGTAGAAACAGTTTAGAAGAAAATATACCAAAAGATTAATTCTGTGTTGTATTAATATAAATGATTTTTTCTTCTTTGTACTTTTCCTTCATTTTCCAAAATTTTTGCCAAAGCTCATGTATTATTCTCCCAGGTTTTATTTATTTATTTATTTTTGAGATGTTCTTTTTTTTTTTTTACATCTTTATTGGAGTATAATTGCTTTACAATGGTGTGTTAGTTTCTGCTTTATAACAAAGTGAATCGGTTATACATATACATATGTTCCCATATCTCCTCCCTCTTGCATCTCCCTCCCTCCCACACCTCCAGGCGGTCACAAAGCACCGAGCTGATGCGGCTGCTTCCCACTAGCTATCTACCTTACGTTTGGTAGTGTATATATGTCCATGCCTCTCTCTCGCTTTGTCACAGCTTACCCTTCCCCCTTCCCATTCCTCAAGTCCATTCTCTAGTAGGTCTGTGTCTTTATTCCTGTCTTACCATCTCCCAAGTTTTAAAAGGTACCATATGGAATAAAAAATGGAATGCCTGATCTAAATGAAAAATTCTAGAATGCTTCCCTATAACCCCTCAGCTCTTTCTAGGTGAGTACATTCTCTGGGCTCTGTTGTTCTCTGGGTTCTGGTGTTTTATGCCCTGAAGCTGTTCTCAACGTACCTCCCCAGGTGCAGGTGCACTTCAGTGATGGATGATAAAATTTCTCTAAGACTATATACCTAAGTTACTAAAAGCCAGGTCAAACCAGATGTGTTGTTTGCAGTAAGAAAAGCAGACAGACAGTTACAAAGAGATAATCAAAGGGATCCCCGTCAGACTTCAGGAGCAAGCTTTCTGTCCCTCCCAGGAGCCTTCCTTGAATCCCGCTGGAGGGTTAGGGGTTCCTCTTCTGGCTTCTCGTGTTGTCCTGACCTGATATCAGCATTTAATTCCTTGTACTGAGATCATCTATTCGTGTGCCCTTCTCCCCTCCCGGGCCAGGCTGAGAATTCCTTGTCACAAATCTCTGTTTTACTCATCTCTGTAGCCTCAGAACACAGTAGTGGTCAATCAGGAAAGCATTTCTTGCCTAGTGCTTTCACCTGCACCTCGACCCTTAAAATCAAATTCAAATGATAAGTGAAAATATTAGTTTCTTGAAACTAAGATCAGGGAACGACGTTGAATCCTGCCTGCTTCCTCAACTCCACATGGCAAATCAGACATATATAAAATTGGTGGTTTCGGATTGTTCTGGCCAAAAGTGGCTCTATGAAACCCAACCCTTGGATCATTATCACATGTTCACTTACGACTCTCTCCATCCAACACACTAATCATTAATTTAAATAACCCCTTCTTTTAATAACTTTGCTTGGAAATGACTGCCTAAAACCATGAACTAGAGTTGAAAGTTTCTCATTTCACTGAAATTGGACCAACATTTCCTGTTATACACTAACTGCTGTGGTCACTGGCTGTTCCTGGACTGTTGAGCCAGGGGCCTCTTTTCTGTTAGCTGCCCAGTTGTCTCATTTGTACAGCAGAGGCCAAGGCGACAGTGAGCTCTGCGGTCTGCAGGAAGATTCTGCAAGCCAGTAAAATCCTTCCATTTGGGAGTTGCCTATGCTGGAATATCAGTGCTGTCTGCTCTGCTTGCAAACCTTCCCAAGCCTTGTCCATCTGGGACACTAGAATCCTTAAAAGACCTCTACTCTGAAGTCTGGCCTGACTGCTCTGGTGTCTAGGCCCTCCTCTGACTTTGTATGGGTTTCATCCCATGTCTGTTTCTCTCACTAGACTGTAAGTTCCCTGAGGGCAGGGATAATAGATCATGTATTTTTGTAGCACAGAGCCTGAAACACAGTCAATAACAAATTGAATTGAACCACTGGGGGAAAAAATACATGTTTTTAGTGCTTATTATATTTTTAGACTCACTCTGGGAGACATCCATTTCTAAACAGAATTCTAAGCTTTTCTAGGACACAGTGTAGTTGATAGAAATCTTTGATTCATAGTTCTATCATCTCTTAGCTTTATATACTAGTAAGTTAATATCTCTTGAGCTTCAATTTCCTGAGCTATAAAATGGGAGTGATAATAATAGCATTGTTGTCAGGATAAGTGAAATTATGTCATTCTCCTAGCACATAGTAGGGGGTTAATAGTTTTTCAGCTGTTGGATGAAAGACTGTTGGATGCAACCAAGGCATAGGTACTGAAATCACCTACAGGTGATTCAATGTATAGCCAGAGTTGGGAACCACTGGTATAAACTTGGGGGATAGCTTTTGCACCTGTAAAGTAAGCCTTTTTTTTTTTTTTTTTTTTTGCGGTATGCGGGCCTCTCACTGTTGTGGCCTCTCCTGTTGCGGAGCACGGGCTCCGGACGCGCAGGCCCAGCGGCCATGGCTCACGGGACTAGACGCTCCGCGGCATATGGGATCTTCCCAGACCAGGGCACGAACCGTGTCCCCTGCATCGGCAGGCGGACTCTCAACCACTGTGCCACCAGGGAAGCCCTAAAGTAAGCTTTAATACTAATGATATTGCCAAGGTAGCCAGTAAATTTGGGTCTCTTCCTGTTTTGAAAATTTTATGAAGGAATCTCACTGCAATCCACTGATCAAAAGATAGCTATTCATACTACATGTAAAACACTATGTTAGGTATACTAGGAATATTTTTTTAAAGTATATTAATAGGTCCCATCTACCTTTGAGTAATTTTCATATGAAAAGCAAACTTGTCCATTTCAAAGAAGCTCATAATTTCAGTTTTACAAGGAAGGACCAACTCAAGAATCACCACCCATATTTCCTTTTTCACTGGGTTTAAACCTGGTCACTGGTCACTATTTCCTCACTCCCCTTACCACTACTACAGTGGGCTGGGTCCGTTACTCCATTATTCCACATGGAGTAAGTTCTAGGGTGTTTCATTCTTGTTTCAAAAACACATTTTCCTATAAATATTCTGTGGAAAAGCCTTTGCATGGTTTTATATTGGCAAGATAATTCTAGAGTGCCACATTTGACAAATGACGTCAGCTAGCCTACCCTAGCCATAAACCATTTTAGAACTCTTAAGTTATGCATAAGAGTGTACATAAGAGTGTAATATGAACCAGCAGAATATACAGCACAGGGTGTCCTTAGCAGCCAACCTAAAGATCAGCAAAACTCATTCCTGTAAGAAGAGCTCATCTGTGAGGCAAGGTCGAGCCCAGTGTTCATCAGAGAAGGTCCGCTTAATGGAATTTCTCCTTGCCTGTAGGTACTTCTGCTTTGAAACTCTGTGGTGGTCCCTCTGGTTGCATACCTTATACCCATTCCCTCCCACCACCAATTACTGCCTTGTATTCTTTGCTAGAGGTATTTCCATTTTGTTCAGGAATCAGATAGCCATATTCTTCAGGGGATGCTGGCCTCCTTTCCAGCTCCCACAGCGTCCAATCTTTTTTTTTTTTTAAAGCAAGGGTTTCCTCATCAGCCTTTTTTTTTTTTTTTTTTTTACTAAATTTATTTATTTATTTTTGACTGTGTTGGGTCTTCGTTGCTGCGTGTGGGCTTTCTCTAGTTGCGGTGAGAGGGGACTACTCTTTGTTGCGGTGCATGGGCTTCTCATTGCGGTGGCTTCTCTTGTTGCGGAGCACAAGCTCTAGGTGCACAGGCTTCAGTAGCTGTGGCATGCGGGCTCAGTAGTCGTGCCTCGCGGGCTCTAGAGCGCAGGCTCGGTAGTTGTGGCGCACGGGCTTAGTTGCTCCACAGCATGTGGGATCTTCCTGGGTCAGGGCTCGAACCCGTGTCCCCTGCACTGGCAGGCAGATTCTTAACCACTGCGCCACCAGGGAAGTCCCCAGGGTTCAATCTTGTCGGTTTAGATAAATTGTGGTAATTCAATTTCCTTTGCCAGTGATTGGTTTAGGAATAAGCATGTGACTCATAATTCTGGCCAATTATGAGAGTAGAGGGAGCTTCTGGGAAGTTCTTGCTGTTCAAAAGGAACACAAAGGAAGATGTTTCTTGTTAGGCCACTGGATATAGATTTGTGAAAATACGATGCTTAGCGCTGCTGTAATTATCTTGCAACCATGAGAGAATATGTCTGGAACCAAAAGCCAACACAGTGAAAATGGTGTAATAGAAAGAGGGAAAGAATCTGTATTCCCCCATGAATTCACCCATGAGTTCATTCCCCCATGAACTCACTGAGCTGCTGAATTAAAGACACGGATACCACCTGACCTCCATATTTCATTGTTATGTGAGATTATAAATGTCCTTCTTATCTAAGCCACTTTGGGTGGATTAGCTGTTCTTACAGCCAAACGAACCCCAACTAATACATCTGTGTTAGCCATATAAACAGATGTGGAAGAATCTTGTAGTAAGTGGTTGCTTACTCCAAAAACATGCATCTTAGTACTGGGGAATTTTCTGTTGGGAGAAAAATTTTTTTACTCATTCCTTTCTTAGTTTCTTCCCTTACAGACATAGCTTGTCTCCACCACCAGGCTATGTCTCCCTAAGTACTTTACCACTCTTATTCACGAAGACCTGAGTGAGCCATTGACTTTGATATTTCATCAACCTAAAACAGAATGGTAGTGCCATTTACACCAGACACAGGTACAAGGAAAGATGGGCCTTAACAAGCCACTGCGGGCACTTTTTTTATCTGTTGTTGTTGTTGTTGTTAACATTGACATTGAGCATTACCATAACCATCAGTCTGTCAAAACCTTCTCTACGTGTTCTACACATAATAGATGTTCAATAAATGTTTGTTGGATGAATGCATGAATAAACTATATTTGCAAATAGCATGTCAAGAAGGATTTAGAGACTTGGAGATATTTGAGGCTCCATTTTTGAGATAGAAACCCAAGTACTAACTAGTCTTTTTCTGCCACATCTAGTTAAAAGCAGCGAGTGTTAAGTAGTGCCCCTCCCTTTTTAAGAATGAGGTGCCCCCTCTCTCCTCTCTTGCTCCGATTCTCGTGCTTTCTCTCTCTCTGGAAATTTCAGAATTTAAGTGATCTGATCCTGTGAATTTTTTTTTTTAAGATTTTTTTTGATGTGGACCATTTTTTAAAAATCTTTATTTGTTACATTATTTCTTCTGTTTTATGTTTTGGTTTTTTGGCCCTGAGGCATGTGGGATCTTAGCTCCCCGACCAGGGATTGAACCTGCACCCCCTGCATTGGAAGGTGAAGTCTTAACCACCAGACTGCCAGGGAAGTCCCTGTGAATATTTTTTTAAAAGCAGATATTTTCATGTCTGCAAGCAGATCTTTCTTTGAAGCCCAAAGAATTCCATCATTGCTCATTAAGAGTTTCTGACGCATAGGGGTGTGTGTGTGTGTGTGTGTGTGTGTGTGTGTGTCTGTGTCTGTGTGTGTGCATTTTAAGAGGGCTATGCGGTCATGTCCGTTCTATAGTAATTAGTTTACTGGATGACTTCAAAGGCAAGGGACTGTGTATAACAGTGCTTTGAAGAAGTGCCTTTGTCAGAAATATTTCATCCAGCAGACTGACTTTGGGATCTGGGGTAAAGATTGGCTTTGTTCAACATCCAGTGTACTTTCCCCCAGGGAAGGGCAGATTTGTGACATTCAGGGTGAGCCTGGGCAAGGAAGAAAATGTCTTCCTGTTTTATTGTGGAAACTTCGTCATCTGTCTCGGAGAAGTGAGTCACTTCATACTAAGATTAAATGTCTCCAGAACCAGATCCTTCTCCCTGAGAAAGGTAGAATGACCTCAATGGAGAGAAAGGAGCATCATGCTAAGATCAGGCTTCTCTGAAGCTCATTCTGCTTCAGAAATTAATTCCTCTGGGGATAGCGCTTCTCCAATAGTCCCATGAAGGAGGACAACGTGCTGGAGCAAAGGAAACCTGCAAGTTAAATGTGCTTCCTGCAGTCCCTTGTCACCTGTGCGACGACACAAAAATTATTGGCTGAATCCCATTAATTAGTATTAATACTTCCACAGCAGAGTTGCTTGAATCTCAACCTAATACTTAATATTTCCTTATGAAACAGTGACTTGCTTATATGTCTGTCTCTCCCATTAAATTTTAAGTGCCTTGAAACCTGGTCCACGTTTCAAGTCATCTTTGAACTCAGTGCCTGGAATACTTACAGTAGCAGACACTCAGTAAATATTTGGAAGTGGAACTAACTCATTATGTAATAGTGAAAAGGCCCAGGCTCAATATTTAGGCTTATATTTACTAAGCCTAGAAGAAATAAGGCAGAGACTGTAAATAGAGGTATTTTGCTTATATAATGAGAAGAGTCTGGAATTTGGAATCAGACAGGCCATGTTTCGAACCTGAGCTTTGCAACCCACTGGTTGTTCTACTTTGAGTTCGTTGCTTAACCTCCCCAGCCCTCAATTTCATCCTCTGTGAAATGGGAATAATGACAAATTTTTAAATGAGCTGTTGGGAGGGATAAATGAGGTGGTGTTATGGGTTGAATTGTGACCTCCACATGCATATGTTGAAGTCCTAACCCCCAGAGCCTCAGAATGTGACCTGATTTGGAAATAGGGTTCTTGCAGATACAATTAGTTAAGATGAGGTCATACTGAAGTAGGGTGAGCCCCTAATGCAACATGACTGGTGTCCTTATAAAAAGGAGAAATTTGAAGACAGACATACACTCAGGGAGAACACCATGAGAAGCAACCCTGGGAGAAGCAGCCCTGTCTGAGAAAGGGAAGGAGAGCTTCACAGAGGGACTACAGTGAATTTCCATCTTGAGGGATGAGTAGAAGTTTGTTTAAGTAATATGGAAAGTACAGATATGGGGAGCTGAGTTAAACATGATGCGTCAAGGGGGGGACTTCCTGGAGGAGGAAGTCTGAGCTGAGATTTGAAGGAAGGAGGATGGCATGGAACCCCATGGTGAAAGGAGCATAGTTCAAGTACCTTATCATAGTCAGGGAGACATGTGGGAGAGGAACCTGGAGGTATTGACAGAGGTGAGGACATGAAAGGTCTTACTGGCCATGCTAAGTAGTCTAGACTTTATCCTGTTGACAGTAAATAACATATATATATATATATATATATATATTTTATATATATATTTTTAAATAAATTCATTTATTTATTTTTGGCTGTGTTGGGTCTTTGTTGCTCTGTGTGGCTTTTCTCTAGTTGTGGCGAGCAGGGGCTGCTCTTCGTTGCGGTGCACGGGTTTCTCATAGCGGTGGCTTCTCTTGTGGAGCATGGGCTCTAGGCCCTTGAGCTTCTGTAGTTGTGGCTCGCAGGCTCTTGAGCGCAGGCTTCAGTAGTTGTGGCACACGGGCTTAGTTGCTCCGCGACATGTGGGATCTTCCCGGACCGGGACTCAAACCCGTGTCTCCTGCACTGGCAGGCGGATTCTTAATCACTGCACCACCAGGGAAGCCCCGACAGTAAATAATATTTTTATTGTGGTAAAATATACATTACATAAAATTTAACATTTTAATCATTTTTAAGTGTGCAATTCAGTGGCATTAAGTACATTCACAATGTTGTATGTACATCACCCTCATCCTTTTACAGAACTTTACACCCTCATCCCAAACAGAAACTCTTCTCATTAAACATACATTCCCCCACTTTCCCGCTCCTATCCCCAGACTCTTTTCTACTTTCAACCACTACTTTACTTTCAATCTCTATGAATTTGCCTATTTTAGGAACCTCATATAGGTGGAATCATGCAGTATTTGTCCTTTTGTGCCAGTCCACATCACATAATGTTTTCAAGGTTCACCCATTTGTAGCATGTATCAGAAGTTCATTTTTAAGCCTGAATTTTCTTCCTATCTATCTATTATCTATCTATCTGTCTATCTATCTAACTATCTACCCATACATACATTTTGTTAATTCACTCATCTGTTGATGGCATCTGATTTTTTTCTACCTTTTGGCTATTGTGAATAACGCTACTCTGAACATTTGTGTACAAGTATCTGTTTCAGTTCCTGATTTTAATTTGGGGGGTATATGCCTAGAAGTAAAATTGTTGGATCATATGGTAATTCTATGTTTAACATTTTGAGGAATCATCAAACAGTTTTTCACAGCAGCTATACCATTTTACATTCTTACCAGCAATAAACAAGGATTCCAGTTTCTCCATATCCTCCCCAACACTTGTTATTTCGCAGGTTTTTTGATAGTAGCTATCCTAAAGGGTGTGAAGTTGTATCTCATTGTGGTTTTGAGTTGCATTTCCCTAAGGACTGATGTTGAGTATCTTTTCATGTGCTTATGAGGTATTTGCCTATCACCTTTGGAGAAAAGTCTATTCAAATCCTTTGCCTTTTTAATTGGGTTGTTTGCCTTTTTTGTTGTAGGATTGTAGGAGTTCTTTATGAATTCTGGACATTAATTGCTTAGCAGATATATGATTTGCAAATATTTTCTCCCATTCCATGAGTTGCCTTTTCACTTTTTTGATAGTGCCCTTTGATGCACCAAAGGGGACTAAATAATTTTAAGCAGAGAATTGATATTTTCCAATTGGTATGTAAAGGGTGGATTGGAGTGGAGTGAGGTCAAAAGGCAGGGAAACAGATTAAATAGCCACACTATCCCGGCAAGACATGGTAGGTTCTGAGTTGAAACAGAGAAAAAATTGAAAGGTAGACATTTAGGAAGCAAAGGCAACAGGATTCTGGTGATAGTGTAGAGAAAAAAAGGGACAGAGGGAGGAAAAAGTGTTGAGAAGCTACTTCCATATTCAGCAAGAGATGATGAGAACCTGAAAAGGGAATATTGATGAGAGCAGAGAAGGGGCCACATTTGGGGAGATTAAGTTCCAAATGATTGGACAGGTGTGAGAAAGGGAGGAGTGATGAATAACCCAAAGCATGGGCAATCCAGTAAAATATGACCTTAATTTACAGTTAACAACCTAAATTAAATTAGTCTCTGACACAGACTAGCCTAGATGTGTTGCTTCCTGTAGTAGCCGGGTTTACTGGAGCCTGCCCTGAATCATCCTTCCCTCACTTTCCACTAAAGTCATTTCTCCTTGTAAAAGTATCTTCTATGATTTATCACTATGATATGACTTATCAACCTCGAATCCTTTTTTGGAAGGGTATGGAATAAATAAATGTAAAAAACATAAGCCCATATTGTAATCTGGAGCTTTGTGACTTTGAATAAGGACCTAAACTCCATAAGCTTCTGTGTGCTTCCATGTTTGTTAAATATAATATAATTTATATTAATTAATATAAATCTATATTTTAATGGCACCTTCCCCATGCAGATGCTGTAAGGATCAAACGGAAATAATTCAGATCAAACCCTTAGCACTGGGCCTGGACACAGGAAACCTCAATACATATAAGCTGTTGCAGTCTTTGCTATTCCACCCCCATATCCAATGGCCAAGCCCAGTTGGATCTAAAACAGCTTGAAGGCTGTGGCACAGCAGTGAGCAGTGCAGGCAATCTGTACAGGCCAGAGCCTCTGGCTCTTCATGCAGTGAGTATTGTGAAAGAATCATACCCTTGGAATCAGAAAATCGTGGGTTGAAATCTTGAATCTTCTGTTGACTAGCTTTATGGCTTCTTCTCCTTAAGACTCAAGATGAGGTGACAGCAGGTCAGTCCCAGTGGTGAAGGGAACACTGGTCGCTTCTCACAGAAATTTGTCACTGTGTTTTGTCTGTCTTCAGAGGCATGACATCCAGTAGAAATGGCAGCTTCTCTCACTTGGAGCCCAGTTCTAGAGTTGAATCCCCTACCTATAGGAATATGGTGGTCAACCTGGATGGCACACAGGATTGCACTTCAGAATGTTTATGGTGCTGGGTAAGAGAACTAGCACATACTGTGTATCAAAGCCCACTGATCATTATCACCTATAAGGTGCATCTTCCCCCACCCTCAGGGGAAGTGACACCAGGGAGGGCTCAGTCCCCAGCTTGTTGGCCACTTCTGAACCTCAGTAGTGTGGGTTACAGCCGTCTAGCTGTAACGGTGCATCACAAGGTGACTTCCTGACAGGCTGTCTCTGCCAACAAAAGGTTGCAGCTGTTTCACAGCTGAGAGTGGGAAGGACTTTGAAATGACTGCATTTAAATAAGCATTTTCTGCCCCATGGGTTCAGTTAGCAATGGTTATGTCAAGCATTTAAAGGTGTTGTACCCCATCGAGCTATATTTCTACAGGGAAATGTTAAGGAAAGATGCAACTATACGTGTACAAAGAGAGATTAAGAAACCATAGTCTGAAACCACATGATTTTAATATTTCTAACACAGGCTAACCCAAGCTCTGGAGAATATGTGACACCACCCCTCCCCCTACAAAAAAAGGGCAAAATGGCAGCTTTTATGATTTTTTTGTTTAATTCTCTTAATGCAAATTAGCTTGTCAGTGTATTTTGTCTGCCTTCAAAGGAGTTAAATACAGTGGAGAGTGCTAGTCACAAACACGTGTATTCCACAAGCTAGCACTGACCCGTACACATTTCAAATTTGAATTAATTGCTGACATTAAAGATTGGGGAGGGCAGCAATATTCAGGATTTCAAAATTGCTGGGAAGTTATGTTTGCTTGGGTCCTCTGACAAAGCAAATGCCAAGATGGGATTAAATATGCAAAAATTTTATTAGGGAAAATGCTTCTATGAGGAAAAAATAGGGAGAAGCCCAGAGAAGGCTGGGAGGGCAAGTCTGAGCAGCAGTGAAGGAGAGAGGAAGGGAAAGTTGGGTTGAAGTGTTCTAGGCCGCCGAGCAGTCTGAGGAGGATTCAGCAAAGAGTGGAGAGTCCTGGGGGCAAAGCTGGCTGTCAGAGGAGTCCTGTGTCTCCCAGGAATGGGTCTGCTAGTATCCCTGCTGCCCTCAGCCATTGGCTGGGCACAGACACTGGGAAGTATGACTTCTGCACAGACTCAGCCATGGGTTTCAGAGTGCAACAGCTGGGGCATTGGTCAACTGAATTGTCTCTGGTTGGAAGTCTGCAAGTGCATCCCAATGTCTGCCACTGAAGCCATCTCCGGGTAGAGGGTATCTAACAGGCCGTTAATCAACCTAAAAAAAGCATGCCCAGAATATTCCCTGCCAGGGAGCAAAGACTTAAAATAGCCAGCCACTCCTTCCCCTCATCCTTACATCCTTAAAACACTGTCTCTTTACCTGTCCACTAAGGTCTTGTATTTGTACGACACTCCTCTGAAAGCTCTAGATAAACAAATACATATATATACATATATATGAATGTATATGTGTATGTACCTAAAGAAAAAAGAGCAATCTCAAAACGTATTAATTATAGTATAAATGCTAAATGAGTTTGCAGTGAGCAGAATGGGGGTTTGAACTAAAAATCTTAAAGGTCGTTTTCAGTCCCGATAGCTATACTTCTTTAATTGTTCTTAGGGAAAGATTCTTAAAGGAGTAGACTGTTTTCAATACCCTTTTTCTCTAACTATAAAAGTAAAATGTGCTCTTTGAAAAATGAAGAAATATATTTTAAAATCAATCACCCCAAATTCTACCACAGAAATCATTAATATTTTAATATTTTTCAGAGCATATGTGTATATCTTTTAACTTTTTTATGATCTTGCTAACATATAATTTGATATCCTTTTTTTATAGTATAATGTATCAAACATTTCCCCATATCATTAAAAACTCCTTAGCACGGTATGTATTAGCATACATCTCTGAATATTTCCTTATGATAAATTCCTAGAAGGCTAGTAATTGCTAAGGCAAAGGGCATGCAACCTTCTAATGCTTTTGATCTATATTGATAAATTACTTTATCAGTGGCATATAAGGGTACCTGTTTCCCTAAACCTTCCTTAACTCTAAAGACAGTATTTAAAAAAAAAAACCCTTGTCAGTTAGGGAGAAAATGGCATCATATTTTTAATTTATTTCCTTTAAACACTAGTAATATTTAACTTTTTATTTATTTTATTAGTAATTTATAGTTCATCTTTGATGAATTATTTCTTCACATCCTTGACCAGTTTTCTATCAAATTTGTGCATTTTTATTATTGGTTTACAGGACTCTTTACATATTAATGACCTAACCATTTATCTATCAAATATATCACAAATATTACCCATGTGTCATTTACTTTTTAATTTTGTTTATGTTTTTCTAATGTACAATTGTTTCATGCATTCAAAACTAGTGATCTTTTCATTTATGATTTCTGCTTAGATAAGCCTTACCTATTTCAAGATTATATAAAAATTTACCTATGATTTATTTATTTTCCTACCGAAAAGAATATAAAAGTGGCTTTACTTTTCACATTTAAAAATGTCAGCCATCTGGGATTTATTTTTATATATTTCTCAAGGTAAGAATCTAATTTTGTCATTTTGCAAATTGTTACCAGTTTGTTCCAACACTATTTATAGCATAATCTAGCCTTTCCCATTTATTTGAATTTTCATCTTTATTACACACAAGGATAGTATTTTTAAATTTTTGTGGGTTTAAAAAATCTCCTTTTGATTCATTTCCAGTTTTACTGCACTGCCATCAGAGAATGTGGCCTATACATTTCTCTACTTTGGGAAATATACCAGCCTTTCTCTTTTGCTGACCACAGTGGATCTCAGCCACTGTGAACTACTGTGTGGTATTTTGAAAAGTAAATTGCTACTACTCATAAAATATTTAAATTTGTGATTGGTGTACATATGAATTAGAGTCTATTTGATATATCACCAATAATAATATCATTCTCATTCACTGGCATTACAATTGTTTTTTCCTCAGTTTTACTGACATATATAACACTGTATAAGTTTAAGGTACAGAGTGTAATGACTTGACTTACATATACTGTGAAATGATTTCCTCAATAAATTTAGTTAACATCCATCATCTCACAGAGATACCAAAAAAAAGAAAAGAAAAGAAAAGAAAAAAAAATATTTTCCTTGTGGTGAGAACTCCTAGGAGGCATGACAATTCTTTACAGTGGGGCAGACATGTAGGAGCAGTATGGAACCCCATCAGTTGTGGGTTCCTGCTGTGGCTCCTTACCCTGGTGTCCACGAGGCCTAATCATTATAGGGTTCCTGTTCTTGAATTTCCAGAAGGACTCTGCTTCCTATGATGCTTTCTAAAGTCTTACAGTAATTCTTCCTAGTCCCTCCAACTCAAGCTAGTATGATTAAGCTTCTATTCCTTACAATGAACAAAGCCTAACTAAAACACCACCACTTTCTTCAGCACAGGAAGAGGGGACCAGTTTATACCAATCAGAGCAGTAACCTGACAAGGTGGACATGAAACTCAAGCATGGATCTCTAAGGAAGGCAGGCAGCCCTGGTGAGTGGGAGCCTTCTACTGAGTGGCAGACTTTGCCCATTGTGGGGTAGCCCACCATTGCCTGGGCTAGGCTCTCTCTCCAGTATCTCCCTTACCACCTGGCCCTGAGCACTACTGCAGTGGGATCTGACTCTGCACTTGGCTGTTTGGTACACTTCCAAGAGGTTTGTAGGGATGATTCACTACTCCCTGGCAAGTCTAGCTCCAGCCTCTCTGCATGGGTGACAGTGAGATTCCATCACAAACTCCTTCTTCTAGTTCCTTGGGTCTTGCTTTTGCATTTAGCAGATTGAGGGTTGCCTTTATTTTCTTTCAAATGGGTCTCACTTCATTTAAAGAAAGTATCTAACAAATATTTTTTAGATTTTTCTGGATTGTGGTAGCATCTTAATTGAATTTCTCAGATAGTTACAGATTTCCTCCTATTTTTAAAAATTCCTTTGAAGGAGCAAAGCCCTTGTGCTCAATTATTATCATGAGTTGAAAATTACATTTTCCAGTTTAATTCTTTTTTTCTCTCACTTAAAACCAAAAAGTTTTAATTTTTACATAATACCTCCTTATTGAATCTGCCCAACTAATCGAGGGGAAAATGCAATGAAAGCAAATCACCTGGTAGAAATATCAGGATATCTTTAATAGCTGTAAAGTATTATTTAACATGTAATTTGGATACTCTCAGAATAATAGGCACTGTATTCTTTGGGGTTTTTTGCTCTATCCTTTTCTCCATACATTTTTTTTTTTTTTTTTTGCGGTACGCGGGCCTCTCACTGTGGTGGCCTCTCCCGTTGCAGAGCACAGGCTCCGGATGCGCAGGCTCAGCGGCCATGGCCCATGGGCCCAGCCGCTCCGCGGCATGTGGGATCTTCCCGAACCGGGGCACGAACCCGTGTCCCCTGCATTGGCAGGCAGACTCTCAACCACTGCGCCACCGGGGAAGCCCTCTCCATACATTCTTTGTTCTCTCTCTTCTCTCCATAGTCAGTTCATATTAGGATACCTAGTGGGTGATTTTAGGAATAAATAACTCATTCATGAAACACAATTTGAGCCCCACCATTTACAAAGCTTTCAGCAAAAGGTTATAGGAAATGTAAAGGGTAACCAGGTGCTGGCTATAGCAATTGCCATCATAAAATTATAAGCAAGCTTCAAGAGAAGAGCACATGAAAAGATGTTCAACATGATTAGTCATTAGGGAAATGCAAATCAAGCCTACAATGAGGTACAACTTCACACGAAAAAAGGCAGGCAATAACAAGTGTCTGTGAAGATGTGGAGAAATTGGAACCCTCCTATTCTTTGAGGTGGTGAAAATGTTCCAGAATTACAGAGTGGTGACGGTTGCCCAGTCATGTCGATATACTGAAAACGACTGAATTGTACAATTTGCAAGACACGTATTTGACATGTATTAGTCAGAATGGGTTAAGTACTACAACAAATAAACCAAATCTCAAAGGCCTTTAAAATAACCCTAAAACTTCAATAGGAAGTGGGGGAGGAAGAGCTCAATTCTGACAAGGGGGACTTTGGAAAGCTTCTCAGAACGAATGACTTCTAAGCCATACCACAGAGAACAAGTGATAATACAGTAGCCATCTACAAATAGCTAAGTGTGCCAAACACCAGGCCTTTATTTCTGATTCTCTGTATACATAGTGTGGTCACTCTGCTGCAGATGCAGAACCTGAGGCTCAGTGGTCAAGATGTCTTCCCCACATGACAGAGCTAGTGAGTGGCAGAGAATACTGGGATCAGCTGAGAGGCAAGCTCTTGATATGTGTAGGGGTTTGAGTAGTCTACACAGAGGGACATGAGCAAGGGCACAGGGGTAGAACACAGCAGAATATGGAATGGGAAACAGCAAATCAGCTGGGTAGCTGGGCCATCATCCATCCAGTTAGCGATTGGAACTGAGAATTGGCCTGGAAAGGTAAGCAGAGGCCAAATTATGGAAGGTTTTGTGTCGTGATGGAGAAGTTTAGAATTCATTCTGGACCATCAAAGAGCTGGAGGCATGTAAGCTAAATGGATCTGTGCCTTAGAGAAGGGACTCTGACAGCAACAAGGATAGTGTTCAACCAGAAAGTCTGAAGCCAAGGTGACTGACTAAGAGTCCAGCAGAGAGGGACTGAGGCCCGGACTGGGGTTGCAGAACTAAGCAAGGAGGAAAGGAGGAAAAGAATAAAGCCACCATTTCAAACTGGTGAAAGCATTTTAAATATTCATGCTAATGCTTACCTTACATCGACACTGAGCGTTCTGAATAAGGCACAGCTGTTCATCGACAGAGGTATTTTGGACTAAGGACTGATTTAACTAAATTGAATGCTGAAGCATAGAAACGTCATCATGTCTCAAGCCTTCTAGCCACCTTGGCGCTGTAATCTCCTACCTCTGTCAACAGTCTTCTGGCTAGAAGAACCCACAGGAAGCTTCTGAATAGCCAGCAGGTGTCACGGCCTGACAGGGTTAATCCTTTTTTCTTGTTCTAGCCCCTCGCAAGTGATAAAGACCACTCTGGAGAAGACGGAAAGTGTACTGAGGCTACCTATCATCCAGCAGATTCCAGAAGATAAAATTGTTCTTTTCTGTGCCCAGTGGCCACCGTCAATGTGTAGTCTAAGCACCAGGTCTAAGAGCAAACCCCAGCTCTGTCACTTATTAGTTGGGGTAAGCTTGGTGTTGGCTGTATTACTTAACCTTGCTGTTCCTCAGATCTCGCCTCTAGAAAATGGAGATATTCCTAATAACTTTATTCCTTTATAGCATTGCAGGGGGGCTTAAATCAGTTAAAACATGTGAGGGAGATTAGAAAACTGCTTGATATACACTAACACCCAAAAACCACTTGAAACACTTGTTTTGGAATTTTTCAGTTCTTTCCTTTCCTTTAAGAATATGATCTGAAAAGAGTAGGTTGTTTATATCTCAATGACAGCAATATTTTCCATTAACTTGTAAAAACTTTAATTCTCCAATTATATCTCAACTGAAAATAAAAAAGAAACTAACACTTTGTAACAGAAAAATAAAATAAAAACTTTAATTCTCAATAATTGAATCTGAAATCAGTCCATAACATCAGAACCAGTATAGCTTTTGAACTGCAGTGTAATGAGAGGTAATGACTTATTAGCTTTTTTAGGGGTTCTTGCTTAATTATGGTGAAGGAAGCTGCAACTTTTTATGTTTACCTCCTCAATATTGTTTCACTTTCTGAAAGGGAGTAGGGGAAGGAGAGGGGGTTTTCAAAGAGGTAAAGTTGAGATGGAGATGAAAAATTTTTGTTTGCTTCTGTTTTTACTCTCTCTTTTTCACACACACACCCACACTTACGCACACACACGCACACAATTTCCTTTTCTACTTTAGCCACATTCCTTTGGTTATATCACAGTTGCTGAAGTTTCTGGATGTCAATATTTCCTTTCCATTGTCACTAAGAGGAGCCCACATAGTGACTTAATAAGTTAATAGCAACCCTTACTCCTAAGGCTGTATAGAGTTCCCACTGTCTGGCTCGAGTGCTATAGGAACATCAAGGTCTTCAGTTCTCACAGAGCTTACAGTTGATTGGAGAGACAAGACCAACACGTGAAATAACAATACTATTAGCACATAAAAGCTGGAAGCAAGATAGGACTCTAGTGGATACCAGTAAGAACCAATGACTTCAGCGTCTGGAGATTCATCTGTTACACCCACAGTGGTGGAGCTGTTGTGTGACCTGGGAAAAGGGGCTCCAAGCTGGAAAGCGAACTTCCGCTATCTGGAGAAGGCCATGAAACAAGAAGGAGAGGAAGCAGACAGCCTGGGGGCGGGGGTGGGGGGTGGTGGTTGGCCGACCCCTCCCAGGTACCGGGAGTTCCCCTCCCTCTGCTCCATTCTTCTCTTTGACCTGTGGCTGAATCTCACTCCTTGGTCATGGATTCCTAACACTTCCTGCTCCAAGTGACTATGGTCCGTGTTTTCATCTACTCCAATTTTGAAAATGAAATAAAGAAAATACATACCCTAAGGAGAAGCCAGAGGAAGAAACAAAAACAGATGTAAGAATCATAATTTTCCTATCTAGAAAAGCAGGTTACTCAAAGTACTTCACACATAGTTGAGAGACCAGTTAGAACCATTAGCAAGTTGTTAGCACTGACTTTAAACTCCCTGCTCTGATGTAGCCCCAACCATTCAGAAGGAGCTGTGTGGTGTCACTAGAATTAACCATTATTAAAAAAAATACAAAAACAACACTCAATCCACAACTGCTTATTGGGTCCATTACCTGGGTAATGTGCATTGTGGTACCCCCAAAGAAGATTTAAACATTTAAACACACACACACACACACACAACTATCTAGTCTCAAATCAATAGCTACTGATCTTGATGCCACCATAAAGATACGGAAGGACCCCAGTAGTATAAGTCTGTAAAATTTCAGCAAGTGAGGGCAACTACGGATTTTCCAAAGGTTCAGAAACTCAGAGGCTGGGGTTCTTCAGCCATTGTAGGAGTTAGACTGAGGTATAAGAGTGGGAGAGGTTGAAGAGAAAACATGTTTCCAACAGTTAAGAGTGTGGGCTCTGGCATTTGGTGAAAATCAATCTTGGCCTTGTGCTAATTACCTCACCCCTCTGTGCTTCCATTTCTACATCTGCATGGGAATGATGATAATATTCATATCTCTCTGATTGCTTTGCCGGGAAGATGAAGTGAGTTAGCTCATGTACATTATGAATTACATAATACCATGCTTACCACACAGCGGACAATCAGTGTCAGCTGTTATTGCATGGAGCGAGTACAAAGAAAGCACATTTCAGAGTAGTACTTATTTTAGGATCACTTGTTTCTGAATAATCCTGCCAAAGCTACTTTTGACTTGATTATTCAGAAAAATTAACCAGATTGGAAGCTTTTTTAAAATAAATCATATAGGGCTTCCCTGGTGGCGCAGTGGTTGAGAGTCCGCCTGCCGATGCAGGGGACACGGGTTCGTGCCCCGGTCTGGAAAGACCCCACGTGCTGTGGAGCGGCTGGGTCCGTGAGCCATGGCCACTGAGCCTGTGTGTCCGGAGCCTGTGCTCCGCAACGGGAGAGGCCACAACTGTGAGAGGCCCGTGTACCGCAAAAAAAAAAAAAAAAAGAAAAAAGAAATCACATAAATTGAATTCATTTAAATTCGTATGAGAAATTATAGGAGGCAGCAGTGTATAGATTTTACTATCTTTTATTCAATCAACCTGTACTTTCATTGGTTTCTTTTTTTACAGTCAATGGTAAAGGGACCCTATATGTCTTAGTCAGTTTGGGCTGCTAAAACAAAATACCACAGGCTGGGTAACTTAAACAAGATATATCTACTTCTCACAGTTCTAGAGGCTGGAAGTCTGAGATCAAAGTGCTAGCATGGTCAAGTTCTTGGTAAGGGCCCTTTTCCCGGTTTGCTTGTGTTCTGGGTGGGGAGAGGCGGAGTGGAGGAGAGCTCTCTGGGTTCTTCTTATAAGAGCACTAATCTCACCATGAGGCCTCCTGCTCCCCACCATGACCTCATCTCCCAAAGGCCTACCTCCTCCTAATACCACCAGCATCGGGGATTAAGGCTCCAACATATGAATTCGGGGATACAAACATTCAATCCATAACGCTGTACTTAAAAGAAACATAAGAAACAAAAATTTCAAACTTATGTGTTATAAATGGTTCTATAGAGCCAAATATTTATAAGTTAAAGCTTTAGAAATAAAAGAAAATCAGTTATGAAAGAAGTGCCTTTGAAGGTTAAAACTTAACTTTTCTGGGCAAAAGAGATTTTTTTTTTTTTTGAAAATTGTATTTAGAGTGTTTGAAGATACATAAGCACAGAGGGGTGAAGTAATTAGCACAGTCGAATATAAATGTATAGTAGATTTAGATTGTGCTGACCAAACAGATGTGCAGGCAACTCTTGCTGTGTGGTTTAGGGTAGGGGTCCCCAACCCCTGGTCCATGGACTGGTACCGATCCTTGGCCTGTTAGGAACAGGGCCGCACAGCAGGAGGTGAGCGGCTGGCAAGTGATCTAGGCTTCATCTGCCACTCCCCGTTGCTCCCCATTGCTTGCCTCACTGCCCCAACCCCCCCAGAAAAATTGTCTTCCACAAAACCAGTCCCTGGTACCAAAAAGGTTGAGGACCACTGGTTTAGGGTACATACCTAAGCCTCTCCAGCACCTTAGAGGCCCATCCTGTCTGCACCCGCCCCCCCACTGTACCCTTCCTACCCTCTCTTCTGCAGTCCTTACCCAAATCCCCATGGCCCCACTGCCCCTGCTGTGGCTACATGCAAGAAAATGTGTGTGCAGGGGACTTCCCTGGAGGTCCAGTGGTTAAGACTCCAAGCTTCCACTGCAGGGTTCAATCCCTGGTCTCGGAACTAAGATCCTGCATGCCCCCTGGCAAGGCCCAAAAAACAAAAAAAAGAAAGAAAATGTGTGTGTGTCATGGTTGTGGTGGTGATGGGAATCTCCACTCCCATGTCCTCCACATTTGGGGGAGAAAGGAAAGGTGCCCCAGGGATCCCAGGTAAATGAGAAATGAATGTTCACATTAAAAAAAAAGTTTATCAGAGCAGTTAATTTCTACAGAAATACCAGCACCAGACAGGGTTTACTGAGAGGCAAAAAGGGCTTAAGTTCCACGACACCTTATTCACATGAGCCTTTCCCAGGGGGCTTTTGCACTTTTAGCTTCCTTATCTGGAAAGTGGCTCCCCAAATTGTAAGTGATTCAAACCCTACAAAACCTGGATTGTTTCTGGTCAGCACTATAGGTTAATTATGGGATTCCTTTCATGGACTTTTGTGACTATCCTGAGAACCTTACTACCACATAAAATGTTGCTTCTAAGGAGTAGTTTCTAGTGAGAATTAACACAACATACCACCTGTTCTCAGCCCTGGGAAGATGTCTGGTCCCTAAACTAGGTTCTTAACAAACGTTTGCTGATTGAATAATAGTGAAATAAATGAAGGGAAAATGGATATACTTGAAGCACTTACTGAGTACTTCTCTCTGGAGGGTAGGATTATGGTGATTTTTATTTCCTTCATACCTGGCTGAGTTTCTGAAATTTTTCCACAGTGAACATGTATTATTTTGAATAATTAAAAACTTGCTTTAAAAGTTCATAGTATGGATTTTGTAAACTTATACATTTATGGAGTGCTTGCTCTGTGGCCTTCTGTTACTTCTGAGGATATCAATTCAGAGGAGACCTACATTGCCTTGCTCTCAAGAAATCTATGGTGCCAGTCACTGTTCTGAGCCCTGAAAAGATAGATTACAACACAGGTCAACATTTATAGAGCTTGGTCTATTCAGGTGGCAGTGAGGGAAGGAGAGAATTGGGGAAAGAGAAAAACCTGGTTATCCTCAAGCATCCTTTTATATAGAATTATATGTAAATAAACACACACACACACACATCTTAGTGATATACTTCTTTCATCTTACCATAGGAGGTTTTTAGGAGTGGCCTAAAAACCCCAGAGAAATGTTGACTACATTTGGATAAACCCAGCAGATGGATTTTCACTCCCAACTTTAAGAAGGAAGGCAAAGAGAAAAAAAAAAAAAAAGTCTACCAAATTACCAAATCTGGGATTAAACTATATATTTGAAAGAACAGCTCATATTTATTGAGTTCTTACCATGTGTCAGGCATTATACAAAGTTTTTTATATGCATTGCCACCTCATTTTATTTTCCTTTTATTTTGACAACATGCCTATGAGATAGGAACTAGTATCACCAATCCCATTTTACAGATGAGGGAAGGAAGGCTGAAAGAAATAACAAGTCACCTAAGGTAACAGAGATGGTGGCTGCAGTGCCTGACTGGAATCCTAATTAGCCTACCAGCTCTTCTAAACCACTCCTCTTCAGGAGGCCAGATTACAAAGAATTCTGGTTCCAAAGAGAAAAATAAACTAGAATATGGATAATTAAAAAAAAATGGAATACAAAGGAGTTTCAAAAACAATGTGATACCAGCCTTTCAAATTAAAAAAGTAAACACACTGGAAAACCATTTTCTTTTTTCTTTTTGCTCAAAAAGGCCAACTTCCTAGACATTATGGGTGGGTTATTAACTCATTTCATTAAACTAAATTATGAATTTGCTTTTCAAGTAACTGTCTCATCACTGTCACAGCTCCGATGTGTCCTTTCCTGTTTTCCAACTTCATCTTGGCCCAAAGTAAGAAATGATTCGGTTTGTGTGTAATCCACGGGACCCAGGGAGGATCTTTTGCCCCTTTTGTTTTCTTGGGTGTCCTCACTCTGGAGGCCTGGCATTCCTCACGTGTCTAGGGCAATGCAGGAGCAGCGAAGCGCGGGGAAGCCACACAAAAGACATCCAACCACTATCAATGTTGAAAGATCAATTCAGGGCGCACACGAAACACCCAGTATGCCCAGGAAAAGAAGAAAAAATACCTTCTCCCAGAGGGTGAGAAACTGGTTGATCTCTTGTGAGTGTCCACAAAAAACTGAGCAGGTAAAATGGTGGGCGGCGATCTTTGTGGATCCCCAATCATCCCAAACGCGCCTTGCAGGCGCGGCCTCCGCCCTTTAGTCCCAAGAGGCCGGAGGGGCAAAGAGGGGGCGCAAGGCGCGAAGTCTCAGGCGGTGTCTCCTTCCCCTCCCCAGTGCAGCTTCTGCCCAGTGGCCGACGCTTCATTCATCTTGCAGGCGCCGCGGCTCCAGGGCAGGGTAGCGGGGCAGGGGCCGGGGCCGCTGGGCAGCGCCCGCCGGTCCAGCGAAGGGAGGGGCCGCGCGGCGCGGCGAGGATGCCCGGCCTTCCCTCCCTCTGCTTCCAGCAGGCGCAGCCCCGCGGCTGGGCCCAAGGGCTGGCTTGGGTTTCCCGCAAAGCTGGGCCGCCCCGGCCTCCGAGCTGCCCCGTGGCTTCCACGCCACCGCCCGGGTGTCAGGCCCAGGACGCAGCTTTCACACACACACGGCCGTCCTCACCCTCCTTCCCTCTCTGCAGCCCTGGCAGCCCCGCTCTCCTGGTCCCTTTCTCCGGGGTGCGCGGCACCCTCGCGGCCTCCGCAGGCCGTTCCCAGGGGCGAGGCTGGGTGCTGGACGCGCGCGGGAGCCGGGCGCGGGGAGGGGCCGGCGGTGGGGGAGTGTCTGGCTGCCCCCGCCCCTCGAGTGAGTGACTGGGCGAGGAGGTCCCCTCCCTCCCTCCCCCTCCCTTTTTCCAGGTCCCCTCCCTCGCTCGCTCGCTCGCTCGCTCCCCACCAGCTCCGGCTTGCTCCCTGCCCACTCCCACGGGGACGTTCCGTGCAGCGGCCGCCGCTTCTTTCACAGTTTAGTTAGGAGCCGCGCGCCGCGCTCAGTTACTGGAGAGCTGGCCGCGCGCCGCCGCCTCCCGCACGCACGCACGCGGGCCGGGCTTCGGGGGTTTCGGCTCTTACTCCCGGCGTCTGGGAGGAGGGGGAGACCCGGACTCACTGTGGGGAGGAGGAGGAAGAGGAGGAGAAGGGAGGAAGAAAACAAGCGAGGAGGATCCGGGCGGGGGGCGGGAGGCTTACCACCTTCAGCCCCCCCCGCGAGCGCCCAAGGTAAGCGTGAGCCCACGCCGACCTGGGGCGGGGGGAGTTGGCGGCGCAGCCCGCCCGGGTTCCGCTCCGGGCGCGCCCGGGTGGGCTGTGAGGGAGGCCTGCGGGGTGCCTGCCGCGCGGCGGGGATGGGAGCCGCGGTCGTGGCGCTGCCGGCGCGCGCGGCCCGGGCCGGGGCTGCTGCTGCTACTGCTGCTGCTGCTGCTGCTGCTGCTGCTGCTGCTGCTCCTGCCGCTGCCGCCGCCGCCGCCGCCGCCGTTGCGGGGCTGGCGGGGACGGAAGCTGGGGTTGGGGGGAGCTGCTGGGGGCGTCTGCTGGCCGGGGCGGAGGGGTTGGGATGCGGTTGGGGCTGCTGACGACTTTCGTCACATTGAGGCCTGGGTGTCTGGGATTCGACTCCCCTCCCTTCCCATCCGCACTCCCCGCCGCCCTCAGCCTTTCCTGCTCCTCTCGAGCTTTGCCTGTAGCCGCCGTACTTTGCAAGCCAGAGCTTGAAAGAAAAAGGAAAATTCAGAATTCTCTGCTAAATCTCCGAGTCTCTTCTCCCGCTCCGACTGATTGATGTGTTTATGTGGGTGCTGTGATCCCCCGGATTTCTGAAGTTTTGACCTTTTTGGGGTGACTTGTCTCGATGCAGCGATTTGCCCACCTCGATGTATTTATTATTCGTGCCCATGCGAGGCAGCCAGAGGGTGCCTGGTTATTGTACTGGGGAAAGATTTCACTCCCTTCTGCAGGCAGTTCGCGAAGTGCGGCCGCCGCAGCTGCCTCTGGTTTGTTGCCTGACGTCCTTCGCCGGTCTTCCACCCTGCCCCCACCCCCTCCTCGGAGGGACTTTTTTTTTTCTACTTAGTGTTTGTGTGAGAGAAGCCCCTGGGCTTAGAGCCTTTCATCTCCCATTCATCCCTCTTCTAAAGCTCTGAATTGTCTCAGGCACGGTGGTAAAAATTGGGGTGGCTTTCTCTGCTCCAAGAGTTGCACGGTCAAGGATAAAAATATATACACATAAACACGCATTAATCCTGGGAGGTGACAAACACAGTTTGCGATAGAAATGATTGTTTTCCAGTAGGAAGTTGACGACCTGTGTATGAGGTATCTCCCATCGCATGTGAGGTAGGAAAATTGTTTTAAAATAGATAGTTGCTTATTTTGTACCGTGGCTGGAAGACGGCCCTAAGTTCAGCTATTGGAGCAAGTCTGAAAGTGATACACCCTGGTCACCCAGAACTTCACTAAAGACACATATACTCTGACTCAGACTTTGGGAGGGGGACTGACACCATAAATTCCATGTAATAGTTTTTTTTTTTTAAGGAAACAGTTGGGCAGTTTGGGGAAATGACACGTTCATTACACAGACAGATCTTATGAACACTTCCTTCATGGGCTGGGCTCACCTTCTACCTAATGGAATAAGCTTTCAGTTGGTAGAATTGGGATGTACCAGGATCGAAAAAAATTATGGGTAGAGTGGGCCTGGGCTACTCTAGCTTTCTTGGGGGGAGAAGGTGATGTTTCTGAAGGGTCTTTAAGTTCAAGATGCTCAATCTGGGGGTTCCCCCCCTTTTTCATACTTCTAGAGCTGGATTGTAGGATCAATAGAACATGTTCTGTGTTGGCTGTTTGGAAATGCCATTGATCAGGCATGGAAATTAATTTAGACTTAATTATCTATTTTTCTTTTGCTGCTTATAAAATAGTAAGTGCCAGTGATAGGACAGCTGAGTGTATTTATCTCTGCATTAAACTAGCAGTTCACGGATCAGAAATGCAGCATTGAAATGTAACCTCCCTTAGTGTTTCCTGCTGTGCAAACTGGGTTCGGAGAACCAGCAGCTCCAGAGGGCTACTCGGAAAAGCGACAAAGACAAGCGGACTCAGCACTTGGATGAGCAGATGCCTGCGAAGGAGTGGGGTGCTTCTGTTGTCAAGCTTATCTCCATTCAGGCATTTTTCCCAAGAAAAACTGGACTTGGTTGGTAGGGAGGAAAAGTTCATCCTAGAAGGATCCTGAGGTTCTAGCTTCCCTTTTCAGCTGACTCAGTTTCAGTGGTTGAGAGAGCTGATAATTTTGTTTTATTGGCTAGTAATTTACCCTTTACCCTCTCACCCCTGATGTCACTTTATCATCTAGCATGGATTTCTGGGAATTAATAGGCCACAGCTGAAGTGGTTTGAGCTTCTTGAAGAATCACAGGGTATACATCAAAAGCTTGTTCATTAATTGGCACTATTTGCTGTGACTGATGCAGAAACTCTACCCAGGAGGAAGGTGGTGTGTCCCATTGTGAATATCATTTCCAGGTTGATGGTACCTCAGCACTGTGTTGGATTTTTGACCAGGCAAGACTTGACTGTCACATCCTGAGTGGCTTGCTCCAGGCTCCTTGTGGCCCCTTTCTTCTAGCTATTTTCTGTCAGGGAATGAGATGCCCCAGGTTGGAGAGAAAGAATCATGGCACCACCCATTAGAAAAGGAGAGGGCAGGAGATTATTCACAGAGGGTCTTAAGTGTGATAAGTATCACCAGCTTCACGTGAACTTATCGATAGAATTTGGAACCCTGTGAGGCACAAGCAAGTGCATTTTTGGACATCTTATGTTCCTTCTTTGGAATTTTAGAAGCCTTGGAGCTTGGGAGAAGTAAAAGCTGTGATTACTTAGGCTCTCATTAAAACATGAAAGGCAGGGGCTTCCCTGGTGGCTCAGTGGTTGAGAGTCCGCCTGCCGAGGCAGGGGACACAGGTTTGTGCCCCGGTCCGGGAGGATCCCACGTGCCGCGGAGCGGCTGGGCCCGTGAGCCATGGCCGCTGAGCCTGCGTGTCCGGAGCCTGTGCTTCGCAATGGGAGAGGCCACAACAGCGAGAGGCCCGCGTACCGCAAAAAAAAAAAAAAAAAAAAAAAATCCATGAAAGGCAGATTGCAATAGATCAATATATAATACTTAGAAAACTGAGAAGACAGGGATAGGGCCTGTGTGCAGGGAGAATTGTACACTGAAACTGTATTTTAAAGTTGGTGACAGTTGTGACTTGAAGAGATCGTAAATCAAGAGCTTATCTAAAGTGACATGTAAATTATATACATACATATTTTTAAAGTAGGCAATTATTTTGCTTGACTCCCTCGGTTCTGAAGTTTAATTTTACAAGTTACAATTGCAACAAGAAACAACTTGACGTGCTGTGGTTATGCAATCAGGACAAGAGTGGTTGCACGTAAACTGGGCTAGGATGAACATGGAAATGAACACACAGCAGTGTCCGCAGTCACCAGGTATTAAGAAGTCCCTTTTTGGGCTTCCCTGGTGGCGCAGTGGTTGAGAATCTGCCTGCTAATGCAGGGGACATGGGTTCGAGCCCTGGTCTGGGAGGGTCCCACATGCCGCGGAGCAACTAGGCCCGTGAGCCACAAGTACTGAGCCTGCGCATCTGGAGCCTGTGCTCCGCAACAAGAGAGGCCGCGATAGTGAGAGGCCCGCACACCGCGATGAAGAGTGGCCCTCGCTTGCCACAACTAGAGAAAGCCCTCGCGCAGAAACCCAAAAAAAAATAAATTAATTAAAAAAAAGAAGTCCTTTTTTTTTTTCCTTTTTAATTCATTGTGTTCCTGGAAAATGCATTTCCTAGTTTGTAGGGTAGTCACATAATGTCAAGATTGCTTTCTCTCTATACTTGTGAGAGGAGATGCAGCTGCCCCAATCTGAATAGAAACTGAGAAGGTTAACTAACCAAACTAGGTAGTTAGAGGCTGACTGTTTTGCTCATCTCTGCAACCCCCATGGCGGCTTGTACACTACCTTACACTTGGAGTAACTCAATGAGTGATTGAATTGAATGGAATTCACCTAATTAGTTAAGATCTGTAATGTGTCAAAAACCTCCTTGGAAATGCATTAGATGCGGATTTCCATTTTAATAAATCAGTAGGATAGTTTATCAAGAGCTCCATATTATGCCTCAGGTAGGGTTTTTAAATGTTGAGAGGTATTGGACAGGAAAGTAAACATACCAAGCATAATGTCTTCTCAAATAGGAATTTCTAGTTAGGGTCATCTCGATTTGGAATATAGATAGTATCCGTATTTGACAAATATTTCTTCACTCGTGATTGTGACTGATTGTGGTCTTTCTTTTTTTGTCCGAGGCATTCAGTGAATAACAATGCTTCCTATTTATAGGGTGCTTTATGGTTTTCAGCGTTCTTTCATGTACCCTTGTCTTACTTGGCATTGTACTGCAGCCATAGCACTCAGGGCTTTCCATGCTGGGGTCTCTCCCAGAAGATGCCTGCATCAGGCAGTCGGGGAGAGGTCCTGGGGAAGCTCACAGGTAGCCCCACCTCTTGGTTTACTGGATTTTCTCAAGGGAGCCGTAATTGGTATTCACTGCTGGTCCCTCTAAAATAAAACAAGCAAAGTTGAGACTTGTCTCATGCAGCGAGCACACTCAACCTGCCAGCATTCATTCTGTGGCTCTGCCCCTACATCTGTTCGCTCTCCTTGGGCTGCCTTTTACCTTGCCCCTTTGCCAAGTGTCCCTTTCATCTACCTATCCTTTCTGAAGTGTTTCCATGTTTTTCTGTCCCACAGATTTTCATCCATAGGCTCTCCTTCTTCTCCCACCACCTTACTTTTGCCTGCAAGACTTGGGTTGTGTGTTTCCGAATGACGTTTTCCAGTACTTGAACCGCATCTCCAGGCCCACTTTCCCTCTGACTCCTCCCACCTCTCTGCTCAAGTGTAAACTTTCTGCTTCCAGCCACTTCTCCTTTCTACCCTCAGGGCCCCTCTGCCTTGTCCTACTTTGCCCCCTACAGCTCCCTTATTCCTTCCACCCACTTCTCTCCATCAAGCCCTCAGATCTTCCAGCACATGCCTGCCTCTGCCTGTTTCACAGGCTCACGCCACCTCAGCAGATGTGTTTAGCATTCATGAGTTGAAGTCCGCATACATGCTTTGTACCTTTAGAAGAATGGAGTTAGAACACCCCCAAGCTTGGGGATCTTTCTGCTTTTGTTTTCACTTTTGATTACACAATATTTTTGACTTTTAAAGGCTCTTAAGCCCTTTAATCATAGCTGAAGCACTTGCTTCTTCACTTCACTTAGCTATTACAGCCTATGTTGGATAATAGATAAAGGAATATCTAGGTGACTATTGTTATTTTTAAAGATTGGACAACATATCTTGAGAAGCATTTCAGAGATTTTCATAATGGCACCATTGAAAGGCTTTCCTGTACACCCAAATCTACTTACTAATCACAGAGGTAGAATGGTTTGTTTAATTTCATCCTCAGTACCTTATTTTTTTCTCCTTTGGTTAAATAAATGTTGGTTAAATGAATGTTGGTTAAATAAACATTACTGTAATTTGAACCAAATTTTTTCTCATTTGTGGTGGTTTTACTGCTCTCCATGAACATTTTATAAGCTCACTAGACACATTTCTACCAAGCAAGGATTCTTTAGCTAAGACCTAACATTGTTGCTTTCCCTTATAAATTTATAACCTTTGTTGGCCCTACCAGTAGGGTCAGTGGGAGAAAGAGGACTGCTACTGGAAAAACACAGCCTATTGACTCATGGCATACGAACTTAGATTGCTCTTTTTACAAAACCGTGCTTCAGAAGTGGATCCAGCACTAGTTACGCAATATCCTGAGTGCTCCAGGGCTTTTGGAAGAAGGTGCTTTAAATGAGGACAATTGTTTTTAAGTAAGAATTCCCTTTCTTTGATGGATCTATGTTTTATTTGAGTGCAGTGGTTATTGCAGTAGTTTCAGCTTATTGTTACACCTTACGTTAGGACATTTTCTACCTTACTTGGTGACATGTTTTTCCCTGAGCAGGGTAAAGAAGGAGAATGAGAGGTTGGTGGTCTTTGCTGGATTGTGAGGGCATTTTTCATACCCATCATCACAGATGCTGGTGGAGTAGGTGACACCCACTCAACCATCCAGTAGATGCAGTGTGTATCATCACAGGCACAGCTAAAAGCTTCTCCCTGAACCCCACAGTTGACAAAGAGATCTACACATTTCGTTGACAGTGCAGGGGAGCTCCTATATCAACAGTACAGTTTCTTTCAGGAGAGGATTGAAAGGCCAGATGTAGAGTAAGGAGATGCTGCAGGCTCAGGCTGAGGTTTGCAGTGAACTTTTCAAAGACATAGATAATTAATACATGCCAAGGGGTGACTTCAGCAGTTCTATCTGAAAGTTCTGCCAAAAGCAATTTTCCTAAGATAATTTTGTAACAGTTCTTACAATTAAAAGGTTATAAAGGAATAAGCTACATAATATCTAACTCTGTGTCTCAGGCGGATACTATTACTATTTTGAGGAAGGAGGTGAGAATCCAGGAACCTCTTTGAGTTGTTTAATATCTACTGAAAATTCAGATGTTCTGGTTTCTATGCCAGGAGTCCATGACAGTCTAGGTACAGCTCCCAAAACAAACGCTCTGCTTACCCTTGGTGGCCATCCGAACACCCACCCCTGCCCGACCTTGAGCTTTCCTCCCTCAGTGGCTTCTCTTGGGGTCCAAGCCATTTCTCGAGTCTCAGTTCAAACCCCTTCTCCTTCAGGGAGCGTCTTCTCTGACCACCAGAGTTGTTTCTCCCTTGGCTTCCACGAACTCCTGCAACACTTATTTGTTGTTTATTTTATTTCATTATTAGTTTTGGTCTTCATTTATGTTTATTTGTCACCCCACCGAATTATCAGCTCTTCTGTCGTGCCCACTGGGCCTTAAGAGTGTAACATGCTGAATAAGTAGCTGTTGGTTGATTGACAGCTGGTCATTGGTCTGAGGCTTAGAATTTTTCTTTGTGAAGACCTTGCTCTCATTTAAGACTCTTTAACCAAATGAGGAAGTGGAGTTTCTCAGGAATGAGAAAAGATAATGGGAATTGTTTAATTCCTTTGTTGCCCAAGGTTAAAGCATCTAATCTCTCTTACTCTCTTAGATAATATATTAAACAAACATTTACTTTTGTTGATGATACTTTGTGTCATCTCTGTGCCTGGCACTGGAGAGATGCTGGAGATACAGATAAGAAGGCCTGGCCCTGACTTTGTGGACTTCTCAGACAAGTGTGGGAATCGGCAAGCACATGGTATGTCATAAATAAAGAGTCAAGGTGCTTTGGAAGTTGAGGGGAGAAAGCAGCCAACTCTGTCTAGAGGTAGGCTGACCCGGCACCCTGTCTCCCTGGGACAGTCCTGGTCTGTGCCCATTGTTCAACATAGTTATTAATGCGCCCCCTTTGCCCTCAAAAGTCTCCCAGTTTGGACAATGAATTATACGATTCCCCAACATAAAGAAGTCATAGACGGCTTCACAGAGAAGGAAGTATTCTGGATGACACTCGAAAGCTGCACAAGGGTCCCCTAGGGTATTGCTGACATTTCCAAAAATACCGGGGGACCAACATTGGTTTGCTAACTGTTTTTCCTCATTTACTATGGATTCATAGACTAATTCACAGACTGGCATTTGTGGATAAAGGGATTTGGGGGCAGATGGAAGATGAAGTAGGGCATTCCAGCAGAGGACACACCGTGATGTGGAGAAACGTGGATGTGGGTCATTGTGGCTGGAGCTTCTGCATCTTGCAGCACGATGCAAGATAAGACTGATCAACCATGCAAGGCTTCACAGTACATAGTTTGGACTCATTGCCCAAAATAAGAGGCATTGAGAGATTGTAAACAGGGGAGAGATAATTTGTTTAGCATATAATTTGCATGATAGATGGTTCCTTTGTGAGTGTGGGTAAAAGACTGGAGGGGAACAGAGAGTGTCCCCAGGACACCTACCACACAATTGGGGCCCAGCACAAATTTGTTGAATGAATGAATGAGAGAGAGTTTTTGAATCTGTGGTAGTTGAAGCTACATGGTTTTGTATGAGATTGCCCAGGGAAAGTAAATATTATAGAAGGAAAACACTGAACCATGAGTTCCAGGGAACACCAACTCTTATGGGCTGTGGATGGAAAGGATAGTGAAGGAGACTGAAAAGTGCAGGCTCCTCACTGAGGCAAGAGAACCAGGCAGGTGGTGTCAGGAAGAGAGGACGGATCAAGAATTGGTGTGTGCTTAGAATTGTTCCATGAAGAAGTAAAATGGCATTCAAGAGTTTTTCTCAGAGTTTGTAATTCTATTATTAAATAGGAGTGGAAATATTTACCTTATGGGAGATAACAAGATATAGGTACTTAGTATTATTTTTATATTCATGCTGCATGCAAAGTTTGAAGTTTTATCACTTTGTTAGTTTTATATGTCAGGATTCTGAGGTTTGCCTTATATAATTTATGCCAGTACCTGGTGCAGTAAAAACCTGAGGCCGTGTTTTGGGAGGATGATGAAATAACACAGTGTTTAATCATTGTGAATTTATGATTGTGCATAGTGATTTATAAAGGGGTTAAAACACTTGAGTGTTTACATTCCACCAGATGAGGAGCCATCCACAGTAAGGACACGTTGAGTGACAACATTGTAACAAAGGACGGCTAGTTGCAGAAGCCAGGCTGAGTAGCAATGTCATTAAAGGTTTGTGGTAGAAATAGAGACTCTTGTTGCAGAGTGAATTGTTACTTGTCCTCAGTCTCCAGTGAGAGACCCTGGATGGAGATGGGGGCAGCATCATAAATGTATTGGAAAGAGTGTGGGCTTTGGATTCAGCAAATTTTATCCCTTTTCCACCACCTCCTAACTCTAGCTTCGTGATCTTGAATATCAGTGGTAATAATTGACAGTAGTAACAATAAAAGCTAACATGTATTGAGTGCTTACTCTGTACCCAGGTGCTGTGCTAAGTACCTTACGTGCATTGTCTTTAATGCTTGCGACAACCTTATGAAGAACCTACGACTGTTACCTCTACTTTATGGATAAAGAAGAACTGAGGCTTAGGGTCTCTGGGACCTTGACCAAGGTCTTGTAGCCAGCAGGTGGTAGTGCTGAGACTGGAATCCAGGCCTTCTGACTCTAAAGTCAGGCTTTTAATTATCAACTCCTGCGCAGTTGTCTTTTCGCCATTCCCGCTGCCCTTCCCACCACACACACATTCCTTTCCCCTCACCTACTGTTTCTCTTTGAAGCAGATCACAGACACTATGTCATCTTGTCTGTGTATACTAGATTATATCTCGAAATGATAACAGCTTTTTTTCCTTTTAACATAACCACAATATCATTATCATTCCTAAAAACTTTTAACGATAATTTCCTAATATCAAGTATGCAGTCAGTAACCAAATTTTCCTGGTGGGCCCAAACATTTTTTTAATGATTAATTTGTTTCACACTTGAGAGATGCATCCGTCTTTCTTTTTTTTATGTTATTTTAATTTATTTTTATGTTTTTATTTTTTTGGCTGCGTTGGGTCTTCATTGCTGTGCGGGCTTTCTGTAGTTGCGGCGAGCAGGGGCTACTCCTCATTGCGGTGGCTTCTCTTGTTGTGGAGCACGGGCTCTAGGTGCGCGGGCTTCTGTAGTTGTGGTGTGTGGGCTCGGTAGTTGTGCCTTGCGGGCTTAGTTGCTCTGCAGCAGGTGGGTTCTTCCCGGACCGGGGCTCGAACCCGTGTCCCCTGCATTGGCAGGTGGATTCTTAACCACCGCGCCACCAGGGTAGTCCCCGTCTTTCTTTATAGGCTTCCTTTCTCTATTTTTCCCTCTTCTTTTTCTCCCCTAGCAGTTTATTTGTTAAAGAAACAGGGATTTAATCTATAGGATTCCCTGCATTCTGTAGTTTGCCAATTGCATCTTCTTTCTTAGTGTTCTTCACTGTATTTTTCAGTTTCCAATATTTCCTGTAGTTTGATCTAGACTGGAAGCTTGATCAGGTAGTTTGGCAAGAGTACCTCATAGAAAGTGTTCTTCTGTACTTCCTCTTATATCACATCAGGAGGCCTTCTTGTTTCTTTATTTGTGAGGTTAAGACTAATTGGTGGATTTAGGTGTTGTCAGCCTGACCTTGCCATTATAAAGCTTCCCCAGGCCCTTCAAAAACCACTTTGGCCATTGCTTAGATGTATTATTTCAGAAACAGTTGAAAAATGATGATATTCTATCATCCCTTCTTCATTTGTTAGCTGGAGTTTTTCTATTAAGAAGAAATTTTCCACATCAATTACTTGGTTACCTCGGGATATAGGAAAATTAATGCTCAGTTTTGTTCCCTCTGTTTTAAATAATGTTCAGAATTATGAGTTGACTTTCTAACATCTTCCAAAGAAGACCAATGAGGTTTTTATAAAAGTATCATTATGGGCTCATAGATTTTAGCACAATTCATGTGTTTATAGTCCTTTGAAGTTATTTCTTTTGAAGTTCAAATTATCTTTGGCCTGTAGGAGACTCTTTAAATTGGCTTCTGAATCATTTTGATATGACTCTCGTGGTCTTTGAGGACGTCTTTACTTTGTGGTACAACAAGGTATTTCAGGCTGATCTAGTACTTTTCCTGTCCCAGATCTTTTTATTGGTAAATGGTATTTAGATACCACAATACGGGTGTTAGTAGTTTTCATTGCCTCTGGGCTGGTCATTATTCCTAGGTCTGTTCAAGTGGACAAAGTTAGAAAAATATATAAGTATGTATATCTAGTTACTGAGATATGGATATATACGTATGTTTGTGTATGGATATGTTTTTGTATATACATGGTGTATGTGTGACATATGTATATATACATATGTGCATATTGTTTCTATTTAATGTAAGCAAACATCTCTATTTTTTCCTTTTAGAAAAAAGGTTGCATTACTATAGTTACGCACTTTGCCTTTTGCACTTAATGGTGTTTTTCAGAGATCACTCAGAAGCCATATATGAACATTTCTTAGTGCCTTTTACAACTTCAGAGACTCCACTGTGTAAATAAACCAAACTTTGTTCATTTGGATATATAGTTATTTTCAGTCTTTTGCTCTTACATTGTATTGGGAATGATTTGTTTTTGGTGGTGGGGTTTTATTTGCAAATCAGACGTAAAGCCTGAACGGAAACATTATTTTTCCATAGCTCAATGGACAGCTGAATGAACAGTGCTGCAGTGAATAGCCTTGTGAATATTTATGTACGTATTCTTGCCCGTTTATCTTTAGATAGATCCCTAGAAGTGGGATTGCTGGGTCAAAGGATGAATAGATTTGCAGTTTTGTTCAATATTGCCGAAGTCCCTTCTGTGGGTGCTACACAATTTTGCATTCCCACCAGAGGTAATGAGAGTGCCTTCTTACTCCACAGTCTTACCAGTAGACATGTTGTAAAAACCTTTGGGTCATTGCCATTTAAATGATACTTTAGTGTAATTATAATTTGCATTTCTTTTATTATGAGCTAGCTTGAGTTCTTTTTCATATGTTTTGGGGCCACTTGCATTTCTTTTTCTGTGAACTGCCTTTTCATATTTTTTGCCGATTGTTATAGGATTTTAGGTCTTTTTTTCCCCTTTATTTTATGAAGCTTTTTATGTATTAGGAATATTATATACTAGGGATATTATCCCTAACATTTGACAATTTTTCCCTGGTTTATCATTTGTCTTTTTCCTCTGATTATGGTTTTTTTAGTGTAAATTGTTTTTCCTTGATTTAGTCAGTTACATCAGTCTTTTTCTTTATTGCCTCTTGGATTTGAATCAGGATGTGGAAAAACTTTTCTTCTAGATTGTAGAGCAGCACTATCCAATAAAAACATAATAGGAACCACATATGTAAATTTTTAACAGCCACAATAAAAGAAGTAGAAAGAGGTGAAATTAATAACATATTTTATTTAACCCAATATATCAAAAATATTATTTCAACAAGTAATCAGCATTTTTAATTACTAATGAGATATTTTACATTTTTTTATGCTAAATTTTTGAGAACTGATGTGTATTTTATTTATTTATTTTTATTTTATTTTATTTTTTTTTGCGGTACGCGGGCCTCTCACTGTTGCGGCCTCTTCCGTTGCGGAGCACAGGCTCCGGACGCGCAGGCTCAGCGGCCATGGCTCATGGGCCCAGCCGCTCTGTGGCATGTGGGATCCTCCCGGGCCGGGGCACGAACCCGTGTCCCCTGCATCGGCAGGCAGACTCTCAACCACTGCACCACCAGGGAAGCCCTGATGTGTATTTTATACTTAGCACATCTCAGTGTGGTCACTAAATTTTCGTTGTAAATACTTAATCTGTATTTAGACTCTAAAATTTACAGTTGAAAAAGTAAATTCACATAACCAAGTTGTACTAAGTGTACGTAGAAGTTTTCTAATAACTGAGTTGAGTGTCAGTTTTTTAGTTTCAATTTAAATTATTTAAAATAAATTAAAACTTCAAATTCAGTTCCTAGCCACATTTCAGGTACTTGGTAGCCATGTATGGGTAATGACTCTCATTTTGGACAGCACAGTATAGGATAGTCACTCATATTTTCTTTTAGCACTTGTGTGGTTTTATCAATTAACATTTAAATCTGTGACCATTGGAATTTATTTTGCTGTATGGTCTGGGGAATGGACCCAATTTTCTCTCTCTCTCTTTTTTTTTTTAACATGGCTATTTGGAAATCACAAACCACTTACTTATTAAAAGGTTCATCTTTTCCCCACTGATTTGGGATGTGCCCCTATCCTATAGTTAATTGCTATAAGTAATTAATTAGCTATATTTCTGCATTTTCTATTCTCTTCTATTGGTTTGTCACTTCATGTTCCAGTACCCTACAGTTTTAATCATAGAGGCAGTATAAATATGTTTTAACATTAAAACCATGTTGAGATACCATTTCATACCTAGTAGATTGGTAAATGTCTGTCAACATCAAGCATTGGGCAAGAATGTGGAGCAAAGGGAATATACATACAATGGTGATGACAGTATAAATTAGTATATGATTTTTGAAAGACATTTGGAATGCCTTGTGAGATGGTCCCCTGACCCCGTTAGCCTTCAGCGTAGCAGAGCAAGGTAGCAGAGCAGATCCAAGCCTGGAGTGGGAGCAGTTTTGTCTAATAACTTCAGTTTGCCATTCTAATATTATCATTTTCTATATAAATTGGATGGTGAAAAAGGTTGGGAGGCAGTGCCTTAGAGAAACTTACACATGTGCAAGAATGCTCATAGTAACCCTATTCATAACAGCAAAACACTGGAAACAACCTATATGTCAATCAGCAGTATACTGAGTAAAGAAATTGTGGTACATTTATGATAAATAGTCGTGGGAGTAACCTACAACTGTGTGTATCCATAAGGATGAATCTCACAAGCACACAATGAGTGGAGAGGCAAGGTAGAAGAATAATACAGTGTGATTCCATTTATGTAAAATTCAAAAAAAGTGCTAAACCAAAGCAATACATTGTTTAAGGATTGATTCATGTATGGGAAGACTAAAGAACAGCAAGGGAACTATTAACATAAAATGCAGGAAGATAGTAGTTACTTCTGGGGGCAAAGGGGAGGGTGTGATTAGGAAGGGCTACACAGAGAACTTCCAAGGTGCTTGTAAGGTTCTTTAGGTAGCTACATAGGCATTTTTTTTTAATATACATTATATTGTGCATGTGTTATGTGATTATTTCATAGCAAAACCACAACAAAAATCCAGACTCAGGAGTAGGCTAACCAAAACTCAAATAATTAAATTTATGCTCAACCAAAACTTCTGTTAGATGTGAAACACTTGGCTCTTACCATGTCTCATTTAGTGACAATGACTTTTTAATTGGCTGGAATAACAGTTGAAGACAGGTTTGCTTTTAGTGTCTCGGTCGGGCAGCAAGAAATATGTTACTGTGTGTTATACACACACAAGTGACTGTCACATCACCAGGTACAACTATAGGTAGAGGCATGGGTTCTTTGACACTGAAGCAGTTTTTTTTTGGTACCAGGCAATTATTTTGGGTACCATTTTTGCAAAATATAATCATGGCCAGTTTTAAACTTTATTCAGAGAGAATATTTTTGAAGGGACAGCATCATAAATAGCAAACATTTATGAAGCATATGCTATACACCAGATGCAACACGTACATTAACTCATGTAATCTAGATAATAGTCCCATGTGAAGCCACACAGGGAAAGTCAGAAAGTCAACACAGGAAATACATGATGGGATTTTCATGAAAGCTTGTCTGACCCCAAATCCCATGTTCCCAGTTTATATTCCAAAATATCTTTTTAAGAACTTCAGGAACTGATCTATCCTTTGCTCAGTGGAGGCCTGTCCCAGAAAGTTCGTATTTCTAGCCTTAGCGTTTCGGAGAAGGAAATCCCTGATTCTAGTGTGGCAGTTCTTCACAATGTCTGTGAATTTTTTTTTTTTTTTTTTTTTTTTTTTTTTTGAGGTATGCGGGCCTCTCACTGCTGTGGCCTCTCCCGTTGCGGAGCACAGGCTCCGGACGCACAGGCTCAGCGGCTATGGCGCACGGGCCCAGCCGCCCCGCGGCATGTGGGATCTTCCCAGCCCGGGGCACGAACCCGTGTCCCCTGCATCGGCAGGCGGACTCTCAACCACTGCGCCACCAGGGAAGCCCTCTGTGAATTTTTAACATCAGTTTTAAGTTTGCTGTCTTCAATAGCATTAAGCAGTTGCTCTCTACCCCTCTGTGTGATAGGTTGGTCCTCTTATCCACTTGGTGGCCTTAAAGAATTTGATTGGCTGGGCAGTGGGAGACCTGCCAGGGTTTCTGCTGGTTTTCTGATTTGAAGCTTTTCCTAATTTTCCATCCCCAAGATTAGCCTGAACCCTAAAACCTCTCTTGACCATGCCTGTGCAAAACCTTTGCAGCCCATTTCCCCTTCTGGCATTAAGATTGTATGTATCTCTTTCTCCAGCTTGTCAAAATTTTAAAACCTTTTTTTATTCTTGGTTCTTCAAGAATTACCTTACGTATCCCAAATTGTGATATCAACAAATGAAACTTATTCCTGGTCTTTTATCTGAGTCGTTATTTGGCATATTATTATCAGACCCAGCACTAACAATTGTTATTATGCTTTGAAGTTACATCATGTTTTAGCTTCAGAGTTCCCCCATTCCTACCCCTTCTTTCCACTGGTATTTTCAGGAGAGAACACAGCTGATGAAGGGGATAGGGTGGGAAGGAGCATTCAAATGAGCATTTGGTTGCTAGGTAACCTGGCTTACTCAGGATTTGTGACTTCCTAAAGTTATGTAGAAATTAAATGCAGAGCTATTTGGAATCTCTGTCCAATGGCACATTCCTCTTTAGATTACTGTGCGTTCACTTTGGAGATGACAGTAGCTTCTAAATGTACACAGCCTCTTTCTCTGGGGGCTATTAGGCTCGCTGTTTCAAGGGAACGTATGGGTAAAAACCATTTTTTTAATAAAAATGAGAAGGTCAGTGTACAAGTGAAGATGGTGAATCCCCATCCCATCTTGTGATCTGTGGATGTGTATGTGCCTTTCTGAGCCTTAGGAGGATGGTTTTTATAGTGATACTGAAGCCATCCTTGTATCTTTCTTCTATTTTCATTATATTTGAACTTGCATCAAGTTTGCTTTAGGTTTTAATGTCAAGAAATAGACTTGCCCTTTGTATAATCTCAAATGAGAGCTATACGGTATTCTGTGTGAAGATAAAATCCCTTGCATGTGTTTTGATATTTCACTTTTTAAAAAGCATAATATCTAAGACTAACAAAGTTAAAAAGGAATCAAATAAAATTAAATAAACTCCTATGATTAGGAAGGAAGTAAAATGAGTATAACCAGAAAATGAAATGCCTGTGAGATTTATACTGGTTTTCTAGTACTTGGTTAGATCCTATAATAATGATTTTTGAGGGCTCTTCTTTGGATCTTAGATGTTGTCAGTTACAAAGGTGGCATTAGAGTGAGGGTGAGGGAGAAATGGCCTTGGAAGAGAATAAAAAGAGCAGTGGTGTTTATGATCAAGTGTTGTTCTTTGGAAAATAGCATTTCTATTAGAACTTGTAGCAGGTTATTTGTTAAGTGGCAAAGAGGGTCAGAATTATGAGGGAAATTCAGTTCAGATAGCACTGCTTGCCCACCTAGCCTGAAGATAGCCTTGTAATTTACAGAAACACATTCAGACTGTATTTTCCTGATTGCTCCTTTAAAGGACTCTTCCGGAAGGACTTGAGCCTCTCACTCTGTTACATTGTGCTTTAATGGGCCAGCTGCTTGCATGTGAAAGAGTAAGAGAAACTCTGAGAGGCTGTGGTCTAAATTTGGATGCATTCGTGAGATTAAGTGGGGTTTTTCCTCCTTTCTACACTGCCCCCCTCACCCCCATTTCTCTATGGAATTGAGTCTTTGATGTGGAACTAACAGTGGCTGTAACATTTTACACGTCTAAAAATGAGTGCGCAAAAATTAAATAGGTACCTAAATGGTATTTCCCATAATTGAATGACTATAGCTACATTTGGTAACATTTAATATGAAAAACTCAGATAACCTCTCAGGTAAGATTTTCTTTCTAAGCTGAACAGAACTTTCCCCACGGGTCACATCCTGTGCTCTGCCACCTCCACTTAGTGCCATGAATGCATCTGCTAAACAAACGCATGCACAGTAGTTCAGAAATCGACAAACACCGTTTTCTCTCTGAAGTAAATAAAATACATCATCTTGGGTTATTTTGATAGCTCTAATAAACCTCTTACCTTTGAAGTATATTGCCATTTTTTTTAGGGTGGGAGGTAGGACTGGGGCATTTAAGGAAGTATACCAGGTCTCTAGCAAATCATTCATGATGCCCAATGAACATTGTATTTGACATGGCCATTTATCTTTTTTATCCAGTGTAAAGAAGTCTAAAATAAAAAGTTCTGTGTCTTCCTTGCACTGATAAGTCATGATAAGACCGTCATGATGAAGAGGACTCAGGGTCTGGTTTTTGTACTGCATGGGCACAGGGATTCCATAGCAGACGAGCTAACGGGTATCAGGTGAGGAAAGGAGCCGTAACCTTCCATTATCAGGGTTTTAGAAACCATCAAGTGGGCCACAAGAAGTCAGAGTTCTTGTTTTCACTTTTTACTAGACTGGCTCTACCTTTGTTTCTTGTCAACACAAGAAAGAGCAGTTGGAGAATTAATAACTCAATGATATTAATACTGAGATGGGGCAGCTAAGAATGAGAAACATGTCCTAAATCGAAATCATAGCAATTCATTATTTCCTTGCTGAGTAGGTAGATAACTCGATGCACTTGGTAATACATTAGAATTGCTCTATTAAAACTGGAAAATGTATGCTAATATTGTAACATCACAGTCAGGAATGGTTTATTTTTGTTGGTGGTAGTTTATTTCCAAATCAAACATAAAGCCTGAACTGAAACATTACTTTTCATCAACTAGACAGACAGCTGAATGAACAGAGAAGGTGAGTGAATTTATTCTACAGCAGCAGAAGCCCTGGGTGTGGAGGGTTTGTGCTTCTTGGCAAAACCCTGCCCCCAAAGAGACTTCTGTGTCTCAACAGTGGGAACCGTTGTATTGGTGAGAAAACACTACTCTACTGGGCTTTTTATTACCTTGATTTTTAAAATTCATTATTCATTATCTTGAATCCAGCTCAACAAAGGGTTATTATTTGGGTCACTTGCTAGGACCTGGAGCTTTGCTAAATTCAGCTATAGGTTAAAATGTTTTGTCTATGTTAGGTATTTGTGAGGAATGAGAAATCCCTGATAAGCGCTTAGAAATAGGAATAGTCACTGAACTGCTAAATAGATAGAATGTGAAGGCACATTCCCCTGAAGGCTTTAACCATCCTTTGGGGATAGTATGACCTTTGAAAAAGCTGTTGTGGTCAGATTTCACCACCTTTTCTCTTGCATCCCAATCTGATGAAGTCTCATGCATAACAAAAATGGTGAATTGGGATCCTTTTATTTAATTCTGACAATGACCCACCAGAAAATTTTAGAACAAAGTCTGTTTCTTAGTCACAGGGCTATTCTCACAGTGAACTAATGGGTTTGAATGTCAGTGTTCTTTCAGTACTAGACTACCAAGAGTTATTTCAGTTGAGAAGGTGAAATATGGGTAGTTTCCATCTATTCAGCACTTTTTTTTTCATTCTTACTCAATTTTCAAAGAAAGTTTCCATTGGTGTTTGTAGTGTAGGGATGACCTCAGGCCAGCAGTTGGGTAAACTACTTACTGTAGTTTCTCCTTGGTCCAGGTGAGTTACAGCTGAGGGATCAGGAAGCTGCTCTCTTTGTACTTTTCAGTGAGTGGGCTCTTGTGTTGGAATTGATTCTGATCTTCAGCCTTTGTAGAAAGAAATTACCTCCCAGTATTGGGGAAGAAGTAAATGAAATGAGGTAGTAATGGGGTGTATGTGGGGTGTGCAATGTGGGCTTGAGATGGGGGATGGGAGGACTGCAGGAAATGACTGCAGATAGATTTTTCAGGTCTTCTATTGGAATAAAGGAATTCGTAATGGATTTTGGTGAATAAAAACAGAAAGAGCAAGAAAGTGATCTATAGCAAAGTAAAATAACTCTCTTAGTCATGAATTAACAGCTCTTTACAGACCCATTAATCACTCTGCAGAGTGAGGGTTTCAGTCCACCTGGCCCACCACAAATCTGTAAACTGACTGTCTACCTAACACGTTGCCTGGTTAACTGCAGGCCTCGAGAAATACATGCGGAATTGAATTAAATGTTATGGTGACTCCAGGGGCTCTGAGTATTCATTGTTTCATTTCCCTTCTCTGTGGGTTTCTGAGTAATATTTTACTGTTCTAAACTGTACTCTCAGTTGGCTTTATTCTTATTTATGCCCTTTCTCAAGCAGCACTGCAGAGTTAGCTATCAACAGAAGAGGATCAAACCATTTATATAAATTTGTATAATGGAAGGGAAAGACTTATAGCAGAATAAGGATAAAGTATAAAAAATTGGCAAACTTACGAGAAATAAAAGTGATAGACTATGGTGAAGAAAGTGTAGGGACAGTAGGAAATTTATTTTTTCAATATAATAGAAATAAAGCGTCCGTTCTTAAATTTTAAAATGATAAATAAATAATCTTCAAAATTCTTCTTTTTAAAGAATTTATTGTTCTGGTCAGCAAAAGGAAAAAAAGAACTGTAATAGATAAAAGGTCTGTGAATAGTTTGTTTATCTAGGAAATATGGCTTTGGAAGCAGTGTCCTGATAATTATGCCTGTGTCCGGATAGTTAAAAATGTTTCAGGACATTAGAATTTGTCTTGGGAGGAAGGGTTATACTAAGATTAAGGATTTTTTCAGGTGGATATCTTGGATTTCATACTTTAGTCATAACTTTTGAACATGTTGAATGATTTTGACCAAATTTGTAATAGCACAAGAAATATCTTAGATTCAACCTGTGATTTGGTGTGCAGTGTTGAAACAACATTGAAAGCCAGTCCTTTTCCAAGTGAATATATTTCCATAAATTAAAATGAATTACAGTGATTTTTTTTTTTTTTGCGGTACGCGGGCCTCTCACTGTTGTGGCCTCTCCCGTTGTGGAGCACAGGCTCCGGACGCGCAGGCTCAGCGGCCATGGCTCACGGGCCCAGCCGCTCTACGGCATGTGGGATCTGCCCGGACCGGGGCACGAACCCTGCATCGGCAGGCGGACTCTCAACCACTGCACCACCAGGGAAGCCCTATTTCTGTGTTTTTATTTTAGTTATTTTACTTACCTAACCCCTGTTTTTCAATTCCTGTCAGGTAAAACAAGGATGTTCTTAGGAAACGATGTAGCCAGGTTTAATTACCACTCAAATGAAGATAGCAGACAACCCACAGTTACCCGTGAGGGTATCATCCCTAGGGATTGTCAGCAGGCCAGCAGCGGGTCTTCCTGTGTAAGGAATGTATGCTTGAAGATACAATATAAATTATAGACTCAGGGTAATGTGAACACGTCTCCATGCCTGGGAACATCCTCACAGGTGGTGAACACTTAGAGGAAGCCTCATGAGGGGTAAATAATGCTCAGGTACTCATTTATCTGTTTCTTAAAGAAACACGTTAATAAAGATAAAGAAACCAGAACAACAGTGGCATAGGGATCAAACAGATGACATCAGAAGAGAGTTAAAATCCAGAAATGCGTTCTGGAAGGCTCTGCCTAATTACGTTACAGGTAGTCTGCAAGTCTAGCCCTGAGTTTCCCTGTAACCATAGGAGAGGAAGAAACATCATCAGTTACAAGATTCAGTTATAAAATAAAAACATGTCATTTCTTTGCCCAAATGCAACTGTCGCTGCTTCTCATATAGAAGAAATTCCCCCTTGTTAGTGGACAACTGCATGATGACAGATTATCTTTGCTTGGGAAAATCCAGATTTCTTCCTGAGCCTTTTTTAGAAATAATTCTTTGATTACTGGAGGCAGGGAGCAATGGTAAGGCATCACGTTTTACACATCTAGAAGGATTTCCCCTCAGGATACAGTTATCCTAAAACCCCCGAGAGCAAATGAAAGAAATATAATCTCTGTTGTTTCCCTGTTATCTCTCTGGTGGGATTGTGTTAGCAGGGTTGACCCTGCAACGTCCACCATGAGTCATTTCTCAGATTCTTCAAGGGAAGGAATGATTGTGGCTTCGTGCATGTTGTGATGTGCATGTAGGTACGTGTATGACAATATTGTGTGCCGAGAGATTTTTAAAACCCTAATATTTGTCATCAGACTCCAGAGAGGTGAGGCTCATTCTCACATCCTGATAAAAATTATACAGTGTACTTATAGTCAGTTGTCGAATTTATTTGAGCTAAATCTCACAGTATTAATGATGACCAAAGTAAGGGAGTGAGTCACTGCTTTAGTCAGGATAGGTGTCCTGTCTGAACGTCTTAAATGATGCCAGCGTTGATTTTCTTTTTAGGTTCATAAAAGCCTTTGAAATCTGTAGGATATTTCTCTGTGGGTTTTTTTGTTGTTGTTGTTGTTTTTGCGGTACGCGGGCCTCTCACTGTTGTGGCCTCTCCCGTTGCGGAGCACAGGCTCCGGATGCGCAGGCTCAGCAGCCATGGCTCACGGGCCCAGCCGCTCTGCGGCATGTGGGATCTTCCCAGACCGGGGCACGAACCCGTGTCCCCTGCATTGGCAGGCGGACTCTCAACCACTGCGCCACCAGGGAAGCCCTCTTTGTGGTTTTGACCAGTTGCAGAGCTTGCCAGTAAGTCCCTGAAGGAGTTCTGGTCAGACCTGAGTTATCAGAAGAGTATGTTTCTGAAAAACGCTCAGTAACTGGAGTCATTGAGTCTGTAGCTGGTGTTGGCTGTCTCACCGACCACGAGTTTACAGAGAAGACTGCAGGGAATCTTGGAGAGGGACGCAGGAAATGAAGTGAGAGTGTGTGTCAGCTTTGCCCTGATCCCTAGAGCCTTGTGAAGAATTCTGTCTGCCCTTGAAATATGGCCTGTGTGTATGAGTGTATGTGTGGTGGGGACATCTTCAAACCTCTTTTTTCACCTATAGTTTGACAGAGAAGTTGAAAGGAAAGAGAGGAAGGGCAAGGGAAGGTCACTCGGCCTCACATTTGAATATTTCCCAGGAAAAAAAAGGTCCCCTTGTGTGCACATTGCAGCTGCTTCCTTCTTTCCTCCAGGTAAATCCGTTGGCCATTGTGTACCTGCTTGAGTGATTATTAATAATAACCTTACACTTATGCAGACACTGGGAAATCTTTGTAATAGAATATGTGACCTGAGAGCTGCAGAGTCTGGTTGTATCTCCTCCCACTCTCCAAAAGCCTAACACTAGGCCCAGAAGTTAATAGTTGCTCAATAAATGCATATTGGATTAATTTGATTTTAGACTCTGCGAAAACCATCCTTGGGCTGTTTTTGGAAGAGGGAGCAAACATTACTTGGTGGAATCCTCGGAGATCGCTGGTCATGCCATAGGTATTCCTGTGGCCGTGACTAAAGCTTGACCCATGTAAACCTGAACTAACTGGAGGAGCCCTTCAGATGGAAAATTTGATTTTAGAAAGGCAAAATCACAAAGCCTAACCAAACCATGGATTTGGCAGTAAACCTTCCAATTCCATGGTCTATTTTTATTCTCTTACATATAGCTTTAGTGTGCTAGATTGACTTGCTTTTTGTTGATACTGTTCCTTTGTTAAAATCTGAGAAAACCATTTGTAAGTTTTGTGATTTAGGAAGTAAAAGTGATGCTTCTCATTACTAATTTTTTTGCTTCTTTTGGCCACTGTTGAATCATTTATGTAAAGTTTTCTTCTTCTGTGGAGGGAAAGCATAGCACTGTTGCCTCCATTATTTCAGTTTTCAGTTTTGGAGATAATTTGTTTTGTAAGTCAGAGGCGCATCTGATGAGGATCAGTACTTATTAAACAATGTGCTGGTTGTTGGATTGGCCATATGTGTGATTTTGCACTCTTGTGTTCTTTGAACTTTAATTTTCAAAATGATATGACATACACTTCTGTGGTTCTTCCTTATCTCCACCCACACCTGGCACTGTGCTAGGCATTGGAGATACAGCAGTGAGCGTGACCATCGAGTAAAGTTGTGGGACACTGGATCACAGATGGGCATGAGTGGTCTTTATGTACGTAAAGAACACTACCCAGGAATACAGCAGACAAGGATCCCCACTGTTGGCTCCACTACTAATTAGCAATGTGACCTTGAAAAATCATGAAGCCTCTTTGGACCTATTGGCCTTATAACTCATGACTGGATTGGGGTCTAGATGAGTTTCTAAATTTCATTGCACATCAGAATCACCTAGAAAGCTTATGAAAATGACAGGTCCTGGGCTTTAACAACAGATAATCTGTTGCAGTAGGTATGGGATGGAGCCCAGAAATTTTTTTTTTTTCATGTTCTGTTCTGATGGAAGTGGTCTGTGGGTTACACTGTCAGAAACACCTGGTGTAGATCATTGTTTTTCAAACCATGGGAGGTGCCCCATTAACGCGTCATGAAATCAATTTAGTAGATTTTGAAAAGCTTTTAAAAATGAAATAGAAGAGTGGAGAAATTATCAGAGGCATTGTAGAGCAAAGATAAATAAAATTAGAAAGCCATTATGTACATTTTTGGGTGTTTGTTACAGCAGCACCCTACTTCCAGGAATCTAGAAAACAAGCCTACTCTCTGCCAATTGATTTGAATGTGCAAATAGATTTGGAATTCATCTTATTCCTGGAGCACTAATTATTTCAAGAAGGTGAATTGATCAGGAATAGGGGTTTTAATATTGATGGTACCACCCGACCTGCCCTAGGATAGAAGTGTTGATCTTACCATCGCAGGGGAAACTTCCTCAGTATCATAACAGAGTAAGTAGGTCCTTCCTGAGTCTTCTGCTCATGAATATAATAATAAGCCCTGCTCCCTTTCACTTATTGAAAACAACTTGGATAACATGGAAATAATAGTCCCAGGCCAAAAATAATGCCAGGGACAAACTCACAGCAGCAAAATCATCTTCCTTAAGAGAGGATTTACTGAAAGGAGTTCTAGATGGTTATTCCCGGAAAACTGAACATCTCTCTCTTTGGTAGTATTTGCTCAGTAAGTATCTTTTGGGTGAATGCTTTCTAGAGCCATTTCAATTCTAAGATGCTAAATAAGACTTTTCTTTATTCATTCAATCCACTTGTTCCTTGAAAGAATCATATACTTTAATTTTTTTTTCTGTCAGTGAATGATTTTAACTTATGAGAAAGATAGTGGGAAAAAAATTAAGTTTTGGGAAAATAATCAAAATGTTAAATTTGGAGGCAGTTGGCAGAAATTAATCATTTAATTTAACTTATTATATATACTCACATATGTGTGTCCAAATGGGAAACACTGTCTTCAAAGTAGCTTTGGTGATTTTGTACTAATTCCAAAGATCTTGCCACTGCTTAAAAACAAGAATATCTATCAACTAACACGATTTGAACTCTTTTTATTTTTTGTATTTGCCTTCAGAGTCTAGTTATGATCCTCGTAAGAAAACCAGTTTTATCACTTTTACGGTCACACCTCATTTTTATGAAAAACAGTATTACTCAACATGATAACCTACCTTATTTGACAAGCGTGGCTCGGAATGCCTGTTGATTGCGTCCCAAAGACATCTTCAGAGAATGACAGTGTACTGTCACTGAGCTATTGAAATGGGAGTTCAAAACATATTTGAGCAACCCTCTTCGTCATGTCACTGGAAGAAATACTAGTTTCTAAAGGTGACCACTCCAAAAGGCTGATACTCTTAAATGTAACATTTTTGAAGCATTTGTTTTAAAACAAAACTTGGTCACGCTTACTCCATTTTGATTGACAAGTTGCCAGTGATGGGTCCAAAAAGACCCAAGGAATGGTTGGAAGTTAGGCCAGTTTCACCAGTGACAGGAACCTGAATAGGCCTTGTCTGTGATTCCTCCAAGGAACGAATGATTGATGAATGAAAGTCACCTTTTTCTTTTGCTGGTGAATGCTCATATTCCAGTTCATCTGTACTCTACCTGCATGTTTGTGGCTCAGCTAAAAGAGTGGTGCTTGAACAGTAAGAGGAAAGGGTGACTGCCTAGGCAAGGCAGGGCTTGCTACAAACTAGGTGGATTACTGTCAAAGCCCTTTGCAGTGAAAAGAAGAGTTGCATGTAAAGAATATGGCCTTTGCTAGCGTAAGAAAAAACAGCCAAAATTTTGAGCTGCTTCCATAGCGACAATGCTATTTTTCAAGTACAGTTAGAGCCTAAGTACTCCCCTCCCCCAAAGACATCCATGCGTCAAGACAGCTCTCAGAGTAGTTGTGGAATACTTGTGAAGGCTTTTAATTAAATTTTTTTTTCTAGGGAAGGCGTGTTTATTTTACATTACTAATAAAGTAAGAATGTCTGCAAATAAGAGACTTCAAAAATTAAGACTTAAGGATTGCCATCTTGATTAAAACAGTTTAAGCAGGCATTTTAAATTTGGGATTTTTAACAGTTATCACTAAAGGAGTTCTTGGCATTTATATGTGTAACCTAATTTTAGATATTTGAGCTCACAATTTGGAATTGTCAAGTGAAAGAAAAACTTCAGTTATCCATAGGATACGTTGAAGTTTCAGACATTTCATGTGGATGAGACAATTTCCAACATCAGCGTCTGCTAGATCCTCCTTTTACTTCTGTCCCTAGTCACTGAGGTTGCCACCTCGCATCTAGAGAAAGGTGAAAGCAGATATTTTCTTATGGAATGTCTGAGAAGCCACCAGGCGAATCTGTGTAGAAGGTCTAATGAACTGTGTTGGAATAAGGCCAGGTCTGGCTGGGGACAAAACATTGTCATGCTCTGTGTGTGGGAATCAGCAGAACCCTTGGTTGGTCTTTCTCCCCATTCCTCCCAATGTCTGTAGTTCAGAAGTTGGTTAAGGTGGTGACAGTAGCTTGGGGAGGACATTCCGGCCTTGCCTAACCTCACAGCCTACACTGAGCCATAGAAGTGGGTTTGGACTGTTTCCTCCTCTGCCTGAAAAGAAGCTGACCCTAACAGAAACTTTTGCTTATGGACCCTGTCTCCTTTGTGGCTTGGTGGCAACTAAGACTTTGGTCCACCACTGAGATGATTCAGAGAAAAGAGCCTCCGTTAGAGTTACTCTATTTCTGCCACTGTCTGGGGGCTGCTGGACTTAGCTGCCTGAGTTGACGTAGGTTTTGCTCTGTTGGGCTTGGGTAATGGCTCTCAAACGACTACTACCAACCTCAGAAATGGTGATCAGGAGATAATTGAACTTACAGAGTGCTTTTCTTTTGTAAATTCATTCATTCTGCAGATGGATTTTTGTCATCGTGTTTCAAAATCTGCAGGCAGTACATAGGCTGGGTGGCTTCACGCCAGTTAGTTGAGGCTTAGTGAAGGGGTCAGTTCATCCTGGTCACACAACAAGTCTTCAGGGAGACCAGTGCTGAAGTTAGTAGGTCATGCCATCTCCCTTACTTTTTCTGTTACTGTTGGTTTGATTGTAACAGTAACAGAATGATTTCATAGGAGTGACTGTTTTATTATAAAAGTACAGTTTCTTTCACAAAATTTTATTGCATTTTTTTTTTAGTCCAGGTTTTCTCTGTGTAATTAACTGCACTCTGGATTCTTTCTATAACACGTCCATGGGGTCTCACTGTTATCTGGTGCTATTGAAGAAGTGAATCCATCTTAAAATGAAGGAGGGAGAATGGGGTGTCAGACTGTCCTGGGTCTGTAGAAAGGCCAGCAGAGGCTCTCATAGCAGCATGGTCTTCGGTTACTTAATCTTTCTGAGCCTGAATTTCCTTAGGCTCTTTAAGACAATAGGGAGGAACGGAATGTCTTTCTAACTGGCTTTTGGTGACGATTAAATGAGAAAAATACATGTAAAAAAAGGTATCAGGCCCATGGCAAATTCTCAATACATGGTGCAACTAATCCAATGTTTTTGACTCAGTCTCATGGGTTGGCTTCTGTGGGGAAATAACTGGTTACCAGCTTACCAAGCAGGAAGTACTGGATACCTCATGGAATCGTAAGAAGTAAGAACAAGAAAAGATCTTATTCATTCATTCTGCAAATATTTATTGAAGACCTACTACATACTAGGCTCATGAGATACATCACTGAACAACACAGGCAAATCCCTGCCCTCAAGGAGTGTTTACTCCAGCTGGGGGAAACAGACAATAAATAAGAAACAATAAGTCAATTGTATCATTTGTTGGAAAGTGATGTACCATGGAAAAAAGAAAAAAAAATAGAGCTTAAAGGCCATGTGATTTTACAATTTATTTATTTTTGGCTGCATTGGGTCTTCGTTGCTGCACATGGGCTTTCTCTAGTTGTGGTGAGCGGGGGCTACTGTTCGTTGCGGTGCGCGGGCTTCTCATTGCGGTGGCTTCTCTTGTTGCGGAGCACGGGCTCTAGGTGCACGGGCTTCAGTAGTTGTGGCACGCAGGCTCAGTAGCTGTGGCTCGAGGGCTCTAGAGCGCAGGCTCAGTAGTTGTGGTGCACGGGCTTAGTTGCTTTGTGGCATGTGGGATCTTCCCGGACCGGGGCTTGAACCTTGTCCCTTGCACTGGCAGGCGGATTCTTAACCACTGCGCCACCAGGGAAGACCAGCCATGTGATTTTAAATGAATCTAATTGGAAGGGATACATTTAATCAAATATCTGACGGTGACAGGGTTAGCCATGCAGATATTTGGGGGAGGAGCATTCCAGGTGGCAGGGGTGTGGACAGCCAGTGCAGAGAGAGACCAGTGTGGAGTAGGTAGCAAAGGGAAGGGCAGGAGGTGAGGGCACAGGGGCCAGAATATGTAGTGGCCTGGAGGCCAATGGTAGGGCTTTGGTTTTACTCTGATAGGGAAGGTGAAGGGAGAGTTTTGAGGACAGGACTGACAGTATCTGACTTAGGTTTAATGGGATCACTCTGGCTGCTGCTCAGAGAGCAGTGGAGATGAAAAGCATAGATCTTGGGGGTCACCTTTAACCCCTTCATGTTAGAATAGAATTTGGATTCAGCCTTTGAATCTGGGTCTGCTGCTGCACCGCCATGGGTGTCAGAGATCCCCAAGGGAAGGAAATCTTCCAAATATCCTGTTACTGCCTGAGAACCAGGCTTTAGGCTGTGCAAAAAGGGGAGAAAAATGCTGATTCCATTGTTTTACTAACAATGTATCTTTGGGAGATAGAAAGCTGAGGCATTTTTGTAGCCTAAAATTACTTTTGGGGTGTTTGTCCACAGCTTTGGGTTTATAGATTGGATACTTCAAATAAGAGATGAGATTTCATTAGGTTGGCTGTGACATTTTATTAGACTTAAATTCTCTAGTTCTGGTTAGCTGTGAAGTTAGCTGTCAAGAAGTTGGGGAACCAGAATACTTCAGTGGTGTTAAAAAGGGAGGTTTGTGATATCGTTTTTACCTAAAGACAGCAAGCATTGCTGAGGTATCTAATTTTAGACTGTTAGGAGGAAAAAATAACTTAGTTTGGTAGACTTGCCTTCCTGTTAGGCCTTTTTATTTTTAACCTTGGTCAATATTCCATCCCCCCCAGTCTTTCTCCTTTGGAGAGCCCTCAATATGTCTTATTTTGCATCAAAATGTACTTTTATCCTCCCTTTTGCTTAAACTGAAGTTGTTAAAAATAAGCTAATGCCTTAAAAAAAAAAGCCAAACCCAAAGCAAAAAAAAAAAAATTCTTCAATTTAAATTTTCTAAGTATTTTTAAGCACATGATTTTTTTTTAAATAAGGAGAACTGTAATAAATAGAGATTAATCAATGCTGAGAGGCCAAGTTAATTCTTTGAAGGAGAGCTGATTATCTAATTTTGGATCTTCTTGAACTTTCTACTTCTTTTGTTATTTTGACTATATTGTGACCACAAATCTGCCTACTCCTATAATTAGACTGAAAGAGGGAAAAGAGATGACATTCATATTTGTCCATTTCATCCATTAACTACACAGTTTCACCATTTTTGTTGCACTTTCCCTCTGACCTGCTGTTATACTTTGGTTTGATTGCATTCTTGAGGTGTTTGATCAAAAGTTGGCCATGAGGGGCTTCCCTGGTGGCGCAGTGGTTGGGAGTCCGCCTGCCGATGCGGGGGACGCGGGTTCGTGCCCCGGTCCGGGAGGATCCCACGTGCCGCGGAGCGGCTGGGCCCGTGAGCCATGGCCGCTGGGCCTGCGCGTCCGGAGCCTGTGCTCCGCAGCGGGAGAGGCCACAGCGGTGAGAAAGTTGGCCATGAGAAAAATAAAATTCCTTCAGTCTTTAAAATAAAACAACATTTGACATAGGCTGTCATTAGGAAATTTTTATTATGCTTCTGATAATTTTTAATATAAAATTCCTTCCTGCTTTTTTCCACCCCAGCTTACAAGGAAGCCAAGAAAGCAAATGTGACAATTTCAGATAAATGTGTATTTGAGAGAAGTTTCTTTAGTTTCAAGTTCTCCTTGTCCATTTTTTAAACTATTTAGATGGAGTCGCAGTTTTAAATAATAAATCACAGTTTACCTCCCCCATCAGTGAGATATTCATGATGAGTTAGGATGATTAGGGAATATTGTTTACAGTGGAGCTGTCTGCAGTTTGGGGGTAGTTTCTAAATTCAGCTCTGGAATGGTAATTAGTATAACAAATATCTCTGAACTGGAGCTGAGAACATTATCTGTGGGGCTTTATAAAGTACCTGCTCCATGAATGTGAGGCATTCTGGAAGCCTTGAAGATTTCTGTTTATATGCATACATGTGTGTGCATACTTGTGTAGATGAAAGTGTATAAATACAACCGCATACATAAGACTAACCCTGACCAGAGAGGTATCAACCAAGTGCATGGGAAGGTGATCAGGGGCACATTCATCGAAGAAGTCTAATATGATGGCTTTGTTGGCTGATGGATAGGATTTCAGTGGGTCAAGGTTGTTGGAGAAGGACAGGCAGAGAAAAGAATGAGCAGTAGTGCAGCAATAAGGCATTGTGGAATGTTGGCTGTCCCCAAAGCTGATCGTACCCTTCCCTGCTCTTATCCCTTCATTTGCCTTTCAAAGCCCAGCTCAAGCATCACCTTGTCTTAGGTGCATTCTGGAGGAAGGCTTTGTGTGAAATGGATATGAGTACTGGCATCAGACATTTACGTGCAATGCTCTTGGTCAGTTATGTAATAATAAGTGAAATTTATGTAACGCTATATACCAGGAGGCATTTTTAGTGCCTTGCATAGGTTTAGTCTTTGAACACTACAGCATCCCTCTGAGATAGGAACTACTATTCTTCCCATTTTACAGATGGCGGAGCTAAGGGGCAAAAAGCGTGAGTAACTTGCTGAAGGGCACATAGCTAGAAAGTAACAGTACTGAGGGTAGAACAATGGCACTTGGACACCAGAAACTATTGTCTCAACGCTAAATGCACTGTAACCTTGCTGGGCCACAGCTTATTTATTTGTAAAGCCTTGTGATATGATTTTCAGCACCCTTGTTTAGCATGCAGTGGGTGCTTGTTAATTGGAAATCATTGCTATAATTAATATTTCCTGTCTTCCCAATTTGATTGAAATGTTTTTCTTTTTGTGCATACCTCTCTGATAGCATTATTGCACTGCACCATAATTGTTGATTTGTCTGTTTCACACATTGAACTGTAAGCTTCTTGAGGGCAGGACCTCTACCTAGAGAACCTGTCCCCTAATGGCTCAGTAAATGCTTGTTGAATGAGTAAGTGGATAACATGTTTGGGCTGTCATGGATGGTCTTGCTGCCCAGAAAGCAGCACTGTAGAGTGGTTCCTATCCAGGAATTTAGGGCGTGCAGTACCAGGTTTGAATCTAGCCCCTGCCATCTATTTGCTTTGTGTCTTGTGCAAATTATTTATCTTCCCTTCAGTCTCCACTTCCCTGTTTATTTAATGGGGCCAATAGAGTTGTTATAAAGATCCAGGGAAGATATTGCATATCTTGAATTTAACAGAATTCCTGGTTTCAGATAAATAATTCCTATTTTACTATTATTGAATAACTGCTGAAAGGCAGGTTCTGTGCTATTGGAGTACAGAGGTAAAGATTCCTCTTCCACACAGGAGCGTCACAGCCTCATAGAAGAGAACTGTCGCCAAATGCATTATAATTGTGTGCAATAGTATACAACAATGACACGATTCAGATAAACTGTGGGGGAAAGGTGAAGAGTGGTCATTTTCTTGACGGAGGATATATCCAAGTTGGGTTTTGAAAAATGAGTAGAAGTCCTTAAGGCAAAGTCAAACGAAGCCCTCAGATATCAGGATTGTGGACCTAACTGAATAAGCAATGGGGAGCCAGTAAATTTTTTGAGTAGGAGGGTGACATCAACAGAACTGTCTTTTAGGAAGATTAATCTGACAAAAATATGTAGGATGAGTTAGTGGGGAGAAAAGTGAGGAAGTAAATATCACATAGACCTTCAGTGGAACCTCCTACACGTGATAGAAATCTATTCTGCAGCCCCCCTTACAGATAGATGGTCATCCAGCTCTGCTGGAACACACCCAGCAAGGGGAAGTTCACTACCTCTTAAGGCAGCTCCTTCTTTCCTCTTTCATCCCCTCCTTCCTTCCGTTCCTCCCATCCATCCACCCACCTATTCACTCATCTACCCGCCCATCCACCCACCCACCTACCCTCCCATCTACCCATCCATCCATCCTTTCTTAAGGGTTTCCTTTGTGCCTCTTACTGGGCTAGGTGACGAGAGTGCAAGGTGAATGCAGTATTGTTCTGCCGTTGAGGATCTCCAGTCTTGAATGATCACATGTCCATTATTGAATAATTTTTATTGTTGGAAAGTTCCTTTCTCCTTAGCCTAAGCCAAAAGCTGCTTGCTTTTGAGCCTCTCTCCTACTGGTCGTACTTTTCTCATTATTTCTTCTAAAACACACTAAGTGTGCGCTTCTTTTATGTGACTGCTTTTATTATTTTAAAAACTATCATGCAGCTTCTTCTCTCTTCTTTTGGAAAATCTACTTCCTTTAAAAGGTCCTCGTAAGGCAGGATTTATAAAATTTAAGGACTTTTGGACGTGAATGGGACTTTAGAAGTCAATTAGAATTTATATCTTAAACTTCATCATTTTACAGGTAAGATCTGAGTCACAGGTTAAGTTGTGACTTGCCTAAGATCACAGAGCTAGGTAGTGGCTAAACTGGGACAAGAACTCAGGCTTTAGGTGTCCATACTTGCAAGGGTAGTGCCCTCTCAAACCTTCTCTGCTGATAACCCTTCCCAAACATTCTATAAATTTTCACTATCTCTCACAGAATGTGGAACCAGAAGTTGAGTGAGGTGTCTCAAATGTGTTCCGACCTTGGGAGAGAGCTGTAATGAGAGTTAATAAAGGCCAACATTAACAGAATGTGCCAGGCTTCGTGCCAGCCTCATTACCTGCATTTTCCCATTCAGTCTCCCAATAATCCTTACAGGATGGGTTTAGTACTCCAATTTGAAGACGGGGGAACTGCACTTAAGAGGGAAGTAATTTCCACTCCATGGCCATACAGCTCGTAAGTGCAAGCGCTGGAAATCAAAGTGAGGGCTCTCTGACTTCATGGTCATAGAAGGGCCATTATTAAATAATTTCTTAATGATATATGTATCTTAAAGAAGCTTGTATTGGCTGAAGCGTAGTATTTGTGAGCATGTGTTGAGCTTGTGGTCACCTTGCATTTCTGAAATTTTATAAAAATTTATTGTGGTCTTTATTTTTCTTTCTATTAAATGTTGCACTGTTGGTTTTATCTGGTCTTATTGGTTAAGAGTGGAACAAGGCTCATGCATGGGGCCGGAACACTTGGCTGTGACTGCTGGCTCTATCCCATATGGTTGGGTCAGTGGAGCGTCAGTATTCTCAGATGTCAATCACAACCAGTCCTACTGACCTCGGTGTGGATGTGAGATCAAATTAGACAGTATATGTGGAAGGGCATTGTAAACCGCAAGTTCATGCTAATCCTGATTTTTTAGAACGTGGATTGGGGCCTGCCTTGCCCCTGGGCTCTAGCAAACTTGCTCCTCTCTGTTCTTGCAGGTTTTTCCTGCTCCCAGGAATACCTCCCTCCCTCCCCTCCTCCAACCCCTCAAAATGTTACTCAGCCCTGAAGGCCAAAGTCAAAAGTAAATTTTGGGAAAAAACTTCCCTTACTTCCCTGCCAGAATTAACTTTTTATTGCCAGTGTGTGTTCATACAACTTTTTCTTTTTCCTTTCTTTCTTTTTTTTTTTTTCCGGCCGCACTGTGTGGCATGTGAGAATCTTAGTTCCCTGACCAGGGATCGAACCCGTGCCCCCTGCAGTGGAAGCGTGGAGTCTTAACTACTGGACCACCAGGGAAGTCCCCATACAACTTAGTTTATAGCATCATTATAGCCCTCATCTCAGTTGGCCTTGTATTAATATTTGTTTTGCTCAGATATCCCTACTAGCCTCCTGAGAGCTCCTTGAGAATGGAGACCTTATAGTTTTCATCTTTATGAACCTTCTCTTTCCCTGAGCCTACAAGAGAGTCAAATAGTAGTTCATAGCCATTCCTCCTAGATTTATGTACTAGCAGCTTTGCTAGTTTCCCTTCTGACCTTATTCCCATCAAGATAAAGATGTTGGAAGGGATGGATGGAGTGGAGCTAAGGAGATATTGTGGCCCTGTGTGATGAAGATCTTCCTTCAAGTTGTTGCCCAAGCTTGAATGAACTCTTGGGTTATTGTTATATAATGGTGACTCCTCAGAACAGTGCTCTTGTCAATTTGTCTGTCCTTTCAAAACTGGCCAGGATTACTGCAGGAGCCTCCTAGCTGGTCTCCTTCCAACTTTCCCCTCCAGTTTATTCTGCACACACAGCCAGAGTGGTCTTTTAAAAAAGCCTGTCTGATCATGTTGCTCCCCTGCTGTAAGCCCTTCAGTGACATGCCTCTTTGCTCTCTGGGCAGGAATCTTCAATGGGACCTGCCTGCCCCTCATGCTTGGCCCTGTCTCCTTACTGGGGTGCACTCTTCCTTATTCCAGCCCCACAGGCCTTTTTTTCAGTTCTCTGAAAGCACCCTGCATCTTCCTACTTTGGGGATTTTATGGGGGATAGAGGGAAAGGGCTCTTTTTTTCTTCTAGAAATGTTCCTCCCCTTATCTTTTAATTTGCTAGTTCCTATCTTGATTCTTAGCTTAAATGTCATTCCTCAGAGAAGTGCACCCTCACGAAGCATCTGGTACTTTCCCTTAGTAACTCTGATAATTATTTGTATAATTATTTGCTTTATGCCTATCCCTCCCACAAGACTCTTAAGTTCCCTGAGGGCAGGGACCTTGTGTGTCTTGTTAAGCAAGGCACACTGGGTACTTAGCACAATGCCTGACACACTGCAGGCGCTCAATAGATCATGGCTCTGTAAACAGAAGTACGAATTCATTCATTGGACTGATACTTCTCCGGATTCTCCCGTGTGCAGGGGCCTTGGATCCATCAACTCACAGACCACTTAGGGGTTTCAACCAGGTAAACAAGCCACAGGAAGATGTCACCTTTGCTCACAGGGTGAGTGTACAGACCTCTGAAAGTGGAGAGGGTGGGGTTTCCAGGTCTGCGGTGGGGCTGGCGAAGGTGTCTTGAGAAGGTTATGTTTGAGCTGAATCCAGCCCATATTTTGCCATTTTCAACTCCAGGTATCAGACTGCCACGTAGCTTGCCTAAATCTTGACACCTTAAGTGGACCAGACTTTTCCTGCTCACCAAGAACTCTGTCAAACACCGTATATAAAGTTAACTTGACGTGATACTCTTAGTGAATTATTAGTGTGTAGTGTTTGCAAAAATCTGCTAAAACTCCTTTATGGCTTGGACAGGAATCTTTCTATGGTTTAGTTTCCTGGATCTACCCTATTTGAAAAAAAACAAAACAAAACTCTATCTCCTTTCCTTAGTCTTTGGGGATCCCCAAAGATTTCTCTAGAGAGGCTCTGAGGTCAGGATCTTCTATGTGTCCTGGATTGCTTTTTTTTTTTTTTTTTTTAAAGTTATTTGGCCTTTCACTTCTCACCAGCAGGCCCAGGGAGTTAGTTGGGGGAAAGGAACCCTGGAGTGGAGTCTGAAGGCAGGAATACTCTTCAGTTGGGCCATCTTGAACAAGTTATTTAACCTTTCTTGGCTTTGGCTTCCCATCTTTTAAATGGGGGGCGGAGGTTGAAATGAATGAACTTGGTGTCTCCCTCTGGCTCCTGGCGTTCGGAAGCTTTCCTTTCTAATGTAGTGATCCTCCAATTCCCAAATAGTAGGTGCAATAGCTCTGCCTTCAGTTTGGGAAGTGTGCATCTTACCTTTTCTATCTTTCCCATCGTCTTTGCTTGGAAAAATCTCTTTGGTTGTCTTTCTTTTCTCCCCGCCTCCCCCCAGACTTCGCTCATTTTGGGCATGGCCATCCTAACATTTTTACAGGTTTGAATCATTCTTGGGCAATGACCCTTTGTCCACTTGACTCCAGGACTGGAGCAATCAATGACGTATCTAAAACAGGACCAGGTTTTCCAAGTTTACATCCTGGCTCGGCGTGTGGCCTCTGGCAAGGTACTTAGCCTCCTCTAGGTCCCAGTTTCCTAGGCTGTACAGGGAAGATGACCATAGGTCCCACCCACTTCAGCGGGTGTTGCGAGGTGTCAGTACCCTCCCTGAACACAGTACTTTACACGTGGGGAGCACTCCTTAAGAGCCATTTTTAATATTTGTGCCTCTTTTTGTGCTTCAACCATTAGAACTTTTCCCAGCAAACTTACCCTGAATTCTTTAGCTGTCCCGTATGGCACCTTGCTGTAGAAGACTGTATAAAACTCTACAGGTAAACAGATTTGCTGCATGAAGCAGCATTTAAAATCAGGGCATTTCTGCAGCGAGCAGCTTTGAGGAGGAAGAGGATAGGAGGCAAGGAGGGACCAGGAGAAATGATTCTTTTTCCAAACGTTGTGGGACCTGCTCTACGTGCTCTACCGGGTAATTGACATTAGAATAGCTTCAGATGGGAGGGAGGAAGGAACATGGACAGGGCTGGTCATACATCACAGTGTATCATAATTCATAATATGTACCCATATCTTATATTAAATATCCTTTATATTTAACTGTGTGAGCATTTGATTGTTGCCTTAAAGTAATATTTTGTAGACATTTAAGCAAACATTTGCTAATTTTGGTAGTTCTAATTTCCTTTTGTGTGCTGGAGTCAATGTTTTTCCCCCTCGTTGCAGATGTTTCTGTAGTTCGGTGAGAGTCTGTGGGCCACTACCTGTGCTTGTGGTGGATAAGGTGGTCCTAGAGAGGGCAGGCAGCTGGCTCTGAGCAGACACTGGACTGAGATCAGGTTGCCTTCCTGAAAACCCACATGCAGGGAGTGATGACATCTTTGCACCATTATTGGGGGAATTACAAACAAAGGGATTCGGTTAGGAAGATGGACTTGGGGCAGGAGCTGTGGTCATCCTGCCTTCTTCCATCACCCTGCCCTCAGGCTTCCCTACGCGTTGCTTTTCCCCACCTCACTCTCTCTCCCAACCAACACACATTTGGTCTCGGTGACTCAAGACCGTATACACCATCACGCATTCATTCATCAGACATTCACTGAGTGCCCACCAAGTGCCAAACTCTGGGATTACACAGATGAATTCAATACCCATCCTATCCTCAAAGAGTTCACGGTCCATTTCTCCTCTGCTTATATCACCAGTTGTGAAAAGGGCCCTTAATAAGTTGCTGACACTGGGAAAATAAATAAATTCTGGGAGTGGAGAGGCACTGGAATCTTCTTGGCTCTCCTGTGGTTAAATATGGTGCCCACATCACTCTCCTCACTCCCACGTTGGTAATTGGTTGTAGGAAAGTTCTTTGCACTTGGGAATGACATAATTTTTTTTCTTTAAAAAAAAAAAAAAATCTGTGCAAGTCTCCAATTCTAAAATTCTGCAATTGTATGATTCTAACTTAAATTAGGAAAGCAGGCAGACAGTTTCTGAACGTGTTGCCATGGATGTTGTGTTGAGATGTCTGCTTAGTCACATTTGGTGCCATCTGGCATGAAAGAGTGACTGGATTTTGGTCTGAGGGCAACTCAAGGTACTTAGAGGGATCTGCTGTCCTTCCAATATTCAGTTGAAATGTCCTAGCACCTTAGCAGACCGCCTGCCAGATAAAATACAGTATATTAAAAAATATGAATAATTTTTTTAGTGTAAGTATATCACATGTGGAATACTTTGGGACGTACTTATACTAAAAAATGATCTGTTGTTTATCTGAAATGCAAATTTAACTGGTGATTTTTTTTTTTTTTCCGGCCTAAATCTGGCAGCCCTGGCAGCATCCACCTATAATCTGTGATCTTGGGAACATTTCGGTACAGGTAATACTGCACAAAAGTATCTATCAGATAGTAAGAAAGTTTTCAGTCAGTCAAGTCTGACTCATGTTCCACTGAACGTTCTGCAGTCTGAGTCCCTCCTCACATTTTACTGTTTGTGGAGCTTTGATTAATGTTTCTCTTTCCTGCACTACTAATGAAGTGACAAACAACCATTCTAATAAAATCCTTAAAATGTCCATAAATGTAATTTATATTTCAATTAGCAGTCAGTTACTTACATTTTGAAAAATAGGCTTCTCTTGACTAAATAATATTTGGTGAAGTTTCAATGTACAGTAATTTATGAGTACTTTTGGGCTTTGTTTTTCTTATCTGATAAAATAGCTCCGGAATTTACGTGAGGTCGGGACCTTTTAATTCAAGCACACGCCAGGAGCTATATCCCCAAATACCAGATTTTTCTACAGTTCATCTTTGGTTCTCATTAGCCTTGGAGTATTTATAACTATACCCATTCATCATCCTTTCTTTTGAGATCTGGTGCCTCTGCAAGGAAGAAGGAAATTTACAGCTCTACATTCTTGCAAAATTTATAGGCTTTTGGTGAGTTAAGATATTTGGTGAATATAAATGGAGAACATGAGAGTTTTGCAAAATCCTTAAGATTATTAGGAACTCTTCTGCTTTGCTTTTCCTGATTTTAGTGAAGGAAAAGAGAATATGGAATAATGAATTTGCTGGTTTTCATTATTGTATTTGATATCAAAAGAAAAGTTTCAGAATATATATATATATATTGTTTTTAAACCTTAATTCAGTCATGGAATTTTGGCACTAAAGTTCAGGATCAGTGGTATCCAAGTCAGACCCAAGAGGCACATGCTTTTGTTCTGTCAAGTTTGTAGAGTGAGGAACCATATGTAGTGCTCTGTTTTTGAGCTGTCCCCAGACGTAGGTGGGTGAACTTTCTTCAGAGCCATGGATTCATCCTCACTCTGGCCATTGCTTAGGCAGGTAGATGTCTGCCACAGCCCAAGGCAGCAGTGCATGACCATCTCCTCTTGGCCTCCAGTGGTACAGCAGATACGCAGCCCTTTGCCTGTTTGCAGGGGGAGGTGGGTTGGGGTAAGATGTATGTGCATGGTATTCATCCTGGATCTTCCCTGCTCTGGTCCAAAGCCATAGCCATGGAAAACCCTTTTTCTCTCTGCTCAGGCCACCAAGAGTAGTGCTAGACCAGCAGAGAGAAGGGTAGGTATGCAGAAGGCTTTCTTTCCCAATTCCCTCTTTGCAAGGGACTGAGAAAGGACTGATTTAAAATATACAGTGCATATGTGATGTCCCTTATCTTTGTAAAGTGTAGATCTGAACATACTATTAATACTTGCCTACATAGATGCTTCCAATGGCTCCCATTACCTATGGGAAGAACTGTAAACATCTAAGGATAGCAGCATGTTGGGGACCAAGGCCCAACAGGGCTATGCGGAGAAGAAAGTAGGATGTGAAGATGAGGATGATCCAACAGAAAGGGAGGTGCTGGTGATGCAGGAGAAAGAGGATGATGCAAGAGAGACAGCCTTGGTCAGGTGAGAAAGGAAGGGGAGGTTGGCATTAGCAGAAGGAATACTACTTGCATGGTCACCAGCCGGAAGGCAGAGTATGTGGAATAGATGCAGCGAAGTTGGTGGCGTTACCATCGGAAAGACAGGGTAATTCTCTTTTCATGGCACCTCTTTTCTTTATTATGCGTGTAATAAATATCAGCTGAGAGCAGCAGGGGAAATCTGAGATTTGAAGAAGTGGGAGTGGTCAATGTGGAGAGTTGGCAAGTGCACAGACGCAGGGAGCATAGGGGAGTGCGTGGCGAAGTTGGCTTCCCATTAGAAATGCTCAGCGTAAGGAGAACTCATCACTTGTGTGGTCTGAGGCAGAGTGGCATTGGAACCCACCTCCCAGGAGCCCATGACTTAGCAACACGCTTCCCTGAAGGTCAAAAAATCGATCTGATCTGTGCCATACCGCTCCGTTCCCCACTGAATTGACTTGTTGTTAGATCACATGCTGCCTTTTCCTCCCCTTTGCCCTTCCTGGGCCTTCTCCCACTCCGTTACCCCTCTAGCTCTCCCTTGGTCGTTCATTGATCACTCAGCAGCAGCAGGCATTGGTCTATGTGCTGGGAATTCAGCTGTGAACAAGGCAGATGAGGGCCCTGGAACAACTGTTCTAAGAAGGGGTAGCATCCATAACCAAGGAAAAACAATTGCACACAATACTTCTGAGATACCAAGTGCTGTAAAGTCAATAAACTGAGACAGTGAGCTTGAGTGACTGGGGCGTGAGAGGGGAAGGAACTTCAGAAGGTCCCTCTGAGGACAGGACCTTGGAGTTGAGACCTGAAGGGCAGGAAAAAGCTGGCAGTGGTGGTGCGGGCATCTTCTGTGCCTTGTGGGGAAGGGGAGACTAGATGAAAGAGCAATCCTGTGGGAGTGGGTGTTAGCATGGTGTGAGGAAACCCTCTTGACATTTTTGTTCAGGTGATTAAAATGTTTCAATCCCATCATGGAAGAAATCTCTTGCTTCTCCCTCCTTCTCTCTTCAAAGCTCTTGTTTCAGTAACTGCAAGCAAAGAACAATAAATAAGGAAATCTTTCTCTAATAAGTTTCATCCAGACCTTCCCTTGGCTTCAGTTTTTCCTATCTTAACTCGGTATGTTTGATTCCTATCTTACCTGAGGGTCTTTTTCACTATTTCTCCCTGGTGTCACATCCTGAATGGAAAGATAGCCGCAGCTGAGGGTGAAGGTGGGCTGGAAGGCTGGAGGTACCAGGTTGTCTGTGTGCTTGTTGGGTGGGACCCAGAGGAACTTAGGTTCCATTTGCAGCCATAACGTCACTATACGGACCTTTTCCAGTAGGGGAAAGGAAAACAAACCAGGAAGGCTAAAAGAGGTCGCGTTCTTAGGCACTCTCAGAATTGTCTCTCCTCCTCATTTCTGACAAATATTATAGAGAACTTAGCTTAATTCCCAACCCTGGGTTGCCCTGGAAGTCCTGAGCAGGTACCATTCCAAGAAAAATTTTCATTTGCCAATTATATTTCCCCTTCAGGGATTTGAGAGCCAGAAGGGATCTTGGAGCTTGTCTAGGTCACCCAGGGCGGTCCCTTGGTTCTCCTTCTGTGGCAGTGCTTTGTCTGGTTGACTTGGTGCAGGCAGAGCAGACTGGCCCCTCTAGTACCATAGAGCACTGCTTCCCGATCTTTTTCTACTTTACAGGACCCGTAGAAAATGATCACCTGGGCAAGGCAAATTGGGGTTCATAGACAAGGTTGCTCAAGGCTAGAGATGGGAAGGGGAGCCTGGGTTGGGGCGGATGCGCAGAGCAGGGGGTTTGTATCTTGGCACATGTAGAATCCATTGGTGGTATCTTCTTAGGAAACACTCCTGGTAGACTGTAGTCCTTTACTAGATTGCGGGCCCCTTAACAAGTAGGCTGTTTTTAGTTGTTCTTGAATACTTTAGGCCCTTGAAAAGTCCTTTACAACTGGGAGAGAGCCCAGGAATATGGTTGCCTTAAATGCAACAAGGATCTCTTCGGTGAGAAATAACCACAGAGAATTCTTGCTAAGCCTCATTGATAAGTTACATCTTTGGGCTGCCTGGAGTCACACTGCTCAGGTTGGAGTTCCAGTTCCGCCACTCATTGGCTGTTCCATCCTAAGCAGATTGCTTTCTCTCTCAAGGGCATTTCCTCATCTGTGCAATGAGCATAACACTATTTGGTATGTGACAGAGTCCAGGCCCTTCCCTAGAACTATCTGACTTAAAAGCCCTTGCTCTAAGTCACTCTTTTATTAACACAAACACATTTATAAGACGCTGGAAAAGTCAGAGGTTGCATTTTTTGGGGAAAGATTTTGTGGGTTAGTTAAAATAGCTATTGTCCAATAATGCCTGGATTTGTAAAGCAGTTGAGAGTCATCATATCAATGCATTATTGGGCATAATATTATGTTTTAGAGTTACAAAGGTGGTCAAAATAAAGATGGTATGAAAAAGTAGGGGAAGTGAGCCTGATGATTTCTTAAGGTTTTTGTGGTGGTTAACTTAGAAGAAATGAAAATAAAGTAAGAATTCAGCTTGGTTACAAATCAATTTATTTAAAGAACTCCCCTCCCCCCCCAATAATATTAGACTTGTTTCTTGCTTCTACTTTCCCAGTTTTGATTGGGGCTGAGTCTCATGAGAGTGAGGGTCCACTGTGCTGGATTTAAAATGGTTGTTGGGAGAGGACAGTAGGAAGTGATATCTGGTTTCTCCACAATAGATATTGATTGCTTTGGTAGAAATTAGCATGATTGAGACTTGCCTGAAGATGAATAGCACCAGAAACCGTCAATTTCCTTATTTTCTTTTTTTAGTATTAGAGGAAACTGTCTAAATATTTGCCCTGAGGAAATCTGATGATTCTAAAAGCTTCTTTGAAAGAAGTTTACTAAGAAGTTGAACAAACATTCTAATATAATAGGTTTGGGAAAACATTTCTGACACTTTAAAGGCTATAATATGAACAACAAATACACACACACACACACATACACATATATAAATATATATATGAAGGAGAGGGGAGTGCTTTGTAAAGTTTGTGAAGTGTATGTCCCTTAAAAGTATGTATTAAGTTATGCATTAAGCATTTATGTTTTAAAAAAAATTACCTTTCTCAATTAAAGGAACCTGGCTGAGAGACCAGCCAGATTCTACGTTTTGCAAGAAAATCAAGTCCTAGAAATGCTGCATTTCCTTTTGAATGTTGGTCCCAGAGATACATCAAAGATACCGGGGGAAAATCTTACCAAGTTCTCCCTATAATTTGAACTGAAGGGTTCTATTTGATGTTTTTTTGGTTGGACCCAACATCCTGGGTAAACTGAAATTCCACCTACTCCCTTTGGAGAGTGTCAGGGGAGAAGTACCTCCTTAAAATTATAAGTCTTCTGATAGAAGAAAGCTGCTTCTTTTGGTTGGTGGAAATTTCCATTCCCAGGATACGTATTCATTTTTTACCTCAATGCAGCTTCCTCTTGGTTTTGTGATTGAGTTATTTTTAGTGAGTTACCATGCTTCTTCTCATTCCCTGCTTAACTATGCTGCATCTTTTACTTCTCTTTCTCCATTAATTAATACCCTTAGTTCTTTCCTTAAACCCTTCACACACTGAGGAATATTTTAATTTTTTTATGTTCCTTTTGAAAAAGAGGGAAATATCTGGTTTGTCTAGAAATGAGGTATCAGACCTGCCCCAAATCAGGTGTTTGATTCCAGGCTTATATGTGTGTGTCTTATAACACAATTTGAATTTATTCACTATTTTCTTAGATTGTTATTCTTACTCGACCTAAAAGACCCAGTTCCAAAGTAAGAGGGCGGTAGCAATGTTGTGTGCTGATTATGTGCCAGTGCTGTGCACATTCATGACTTCATTTATGATAAGTGATATCATCCCCATTTTATAGATGAGTAGGCAGAGCTAGTTATCTTAACCACTGTGCTTATACTGTCTAGTAAAGGTATAATTCTGAGCTAGTTGGAAATTTATTTGTGTAGTTAAAGCTGCTATAAACCCAAGATAATGTTCAGTTTTTTGACTCGGTTTAGAAGCTGTTAAAGCATTTGACAATAATAAAAGAAATGTATAGGCCCATTCTGCAATGCTTCATGTCCAGCAGGTACTGATGTTTATAGGGGTCGATAATCGTTAGTAATATTATGAGTAGATATCAGTGAATGTCACAGTCAAACTCTTGTACTCCATTCAGTTATGTTGTGGTCGATGGATGGAACAGTCCTAGTAGAGGGCACCATGGATTTTTAGGTCAAATAGAATCCCAACTTTTCCCCTACTCTTGGATGACCTTGCAAGTTACTCACCCCTTCTAACCTCAATATATTCATGTGTAAATGGGAATAATAATACCTCATATTGCTATGGTGATGATTAAATTAAATGGGAAAATGTACATAAATTGCTTAGAGCCTTACACATAATATTCAGTATAATGGCAGTTGTGAATAATAATTGTCATAATCATACAATAGAATCTCTGAGTTGAGAAGGATCTTAGGGTCAGATGGACTTGGTACCAGTTCTCCTTCTACTAGCAGTGACGATAGCCAAGTCACTAGCCTCTGTGAGTTTCTATTTCCTCATCTGTACAACGGAGATAATATTTAACAGGGGATTATGATAAAGATTATATGAAATGTGACATCTGTAAAGTGTTTAGCACTAATTAACCCTCATAAAGGGTGATGACCTCCTTCGTTTAAGCCGATAACCTGTGGGGACAGGGCAGCTCTAGCTACAATTGTTAGAGCTTTACTAACACTGAACCTTAGTTACCCTGTGACATTTGCCAGTTTGGCTCTAATCCCATGATCTGATTGGGAAAGTTATTTTTGCTCTCTGGGTCATGATTTTGATTAGATCTAGAAATATTGTTAGGACCCTAACCCACTTGCTTGATTGTTAAGATTAAAATTCTTATTCTTCTGCAGTTGATCTTTATCTCCATCTTCCTGGATACATTCTGTGCTGAACAAAAATATTTGTGTACATGAAAAGAAAAAGTTCTAAAGCAGAGGAATGTGACAGGCAGCGTATCAGTGGATTGGATGGTTGAGTGCTCTGTGTGGTTGTTGCCTGTGACTCAGAATTTAATATGGAGATCAACATTTTAAATAATTTAATGCTGAGTGTGACATTTTAATTTATTTGATCTCTGCTCCGTTCTCCCTTTCTGTCTACCTTCCTATGAAGCGCTACAGTTTGAAGTCAGTTAATAACAATAGTATTATGCTGGGCTTTGAATGTAAAGAAAACATGAATAAACCAGCTAAATAAAGCATTTTCCTGAACGGAGTTCCCCTGCTTGCAGAATCTTCCCTAAGGTTTAGGTGCAGAATCCCTTAATCATATACTTAGCGTTTCTACTCCTTACGTGCAAACTTATTTGATTTCTCTGGGCTGTTCCTGTGTGCCCTGCATAAATAGCTCTGGGTGAGATTATTGTGTGTAATGTTAGGTCTTACCTAACCTGCTTTTCAGTGTTTTGGAACTGAGAGTGTAATAGCTGTTCTGATGTGAATAGTTATCTGGTTTTAAGATCCAAAGTTGTTTTCGACACTGGATGCCAGATTTTATATTCCACCGGCTAACAAGTCTATAAATACCATGTTAACTTTCCTCCCTTCTGTCTCAGAAGGAGACTTCATCTCCAGTAGCGATCATCATGAACATATACCCAGTGGTGGGCTCCTGGAGCCCTCAAAGCAAGATTCCCTTTATAAACACCGTACCTGTAAAAGACAGTTTGACTGCTTGGTGTGTTTTCAGGAGCATTGGGAGGATTCTTCACCCCAAGTTATTTTCCCTGCAAATTACACTGTTGGAAATTTATTCCTCTGGGGTACACATCTCTCCTTCCCACCGTTCATGTTTCCTTGGAGGGACAGTACTTAAGTCCCTAGTACTTGTTTATTCCATCATGACCCTTTAACTATCCCCCTTTCCCAGAGCTGCAGAAGGGATGGGTTCCCACTGGTCTGGAGTCCCTGAAATGGGGGTATCAGGCACTGAAATCCAAGCAGTGCCTGAAGGGCCTGGGCTCCACTGTGTTCAGAGTCTTTGGGCAGGAAGGGAGAAGGCCCAGTCCCGAGGCTCAGGCTGTATATATGGGCAGCATTTTCCATAGTGATCAGAAGTAAACCACAGCCTTCTAGGATGAGCTGGTAATCGAAAATTCTTTCAATTAAAAAAAATTACTGCTTATGGGTGGGTGCAGGGAATGTACCACCTCCTAAAATTCCTTCCATCCCAATTTGTTTAACTTGTATCCCTTTGGAGGGCTCTGCCTCCCGGTGAGGGAGTCCTGGAAAGAGATGCCAGGGCCCAGTCGGCACAGTCTCTGCAAAGGAGGATTCTGAATCTTTTTCCTCCATCCATCTGTCCTCTTGCTTATCTTTATCTACTCTCAAAATGGGCTGGGTTCCAGGGGCCACCTTACTAGCTGTGAGACTTTAGGGAACATTACTTTTGAACCTGATTTCCTCATGTAAAAATGAATAGGTAGTCTACATTCCTACCGTCCACCTTGCAAGGTTGTTAGGAGGAACCTAAGGATAGTGCTTCATCCAAGCATTCGACAAACACACGATGAACACCGAGTAGTGGTTTGTGCTAGTATTGTACAAAGGCGTAATATAGTTCCCTATCTGGGGAGATAAAGAGAGCACTCTTCCAAGCAAAGAAGATTCCGTCTCACCTGTCATATCCTCAGTGTGTAAACACCTAGTATGGTTACAGTATTTGTTCAGTGGTCATGTGTAGTGTGCTTTGTGCTCTAATATTCTATGTGACTCCATATGGGACGATAGCAAGATGGCGGATGAGTACTACCATAGGTGCGGAAAGACCTCCCAGCAGAGGTAATGTTTGAGTTAAGCCATGATGGATGAGTGACGTTTTATGAAGAATTTAATATGTTGCATTTCACCGTGGGCTCTCACGGGTCTCTGGACTGGCATCTGAGAAGCACTCCTTGATTTTTAACTTGTCCATTAATCCTGATAAAATAATCTCGCCAGTGTGTTTATAAATGTTTTGAACAGGCTTGTTTTCAGATGAAAGTTTTCAGAATATAAAATTTTATAATGAAAAACCTCTTAATTTATATGAGCCCCCTTTTTTAACCTGATACTACTGCACTTTAAATTAAACCATGCTTTGTTTTTATTTAGGCCTGGCACTTGTTCCTAATGGCAGGGTAATTATAGTGCACAGGGACACTCAGTGAATGGGAACATGCTTGCTATAGATGTTCAAATAGAATTTGTTCTTTTGAGGCAGGGACAGGAGAAAAGTCACAGACGATGAGACAGATTTTCCAGGGGGCAGGTTGACAGAATGAATGTGTCCCTTAGGGGGCATCAGTTAATGGAGATCTGTTTCTTACGGGTGCATTTTGTAAAATAAAAGTTTTGGTCCCTAGAAAAGAATGTCATGTGAGGATAATGGTGAAAATTAATTAAAAGGGTATACATAACCTTAGATCTTGCTCCATATTACTGTTTTACTGTAATAATTACATCAGTGTTATATTATTGGCTAAATATTTCCCTTGTGGGATTGAGGGATGTCATTATATGGACTTTGTGTTTATAAGACAAAATAGTTACCCATATGAGTTATATGGTAGAGCTCCCTCTTCCATGAATTTTCTTGAGAGATTAATTCTTTAAGCATAGAAACTTCTAATGCTGAAAATTTTAATGGTAGACTTTTTAAAAATCAGGAAATGCTTCACACTTTTCATCAAAGTAAATGCAAAATAATGTAGTCTTTTCTTCTTTATGACTTTAGGATTATTGCGACGAGTGCCAGTTATTACCTTGAATGCTCTGGAGAGATGCTCAGGGCGGCTTGAAATGGTCCGAGAGCGTGGTGCTTTATGAGTAGAGGAAGCAGTTGCTTTTTATATTTTTCTGTTTCTTTTTTCATCATCCACTGTCTTTTTTTTTTTTTTTTTTTGCGGTACGCGGGCCTCTCACCGCCGTGGCCTCTCCCGCCGCGGAGCACAGGCTCCGGACGCGCAGGCCCAGCGGCCATGGCTCACGGGCCCAGCCGCTCCGCGGCATGCGGGATCCTCCCGGACCGGGGCACGAACCCGCATCCCCTGGCGGACTCTCAACCACTGCGCCACCAGGGAAGCCCCATCCACTGTCTTTTTTGCTGTGCTTTTTACTGTTCCTCAACCTCACCTTTTTCACTGGCTTCTGTGCCAGAGCAGATAAGCATGATTTGTCAGCTCCATCTTTTACAAAATCTTGCTTGTAGATCTCCTGTTGGAACTCAACACCCCCTTAGGAAGTATTCTTGCCAAAATATTGACCCTGAATTAATCAAACCTCTATATTCGAGTACCAATATATAGGACACAGAGGAATAAAGTGAATGTTAAATGATCCGTCAAGGATGCAATCAGCAAAATTAAACAAAACAAAACAACTTTACAGAATAAATGACCAAAGGGGTAGGAAAAAAAAAAAAAAGATGAAGAAAGACATTCATGGAACCTATAGATGAAAAGAGATTCGTCATCTAGTTACAATGTGTAGACCTTATTTGGATCCTGATTTAAACAAACTGAAAAAAATATGAGGCAATTGGGAAAAGTTGAACACTAACTGGATACTTGATTTTAAGGATTTATTAGTATTTTTTAAGATGTGATAGTGTTGGCATGGTTATGTGTTTTTTTGTTTTGTTTTTTTTTTTTTGGTGGTATGCGGACCGGCCTCTCACTGTTGCGGCCCCTCCCGTCATGGAGCACAGGCTCCGGACGCGCAGGCCCAGCGGCCATGGCTCACGGGCCCAGCCGCTCCGCGGCATGTGGGATCTTCCCGGACCAGGGCACGAACCCGCGTCCCCTGCATCGGCAGGCAGACTCTCAACCCCTGAGCCACCAGGGAAGCCCACGGTTATGCTTTTCTAGTGTGGTCTTTTATAGATAGATACTGATATTTAGGAATGAAATGATATGAGTTTATAATTCTCGAAGTTCAGACTTAGGTTACAAGGGGCCCCATTCTACGGTTCTCTCTATTTTGAATATGTTCGAAATTTTCTATAAAAGCTCTTTAAAAAAAACAACACCAAACTAAAACTCTACTTTGAAGCCCAGTTCTGTCTGTGTATACAACCCGTTATTTCATGGACATTTCTAGAAAGAGTGATCTGCAGTCACTGCAGAGGCATAATTTTTCTTGACAGCTCTTGCAGTTTCTTCTTCTGTGCCCTGTTTCTTAACTGTCTCCATCTAAGCCCTCTTCTCTTCTTGCTTTATACTAGGAATACTTAATCTGTGAGTTCATAGATGAACTTCCTCTAAAATATGGTGCCTTTTCTGTATTTGCAAATGGGCATGTTTTAGGGGTCAGGCTCTTGGCATTGACCAGAGTTTTAAGGGTCCATATGATTCTAGAAGGTTAACAACCACCCCACTGGCCGCCGTGCTCCACAGTCACATTCATGGAGTTGTCTTCTACTTGCACATTTCGCAGCTTGGATCTGATCACTGGTCCACAACTCTGTCCTGTGCTTCAGTCCTGTCCATTCATTTGTCTGCTCTTTTTCTCCACCAACACCTCAAAGATAACATGTTGGGTGATAGTTTTACGATTTACCCAGTTGTTCTTCATGACAAGTACCTCTGAAGTAGCCTAGATTTCACTTTCTTCCTTACATGAACATCTGCACCTAAATAATTATCAAGCTCCTATTATTTTACCTCTTAAATGATATTTTTTGTGTGTGTCCTTTTCTTATTTGGTACAGTGGTTTTTTTTGGTTTTGTTTTTTTAAACATCTTTATTGGAGTATAATTGCTTTACAACGGTGTGTTAGTTTCTGCTGTATAACAAAGTGAATCAGCCATACATACACATATATCCCCAAATGTCTTCCCTCTTGCATCTCCCTCCCACCCTCCCTATCCCACCCCTCTAGGTGGTCACAAAGCACCGAGCTGATCTCCCGGTGCTATGCGGCTGCTTCCCGCTAGCTATCTGTTTTACATTTGGTAGTGTGTATATGTCCATGCCACGCTCTCACTTCGTCCCAGCTTACCCTTCCCCCTCCCCGTGTCTTCAAGTTCATTCTCTACGTCTGTGTCTTTATTCCTGTCCTGCCCCTACGTTCTTCAGAACCTTTTTTTTTTTTTTTTTTTTGTGGTACACGGGCCTCTCACTGTTGTGGCCTCTCCCGTTGCGGAGCACAGGCTCCGGACGCGCAGGCTCAGCGGCCATGGCTCACGGGCCCAGCCGCTCCACGGCATGTAGAATCTTCCCGGACCGGGGCACGAACCTGTGTTCCCTGCAACAGCAGGCGGACTCTCAACCACTGCACCACCAGGGAAGCCCAGAACCTTTTTTTTTTTTTTAGATTCCGTACAGTGTTTTGATTTGGACATGCACCATCTCTCATCCGGCTATTAGACTACCATTGGAATCCTTGTTACCAGCCTTCTTGCCCTCAGCCCAATCCCTTCTGTTCCCAGAAATGATGTTGCTAACACAAAAATCTGATCGTTTCACCTCTCTGTTGACATCAGTGGCTTACAAGGTCTTACAAGGCCCTTCATTATCCAGCCCCTGTCTCCCTAAGCAGCCTGATTTCCTGACACTCCTCTTCAGACATATTTAGAGCATGACATAGTCGTCAGATCTCCTGGGCTTTGCTTACATATTCACTCTGCCTGGAGGTCAACACCCCTTCCACCAGCCTACCTTACTCATCAACATGGGAAGTACGGCTTTTACCCTTCAAGCTGTTAGGATAACTCCTCTCTCAGAGGCATCCCAGATGTTCCTCTTAGAGCACTTGGGAGCTGTTCAAATGCTCACTCTGCCATTTGCACAAACTACCATTAAGTGGTGTTGTTTTTAATTGCCTTGTAATTGTTTACAGGCTATAAGCTAACCCGTTATTACCTTTGTAGCATCTTTGAGACTCTAGCTTTTGCCCAGTCGTGAGGGCATGAGTGTTCAGTAAGTGATTGCTGATTGCATGGCCTTGGTCCCCAGGGACCTTCTTTCCTTCATGTGGGTGCCACCTTGAGCTCTTTCAAGGAGATATTGGCAGGGAGACCGCAGGGCTCCTTTTCCTCTTGGATCCCATTTCCTGAAGAGAGAGGTGTCCTGAGTGGCCACTGGGAGGGGTAGGTGGGAGACTGTTTTCCAGTACAAGTTTTTCTTTGGTGACTTGATTATTTCCCTCTCTTTCTAGGTTCCTCTGTTCTCTCCCATTTCTTTTCTCCTTTTTTAAAATTGAAGTATAGTTACTGTACAATATTATATGTTACAGGTGTACAATATAGTGATTCACAGTTTTTAAAGGTTATATACTCCTTTTATAGTTGTTATAAAATATTGGCTAGATTCCTGTTCCCTCCCATTTCCTAGTGACCCCTTTAAAATATGAGTAAAGGGTTTGAAATAAGACTACTCTCTTCCTAAACATCTTGCCTACATACACATATTTTTAAAATGAATTAGGGTGATTGAATTTTATTTTCAACTTATTTTGTAGTATTTTTAGCAATGAAAATTGGAGTTTAACTATCTTACTACCCAGGAGCCACTGAACTCAATATTGATAGTGGAGCCGTTTTCCCAGAAAATTACTAATTAAGTATTCTGAGAGCAGTTTTAGTCAGAAAAGGCTTTGTCCATGATCACAACATTATCTCAAAATTAAGATCTCTATTGCTTATATTTTTATAAGCCTACATATTAGCAGCTGTGAGTTTATATCTAACTGTGTTATCTCCATATAGTTTTCCTTCAGTGTTTAGTAACCTCATCCTGCCAGGTCCATGGTGGAGAAGGCAGGATCTGCTAGCCCTTAGTCATGAAAATAGGAAAGCAAGGCTTACACTGGATTTGGGACATCACATAAAAGTCTTTCTGTCTGGTGTGTGGGGTGTGGGTAAGACAGAACACAAGATGGAGGGAGGTATCTTTATGGTAGGATCAGGGTGTGTGGTGTCTTTGATTCCAGGCGTATGAGTCATTTGTTTAGAAGACAGCACAGTGAGGTCGTAGGTGGATGCCTGGTACAGTCATTGAGGGGATGGTGCACAGAGGTTGCATGCAAGTTTCGTTGCCCAGGGTTCCATCAGAGAAGCACCCCTTTACTTGATTCCCTGGGGTCAGTGAAACGCAGAGCACGGCCTCCACACTGTGTGCAGGCCTCTCTGGGACCCTCCAAGCCCAGTGCTCCCCAGGCAGGGTGCTCATCGCTGCCCTTTCCTGGACTCCCCCTGCCCCCAGTCAGAACTTGCTAGGTGTCTAACCAGTTAACCTGGAGCACTAAATCAGGGAAGGGTTAATGGTAGAATATGTTGTTAGCCCAACAGTATGTGCATTTTAATGGATATCAACAATGCTTTAATACAAAGAATAAGAAATCTGTGAGTTTTATGGTGACAAGCAGCAGAGATGAGGTACCTACCTGGTAGGTTGTGGCATGCCCAAAAGGTGTACATGCGCGCACACACGCAAACACACATAGCTAGATAAAGGTTACCAACATAAACATATAACCAAATTGCCTGTCCTTTTCTCTAACTTTCCTGCTCTCTGCTATGTCCATATCAGTATTGAACTTAATTAAATTTCATCTGGATGAAAGGCTTTATAAAGGTCAGGAAGAAAACCTAACTCATTTTTCTGTGCTAATGAGTTCTTTTATTCTTTAAAATCAGAAATGAGGATGGAGAAAAAAGAAGTGTCAGTTGACTTCTGAATTCACCAGCATAAAAATTGCTTATTAAAGCTCTGATTTGAAAAAATGAATTACACAAAAATAATCGCCATGCCCTTTTCTTTTTAAAATTTTTTATTTTTACCCAATTTGGGGACATTGGTTTTAATCTCAATCTGCTCATCAACAGTTGTAATATTGTGCTTTGAGGCTCTAAAAAACTCTATACACACACACACACACACACACACACACACTTCTCTAAAAACTTAGGCATGGGTACACAGTATGTTCAAAAACAAATGAATTAAAAGTTAGCAGCTGATTTTACCCCCCAAGTGAGTATCTTGCAGCACTGGAAGCCTCTTCTGCTCCAAGTTCACAAAAAGGGCGTTAGCAAATGATAAGCATCTGAAAGCGGAAGTTTTCCATGTTCATAAACTTCAGGAGCACATGCTCCATTGAGTGATTACATCCTTTATAAATAATTTCATTTTTAGAAATAAATGTTAATGTTAGTTTGTTACTGGAGATGAATAAAAGTGCCAGCCAGTCCCCAAGTGATCTTTTGCTTTCCCTGGAAGGTGAAATATTTCGTGACATTGAAATCAGAAGTCGAAGCCAACTACTTAAATGAAATTCCCCTCTGGGTAGTGTACAGAATGCATCTTAAACTCCTAGACGTGTGTGTGTGATACAGAAGTGTTCCTGGTGAAAATTTTTATGGACTGCTTCTTGGAGGGAGCTTACTTCTCATTAACAAAAGGCAGAAGGTTCGGTTGGCAGGAGTGATGGTATCACCACTATGTCTCCTATGAAAGGCTTATTCCCTTTAGAAAGATTTTGGTTTCTAGAATCCCCAAAGCCTAGTGCAGAGCAAAATTCCCCATCTTTGCAATTGTGGTCTTACCAGTCCAAAGGGAGATGGCACTTCTCACATCATTGGTGGGGTCACCATAGGATGTGGGTCACTGGATAATGTTGTGTTTATCAGAAGCAGCAAAATTTAAGGGTTGCCCCAAAGTAAGCTCTGTGGTTTTCTGCTTGGGAAATAAGGTCATATTTGCCTTGTGTATTATCAGCCTGACCCCAGCGTGGACTGGTGGCAGAAGAGGGTGTAACCACCACATGCGTTGTTTGCACGTAGCCAGGCTGTGATTTGTATACCTTTTCACGGACATGTTTGTGTGCCTGGTGGCTCAGAACAAACTTTGGTTGGCCTTTTTCTAGCTAAATAACGCATAAGAATTTCTGTGAATCACTTTATTTATGGTGTCACACTAGATGGGTGGGATTGTTCGGGTTCTAAGAGGTAGGAACAAAATCTGTATCTTGCTTGTTGATTCCGCCTGTCCCCTCTTGAGCTCTCTCTGTCTTTCTTGTGACCCAGCACAGTTTTATTATAAACTGCTCTAGTTGATGAGCAAGTTTGAAAGCCTTTTAAAAATTTAGTAGTTTTGCCTCACCTCTATTGTTTGTGGCTGGCCTTTCCCTGGCCTCGTGAGTGGAAAACTTTCAGTCAGAAGGAAGCATAAAGCCCTTTGCTGAGAGGATTGCTATGTTCCAGGGGCCACTGGTGTCTATTCGGCTAGGATCATTTCCCTCCTCAGTGGTAAACAAGCTGCCTGACGAGGAGCCACAGCCTGTTTCTAGAAAAATCTTAGAGCTGGGAAGTATACTATGAAATGCCTCTTAAGTGGTGAGGGCCACAGCCCACACCACTTTGGGGAGAGGATGCCAGAGTTGTGTTGTAGCCAAACTCATCTGGAAGAACTGAGCCCCATTCGGTCCTCCAGAGAGTCTATGAGCAGAGGGGAGAACTCGGCTGGCACCCATGGAGCCCCAGGTAAATGCAGCATTGCCGTAAGTGCAGGTAGAGCCCAAAGCCATGCCTCTGCCTGTGCTTTGCTTTTGTTTTGCAATTCTTTCTTTGCTTTCCATGAGATTTCAAAGGAACACGTTTTTGCTAGATCCACGTTTCTCATGAAACTACCGTCTCGTTTTCCTAAAGGAGACAACCCAGTGTAAACATAGGTCTGTGTTTTGTCTTTTCCGTCTTTTGCTGAACCTACCGATGTTAATATCCTCTTTTGTTCCAAAGCCTTGACTTTCTTTGACATCGCCACCTATTTTAGTCTTTAATCTCTAAAGAAATCTCAACCCAAACTCTTTTTTTATTAGGTTATTTGTTCAGAGCTGCCGTGTTTGACTTGCTGTTCAAGAAATAGCTGTTGGTTTTATGTGTGAAACTTCAGGGATTAAGGGACAGCGAGTGCCCGATATGTTACAGCTTTTGTCTACCTCAGTTAGAGTTTAAGGAGGCTGCTCTCCAGCTTCCCCCAGAATGGGTTTTTAAATTGCAATTTTGAAAAGTCAACTCCGAAAGAGAAGGTTATATTTAATCTTTCTTTCTGGCGGTTGGAGAGATGGATTGAAATTTCTTTCTAAACTTGAAAAACAAGAAACACAGCGTTGGGACTTCCCTGGTGGCGTAGTGGTTGGGAGTCTGCCTGCCAATTGAGGGGACACGAGTTCAAGCCTTGGTCTGGGAAGATCCCACATGCCGCGGAGCAACTAAGCCCGTGCACCTAGAGCCCGTGCTCCGCAACAAGAGAAGCCATCATGATGAGGAGGAGCCCACGCACTGCAAGGAAGAGTAGCCCCCGCTCGCCGCAACTAGAGGAAGCCTGTGCGCAGCAACAAAGACCCAATGCAGCCAAGAATAAATAAATAAATTTATTTAAAAAAAAAAAAAAAGAAACACAGCATTGTATGAATAGAAGGCTAACATGCATCATGTGGGGACTCCGAGTGCTTTATGCTAAACATAAACCAATAGCAGTAGATCCATAAGGAAAACACTAAAAATTTCATATAGAGAGTGAATTTCTTTTGTTTTATTTACTTTTGGAAAGACAGTAAGTAGGGAATTACATATATTTAAAATGTAATCCTTATACAGTAATTGAAGCTGAAAATCAAAGGAAAGGCTAGGAATATTTCAAGTTTTTTTTTGTTTTTTTTTGCGGTATGCGGACCTCTCACTGCTGTGGCCTCTCCCATTGTGGAGCACAGGCTCCGGACGCGCAGGCCCAGCGGCCATGGCTCACGGGCCCAGCCGCTCCGCGCCATGTGGGATCTTCCCAGACCAGGGCACAAACCCGTGTCCCCTGCATCGGCAGGTGGACTCTCAACCGCTGTGCCACCAGGGAAGCCCTCAAGTTTTGATATTTTTGATATATTTGATACACTTCATTCAGTAAGATATGGTTGAGTAGATTAGGAACTTTGAATTTTGTATGGATAATCTATTATCAGTTGGTGTAAATCAAATCAGTAATTACAGTCACAGATAAATTAGAGGTAAATTTAGTGGTAAATCCAACAGCAGTGGGCAACATAACCCATTAGTCTCAAACATATGAAAGAGATAGGATCTCTCAACATTGTCTGGTACCATGGTGTAGTTTCCCTAAATTCCTTAGAATTATAAATTACTGATCCCAAGCAAGTAACAAACTGTTCTCAGATACTGACATTCTTTGGAGGAATTAGGGGGTAGTAAATATATTTCTTTTATATAGGCTATTTTTAATAAGTTAATTATATCCTTATTTCAAAACGGTCTAGATTCTGACATTAGGGATTAGAATTTATGAAGTGTGATGGGTCGTGTATGTCTGTTATAACTATCCTGTTATCAGAATTTTGTATTCCTCAAAGTTCCACTTGGTAAAGAGCATACAGTATTTGTAGGTTTGTCCCTAACCTGACATTTTAAAGGCTTAAGTGAGCTCTCTCCAGACTTTCGGTGCCAGTGTCACTGTACTGTCTCAAAGTTGGAAGGAGCCTTAGAGGTCACCTTCAGCCACAAATGTAAGGTGACCTGTCTTGTAATTCAGCTTGTAAATAAAACCTGTTGGAACAGTGCTTATGAAACTTCTTCGTGCATAGGAGTCACTGGGGATCTTGTTAGAATTGCAGATTCTGAGGTCTAGGGTGGAGCCTGAGATTCTGTTTTCCTAAAAGGATCCCAGGTGAATCCCAATCCTGTTGGTCCCTAGATCACAGTTTGAGAAATAAAGTCTTAGAAAGTAGCTGTGAAATAGCCAGCTTCCCTCCCCCACCCGCAAATTAGAATCAGTCTTTTCTCCCTTTCTATGTTCCTTTCTCTCTCTCTCTCTTTCTTTCTCTTTCTTCCTTTCTTCCTTTCTTCCTTTCTTCCTTTCTTCCTTTCTTCCTTCCTTTCTTCCTTTCTTCCTTTCTTCCTTTCTTTCTTTCTTTCTATTGAAGTATGGTTGATTTACAATATTGTGTTAGTTTCAGGTGTACAGCAAAGTGATAAGGGTATACATATACATGTATTTATATATCTATGTTCTTTTTATGCATTCTCCCTGTGGTGTTGTGTTTGCTCCAGTATATTATCTCTTTGGGGAAAGCAGTGAAAATATAACCATAATTACCTTTCTGGGGTTGCTAATATCAAGATTTACCATAATCTCTTTCACAGTGACCACTTAAAGCTCCATGTCTTTCTTGTCCCCATCAGATCTCAAGCACCTAGAATTACTCCTGGCCCATGCTGGGCCCTGAATAAGTATCTGCTGAGAGAGGTTATGATTAGATGAACGTATAACATTCAGATTTGGGGATATTATGAGTCTTCATTTTGGGTTCTCACTGTCAAATTTTTAATAGACTCTGGGAACACATCAAGAAGCTACATAATTCTCTGATGTGTGTAGTGTGTATAGTCACTCAAGTTCTTTTTCCCTCTTTTACACCCTTCTGTCCCCTTTGGAGCTTTACCTTTACAGACTGAAGAAGACTCATTGTATCAGCCTTTCCTAAAATAGGAGTGTTTTCATTTTGTTCTGTTTTTCTCTGGGCTGTTTCTCCTTTCATCATGTCATTTGTGTTTAGATCAGTGGACCTGATATGCTGTATCACAAATATGGCTTGTACAAGATGAGGTCAGAGTGTAAGAAACCCTTTATGCTGAATTTCCAATAAACTTTCCAATGATAACCAAAATAAAAAGCAGCTGCATAATTCTCTGTGTATATACTAGAGTGTGTGTGTGTGTGTGTGTGTGTGTGTGTGTGTGTGTGTGTGTGTATGCATGCACTGGAACATGGTTCTTACTTGCTGTGACTTGTCAGGTTGACACGCGATGTCTTTTCATTGCTTCCTGCTTAAATTTAACTTCCTCTTGGATTAACCAAGTTAGGTAATTTCATTATCATAGCTAACAGCTTAAAGGCAACATGAAGAGTTCACGTCTGCAATAGAAACTTGATGATCTTCAGAAAGGTTATGATATGTTTATTTTCTTTCATAGTAAAATATTCCCACTCTTCCCCTTTAGAAACAATTATGATAACACAAGCCCCAGATTTGATATTTTTCCTGCTGAAATTCTCCGAGTGTCCACTCAGATCCCACTTTCTGCCCACTCTTTCTTGAATCCGTCCAGGCATCCTTTGTTATTTGGCTTTATGCTAGCCATATCAGCCATCTCATGGTATCACAGTTTCTTACTTGCTCATCTCTTTTACTCTCTAACAATCGCTCCGCTGGAGGCAAATACTTTTGTCTGTATAGATATATATGTGTGTCCAGGTGTGCCTAATCTAGTGCTGGCCCACAGCAGCAGTAAATGTTGACTGAAAAATTGAATGAATGGTCGCAGCATTTGGAAGGAGAGAGAAGACCAAACCAAGCGAAGTTATCTGGGGCAGCTTGGTGGAAAAGGTGATGCTGATCATTTGGTTTGATGTTATGCCTTGCCTTATAATTATGGTAACATGGTTGCCAAAATGTTAGAATTGTAAATAAATGCTCCATAAGAAGATGGTGTTGTTGCGTAAAGCAGTAAGCTGCCAATATTTACAGTGTGTTCCGAACTGAGTTTCTTACTTGTAGGAGAGGACTTGTTGGGGACGTAGAAGTTACTAGAATTGCATCTGTCATCTTGAGAGGAAAATTGGCACATTCAGCAAACACTTGCTGAACGAAGATGAATAACAATGGTTACCTGCTTTCAAGAAGCTTATGTTCTCCTGACATGTAGACTAACACCAAATAGACTGTAAGGAATGGATAAAGAAGATGTGGCACATATATACAATGGAATATTACTCAGCCATAAAAAGAAACGAAATTGAGTTATTTGTAGTGAGGTGGATGGTCCTAGAGACATACAGAGTGAGGTAAGTCAGAAAGAGAAAAACAAATACCATATGCTAACACATATATATGGCATCTTAAAAAAAAAGATGGTTATGAAGAACCTAGGGGCAGGACAGGAGTAAAGATGCAGACATAGATAATGGACTTGAGGACATGGGGAGGGGGAAGGGTAAGCTGGGACGAAGTGAGAGAGTGGCATGGACATATATACACTACCAAACGTAAAATAGATCGCTAGTGGGAAGCAGCCACATAGCACAGGGAGAGCAGCTCAGTGCTTTGTGACCCCCTGGAGGGGTGGGATAGGGAGGGTGGGAGGGAGGGAGATGCAAGAGGGAGGAGATATGGGGACATATGTATATGTATAACTGATTCACTTTGTTATAAAGCAGAAACTAACACACCATTGTAAAGCAGTTATACTCCAATGAAGATGTTAAAAAAAATCAAAAAAAAAAAAAAAGAAAAACTGTAAGGAGCTCTGTGGTGGAGAAGCAAGCAAAGTGCTACGAGAACCCAAAGGGAAGAGACCTGGATTCCAGCTGCGGGTGGTAGAGGCGAAGTAGTAGGATAGAAATATTTTTTTTACATAGATTCTCTCTCTCTTGCTTTCTGAAGTGGAATCAGTATGCTGCAGGCAATCGGACCTCTTTGTGATCATCCACGTGAAGACTGGTTTGGGGGCTCAGTCAGCTGAAAGCCGCTGTCCCTGTGCTACGTGGCTCAGACTCCTCTGGACTCTTGCATCTGCTGATAGTTCTTTTTTGTGCCTCTTTGATGGGAATCTTGGCAGCTGTCAGTGTGCTGACTTCCCCATCTTCGGTCTGATTTGTTACAGGCTGTAACAGATAAAGGGAAAGTGAGATTGCATCAGTTTTGAGTGTCCTGAGGCATTTTTATGGGGGTGAAGCTTAGTGTAAATATCATTTAGGCAGTCGTAGCCTTTTTTATCATTTAATGACATGTGTACTTCCTGATACATATTCCCTTATTTATAATGAGAGCTGTCTTCTATAAGGATCTACTAAGTGCATACATGGTAGTTGCTTTGTAGACACTGCTTCAAATGCTCAGAACTACCCTCCAAGGTAGATGGTTTTATATTCATTTTATAGAAGAGGAAACTGAAGTTTAAGAGATTAATTAACTTTCCCTGGGTCTCATAGCTGGTAAATAGTAGATCCTGTTTCTTCCCTAATCTGTCTGACTCCAAAGCGTGGGTTCTTACAACTGCTCCATCCTGCCTCTGTAAGTGGAGTCGAGTGTCCTGTGCTAGGTGTGGGCGATACTTGGGCCCTAGGAGACTCATGGTCCTGCCCTCATGGAGCTTTGGCTGGGGGCCAAAGTATTTAAAGCCTGGATAACTGATCTCAGTAGAAGAACTATTACTATTTTGTGGTGTCAAGTACAGATTGTTCCAGTGGCGTTTGGCCTTTTGTCCATCTTCTGCTAATATTTGCTTCTCTTTGGGAATTTAACCAAAGATTGATAGGGGGAAAGGGTTTGTTACAATCTTCTAGTCATTCATTCATCTGTGTTGGGTCCCAATGGGGAAACAGATAAAATGAATCTTCTCTAAAGGAGTTAACGTATACACTGCTAGATCTAGACTATTTGAAGCAATAAAAAACTATATATTATGCTTGGCATATGTGTACTGAATGGTAAATGGATATGGTTTTGGCTCTGCTATAATTTGAAGCAGCTCCAAAAGTATTTCAATTTAACATCTTCATTTATTTACACCAACTCTGGCTTTTACAACAATCTGGCTTATTGCCAGTTATCACAAGCGATTGGAAATTTCTCATAACAGAATTAATTTTAATTCATGTCTAAATGTATGCTATAAAAAGAATTTTAAACGAATCAAATTTAGACTAATTCAGAATTTAAGGGGCCTTAAAATTTGTGTCAGGAAACAAAATGATCATAGAATGCTGGAACTTCAGAGAGAGTGAGAAATTTAACTCTTGCATAAATGAGTCTGTGGCAAATTTAAATAAATAGGAATTAGAGTAGTATTCGTAGCTTTATCATGTGTCTCTGTTTTATAGGGAATTCTATCAAAGATTTTGCCATTCCTTGAGTAAAGTGTATGTTTAAAAAAAAACATATTTACTTAAACATTATTTGACTGCATTTTATGCATATCACGTTGTGTTGTATGTTATGAAATAATTTTGTTTCTGCAGGGGAACACTCACATGATAGATGACTTTTCCTATCAGCTTGTACTGTCTTCACTAGAAAGGTAGATTAGAAAGTGGTTTGGGGAGTAATTTATTTTAGTAAATAGCTTGACATTTAAGAAATTCATTACCTTAACAGAATGGGCTATATTTTTCTAACATATAAGTTGTTCCTGGGGAAGGTGAAGGGTTAGTCAGACACTTTTAAAGCTTGCTTGTAACACTTTTAGGTCAAAGAGTACAACCTGTGAAACCTGTACCCTTAGGGAATTGATGCCAGTTATAAAAATGCCTCATTTGGCCTTGTGGAATACTGAAGAAACTGCACGCAGCTCTCTTGTTTATTTCCCAGTGACTGAGTGACTTTCTTTTTTTCACTTTTTTTTTTATTGGAGTAAAATTGCTATTACAATGTTGTGTTAGTTTCTGCTGTACAATGACGTGAATCAGCTATATGTATACACATATCCCCCAATCCCACCCATTAGGTCGTCACAGAGCACCGAGCTGAGCTCCCTGTGCTATACAGCAGGTTCCCACTAGCTATCTGTTTTACACATGGTAGTGTATTTATGTCAAACCTAATCTCCGAGTTCATCCACCCTCCCCTTCCCCCACCCCCACTGTGTCCACATATCCGTTCTCTACGTCTGCGTCTCTATTCCTGCAACCTACAAATAGGTTCATCTGTACCATTTTTCTAGATTCCACTTATATGCGTTAATATACGATATTTGTTTTTCTTTTTGTGGCTTACTTCACTCTGTATGGCAGGCTCTAGGTCCATCCACATCTCTACAAATGACCCAATTTCATTCCCTTTTATGGCTGAGTGATATTCCATTGTATATATGTATCATTTATCCATTCATCTGTTGTTGGACATTTAGGTTGTTTCCATGTCCTGGCAATTGTAAGTAGCGCTGCAGTGAACGTTGGGGTACATGTGTCCATTTGAATTACGGTTTTCTCAGGGTATATGCCCAGTAGTGGGATTGCTGGGTCATATGGTAGCTCTTATTTTTAGTTTTTTAAGGAACCTCCATACTGTTCTCCATAGTGGCTGTATCAATTTACATTCCCACCAACAGTGCAGGAGGGTTCCCTTTTCTCCACATGCTCTCCAGCATTTACTGGTTGCAGATTTTTTGATGATGGCCATTCTGACCAGAGTGAGGTGATACCTCATTGTAGTTTTGATTTGCATTTCTCTAATAATTAGTGATGTTGAGCATCTTTTATGAGGGTTTTATTAGTTTGTTGTGCTCTGTATTGGTTTAAGATTCCAAAGCTGCCCTGGGATTGTTACGGCCGCTGTTTATTAACATCTCCATTTTTAAGATTCATACTATTTGGCAAACAGGTGTTGAACACCTTCTATGCAACAGTGACTGTGCTAGGAGTTGGGGATAGATTATTATTTTCTGGGTTTTTTTGGTGAATAAGAGAGTCTGTGCTTCTGTCCCTCATGGTCTAGTTTGGGAGACAGACATGAGCAGGCAGTGTGGACGCGGTGTGGGAAGTGCCGGAAGAGCTGAGGGCACCCGGGCGGTGGGGGCAGGGAACAGAGATCACAGGAGGCTTCCTAGAAACCCGACACTTTGAGTGGAGTCTAGGGATTGAGTTGACTCTGCAAGGAAAGCAGTGGTAAAAGCTTTTGCCTCCATCCCCTTATTTTTCACTTTTCCTATGGTGGCTTCCAGACGCCTCCACCCTGACGGCTGCTCAGCATGTCTTTTCCTTGCACCCCATTTCTCTCCAACTCTTTCTGTTCTTCAGGACTTTTCTGTACCGGGACTACCTGCACAGCCCTTTCCACAACCAAGAGAGCAGAGAGCGCGAGGGCGCATCCTAGAGAGAACAACGCATTTCCTCTCTGTTATGCTGGAAACCATCATTGCTTTTCTCTAGACATCTTAGCCACAGATTTCATTCAAAATCATCTTGGTAGGTAGTGATAGAAACAGGTTAGGGGTGGGGGACTAGCAAGCCGTGGAGGGAAGTCACGCAGTGTGTCCCCCAATCCAAGTGTTCACTCTGCTCCTTCAAGCAACTGCTACCATTGTCAGGAGAATCAGGATCCTTCATGGATATTTACATTCCCAATAAAACGCAGCTTCAGTAGACATTCAATAGAAATTGAGTTGCGGAGGTGCCAGCAAGAGGTAACAAGGTCAGTGATGCTGTAAATGCCATTGAATATGCTCTGTTACTCTCAAGCAGAGGAAATCAACATGGGGCGACTACCCCTTTACCTAAGGGAGCATTTCCCCTTTCTTACCTCTCCAGCCAGGGGTGCCCTAGATCTGGATTAACTTTACTGGCGTCTAGAGTTGAGTTGTCAGTGTCTTCTGAATGATCTGCTTGAAGACCCTGGCAGATCGACAGAGCCAGCGTGTGTGAAAGGCTCCACACATGGTAAAGTGGTATATAAGCATCAGTTGTTCTTATGTCTGTGATGCCAGCAGGGGCCCTGAATTCCCTAGCTCTCCATCACTGTTTGACATTGAGGACAAGTTTCCTTCCATATCTCCAACTCGTCTCCATTTTCCCTGTCTTCTTTGTCTCCATTTTTTCTGCAGAAAATGTTGATGCCTGCATGCCTGCCGTCATCTGAGCATCACTGCTAGGGGTAGCATTCTCAGTATCAGCACCTTGCCCTACTCCCATGACCCAGGAGCACCCACATCATCCATTCTGTCGGCCAGACCTCTTGCTTAGGACCTCGGAGCATCAGTCAATCAGGGCTTGAACTGGGTGTTCCTTGTATGCCGGTGTGGTAGCCTTGTCCATCTACTAGACTGTCCTAATGTCAGTGGACAGGGCTCCCCCACGCCTTACATACTCTGTCTTTAGTCTTCTTGACAGAATGTTGTTGGTGTCCAGCTTCTAATAATAGGTGGTTGAGTTGGAGGGGGGAGAAGTACCAACTGCATACTTCTTACTGGATTCAATGAGTCTAAGATTTTTGACTTTAAGCACACTGTATAGGCGGCCACCTGGTGTGGAGAGCCGTGGCAAGTTTGGGTCTCCCTGTCCTAGGGTACTGCTACCAATAAATCCTCCTTATCACTGCTGCTACCCAAATACCTCTTATCGGTGAGCCCGTTTCCTGCACAGCAGAGCCACAGCCACCAGCCAGGAGTCAGCTCATGTTTAAAGAGGACGCAAGTTTAGCTGCTGCATTTCCTGTCTTACAGATTGATGATCTGTGACTGTTTTGCTGATGTCATTGTACATCTGTTTTTTGGAAGTGAGTGTAACAAGGAAGGAGAATGGTTAATCGCAAGAACTCATTACACCATGAATGATGAAGGGTAGGCTCCTGTTTTATTTCTATTTCATTTGTTTGCTTCATTGGGGAAAACAAATGATCGTGTCACCCTATGGGGAATTTCACTTTCTCTTCGATATACTAATAAACCGCCTCCCACATTTCATTTCTTTTTGCCACTGCTGGAGTGGTTGATTAAAAAAACACATTGTTGGGCTTCCCTGGTGGCGCAGTGGTGGAGAGTCCGCCTGCCGATGCAGGGGACACGGGTTTGTGCCCCGGTCTGGGAAGATCCCACATGCCGCCGAGCGGCTGGGCCCATGGGCCATGGCCTCTGAGCCTGCGCGTCCGGAGCCTGTGCTCCGCAACGGGAGAGGCCACAACAGTGAGAGGCCCGCGTACCGCAAAACAAACAAACAAACAAAAAAACCAAAAAATCCACATTGTTATGCTGCTTTCCTATATCATGACCTTCACTATTGGACAGGGAAAGGAAACCAATGAAATATGTATATTTTTTAAGAAATGGAGGACCCTTCACTACAAAAGCCCCTAGAAACCCAGGTCCATTAAAGCGAGATGGATGAGGTGATGATAAAACCAAACTGAACAACGGGGAGGAGGGCATGAGTCTTCATTTTCTTTCTGGTAATATGTCTCAGAGATGAGAATTCAGTTTTCATTAATTTATTAGAAAAAAATTAAAGTGTCCTTTTCTCTCCTTCTTGTCTTCAGCTAGGAGAACGTTCCTGGTAATGGAACTAAAATTCATTTTCACTAAAACGTGTGTTCAGCCTTTGGCATATAAAACCCATGTGAGGTGGGGGTTGTTAGAGGGTTCTAGATGCTGACTAACTTGGATTTTCCCAGGGCCAGATCCTAACTGGCAACTCTGTGGCCTCTGGTTCCTACTAGTGTGTATGCTTCCTAGGTTCCTATTTATATCCCTTTATCCCCTGGCTTTTGGAGCCCAGCAAAGAGGCGCCTCTGTTTTGTGATATTTCTGTTGCTGGCCACTATCGATTTGTGATTAGCCAACCCTGATTTGAACAGTGGGTTTGCAGGCCCGTGTCTTGGGGGTGTGTGGCCATTTGGTAGTTGAGGGTATAGATTAGGAGGTCTTGACATACTGTTGCTAGCTTACTGAACCCTGAATTACTGATCCCCCAGCACAACATTTGTATTCTAAAGTTGCTATTTATGGTTGAAAGCAGATGCTGTACACATTGCGTGGGGGTGGGGTGGGGTATGGTGAGATATAAAATAAATAAATAGTCAGGCACAGTCCCTCAAAAAATAATTACTGTAAGGAAACGTTTATGGCAAAGTAGGAAAAAGAGATTGGTACTCCTCCCTCCTCTCCCTGCAACTCTGGAAGAATTATTTTGTTCATGTTCAGGGAGTTGTTGGGCAGGTGTTTGTAGAAAGCCATGATGTTAACTCAGTCGTGAACTAGACCTTGTCATATAAGTCAGCTGATGCAGCCAGCCCTCCTGATGTAGGGGTAGGGGCGGGGTGTGTGTGTCAATCTTGGGTATGTTTTTATTTCTTTCCTTTTTTATTCCTTTTCTATTGTTTTCTATTCATAATTTTTTATCATATGGACAGAAGTTTCTATTTAAAAATAACCTTTATTCAGAGAGTAATTTTACCAAATGATGGTGTAATTATACTATCACCATTTGACCTTATTAGACAGCCTCTAATAATCAGAAACTTCAACTTCACTTTTGGCGAAAGTTACTTTTTATAATTTCCGTAGTTCTCTCCTCCTGTACATCTTTGCTTTCTAGCTAACATGTCAAGTAACGAATATTTATTAATCTCCTACTTTGTGCAAAGAATTGCAGAGGATCAAAGACATTGAAAGCATGACTTGCCTTGAAAAATTTATAAGTAGACTAGGATACCAAGACAAAAGTGCACAAAAGTTAACAATATAAAACAACGGTGCAGGAGATGTCCCAAGACCATGTATATAATTACGTCCTAAATGGAGAGGTAAGAGCTGACTTCAGAGGAAAGGGGATTCCATAGGCCAGGTTCCACCGAGATGGAAAGATAACTGTGGACTTGCAGCAACATGAACAGGCGATGAATGAGCCATGTGAACACATGCTGATGAATTTAGAGAAGGGGAAGATCTGCGTGGCCTGGAGCAAGTTTTCTTAGAGATGATAAGACTTGTTCTGGACCTTGAAGGATGGGTAGAATTTGAAAACAGGCGGAGATGAATAACAGGAGGGCTTTCTATCTAAGGTGAGACCGTGAGCCAGAGGGAGTTCGGGTTAGAATATGAAAGTATGTTCAGGGGTTAGTAGCTAGAGACTAGACTGGCTAGAGCAATATGCCTGTAGAAAGCTGGATGAGATTGGAGATGTGCATGGAAAGCCTTGATTTCCATGAGGAGTTCAGACTCTCTTCTGGGGGCCTTCATTCCTTATTTATTTCCTGAGCACATATCCTGAGCTAAGCACTGTTAGAAGCTAGGGATACAGTAGGAAGCAAGAAACTCATAATCTGTGTCTCCCAAGGAGTTTATACCCTAGACTTATGGAACCAATAGATGGGCAGTTAGGAATTAAGAATATTTTGCCCTATATGAGGGCTGCGAAGGGGTCTATCAGGTATTCTGAGACCTTTGGGGAGGGACAGCTCATACAGACCAGAATTTCAACCAGGCAGAGGTAAGGAGGGAGAACCTTCAAGGCAGAGGATAGCAGGTGCAGAGGTGGGAAGACAAAGCCAGCCTGCTGCTGGCTATTTTGAAGCGGGTTTATTGAGTTCCTACTCTGTCTAGTTGGGCCTCCAGCATAGCAGGGGAGACATACAGGAGATGGTTTCTGCCCTCCAAGTACTTAGTGTCTATTTAGAGAGAGATGCCTGAGAAACACCAAATAATTGACTCTATAAGTAAGAGTTTAGGAAAGAGAGGATTGAAGGAAGGCATGAAATGGTGTGAAGTCTTCTTCCTGGAAAAGTAAAGGCTTAAGCAGAAGTAGAGAGGCAGGCATGTGAGCAGAATATCGAGGGAGAAGGGTGGCCTGTGAGACCCACCTATTGAGATGAAAAGGATGCTGGTTACCTTGGAGCAGTAGCAAGAGGCAACAGTGAGTCCATGGGTCTGGGTCCTCGGGGACCCTGAGTAAGTTGCCTAAGCTCCTTAGACTTCAGTCTTCTCATACGTAAAATTAAGAACCTTGACCTCAGTGGTCCTTGAGGCCGTGTCTAGCTTGAAAGTCCAAGTATCTTGGGCTTTACCCTAGAGGCAGAGTGAGTCTTGGAGGGTTTTGGACCAGGGGAAGGACTTGACAGAATCAATGCACTAAGAATCTTAATTTGTCTTAGTTGTAGAAAATTAATGGGATAATTACTAACTTATGAGAAGTACAGTTTTTTACTAAAAATTTGAATCATGTTCTGATGTTTTTAAAACTGCCAATAGGACCATCCTGATGTCCATTGGACATTGCCTTGTGACTTTTTCCTTTCTCAAAACAGCAAAGACACAAAATCTGTGGCCTAGAAAATGCTCATGAATGGTGAGAGGTTTAAAGGGTTCAGAACATGATTTACAAATACAAAATTGAATTTGTGAATCGTAAAAATTCCTTAACATTTTCAGGGAGATCTTGGAATTAGAAAATTTTTGTCTTTGATTTTTGCAGTACCATTCCTAGGGTGGTAATGGCAGTGATGTCATAGAGACGATATGGGCGTGACTTCCTCCCAGATACGGGAATACTAAGCTTGCCAGATGTGCCTTTGTCATATCCAGGACCAAAACTGCCTCAGCCTGGACCCCGCTAGAGGTCCCACAGAGATGACAGCTGGCCAAAGGCCTTGTTAGAATAGAACGTGGTCAGACCCTAAACGTAACCCATTTCTGCCATGTCTTTCTCCAACAGAAGTGTTTACCATCAAGCCATGCATTTAGTTCTCTTTTTCAGACAAAGACTTGAAACCTTCATGTGTCAGACTGGAACTGAAGGTGGATCTTTGGAGAGTGTTAATGCCAAGAGGTGCTGGCCGGGTTGTCTGGATGCTGAGCTATGGTCTCCTGTTGGTGGGCGCCAGTCGTGTGGCTCCTGCCTGCATTGTCGGGTCCTACCAGGCTTGTCCCTCTGGTCTCTTTCTCTAAGTACATTGTGTTGGACAAGCGGGAAGGAACACCATGTTCAGTAATTACGCTACTTCAAATGGGGAACATTTGGGCTGATTTCAAATAACTGTTTTAGAGTAGACTGCAAATTTTGGTAACATTTACAAGGTCCTAATAACTCATAACCTGTAATCCTAGATGTTCCTCAATAGCTTTTCAATGGCTGAAGATGAACGTCAAGGCTAGGGAAAAGCTTCTTACCCTCCCTTTATGTGTTTGTGGTCTCAAACCCCACTAAACATCACCGAAACCATGGTAGGTATGTGGAAAGACTGCCCAGTGCAGAGTCAGGAGCGAACTCGTCAGGAGCAGAACAGCATCTGCTGGTACATTAGGGAGGAGTGGTTATTCCTCACCTGATTTTGCTTTGTCCTCCTAGGTCTGTTTTCTCTCAGCTTCTTACCGTTTGTTTTCTTTAAGTAGATGATCACACAGAATGCGTTTTTTGACTGAGCTGTACAAAATTGATGAAGTTCCCAAAAGTCCTATGCATTTCTTGAGAGCAGCATGAGAACTGAAGTGCTTTTTTTTGTTTTGTTTTTTAAAGGGACATTGATTTGTGCTACCTGAAAATGGTTATTTATACTTTCAATTTGTTTGGCCCTCTGAGGACATCGTCCTTAAAAAGTTCTTTGTCATGGAAAGCTTAGCAAAGATTTAAATTTCAGCAAAAACAAAACCAAACCCTTGATTTTTCAGATGGTTGAGTTTTAGAAGCGCGGCTCTAGACTCTAACTGACAGTCAGGACATGCACAGTCAAGGTCTGGCTGACTTATCCATTTTGGAATCTCTGGTCCCTAGTGAAATGTTGAGAACTAAACAAGTTACCAAAAAATGGTTGTTGAAATAAATAGCACAGTTTTCTTGGGCAGATTAGGGACAAGTATACAAGTGCCAGATGCTTCCAAGATTCCATTATACTAGTATAATATTACATATAACTCCCTTCCTATCTTTTTAGGGAGTATATACTGAACATAATTTTAAATTGTCTTTCATGGCTCAGATGACCATTTTTAACTATAGCTATTGGGATACGCTAAAGAGGTCACTGACCACGCAGGTGACCTAGGACCTGAGGCGGAGGAGAGATAGATCCCGTCTTTTTTTTTTGAATTTTTTTTTTTTTTAATACAGCAGGTCCTTATTAGTCATCCATTATATACACATCAGTGTACACATGTCAATCCCAATCGCCCAATTCATCACCTCCCCACCACTACCACTTTCCCCCATTGGTGTCCATACCTTTGTTCTCTACATCTGTGTCTCAATTTCTGCCCTGCAAACCAGTTCACCTGTACCGTTTTTCTAGGTTCCACATATATGCGTTAATATACGATATTTGTTTTTCTCTTTCTGACTTACTTCACTCTGTATGACAGTCTCTAGACCCATCCACGTCTCTACAAATGACCCAATTTCAGTCCTTTTTATGGCTGAGTAATATTCCATTGTATATATGTACCACATCTTCTTTATCCATTCATCTGTCGATGGACATTTAGGTTGTTTCCATGACCTGGCTATCGTAAATAGTGCTGCAATGAACATTGGGGTGCCTGTGTCTTTTTGAATTATGGTTTTCTCTGGGTATATGCTCAGTGGTGGGATTGCTGGGTCATATGGTAATTCTATTTTTAGTTTTTTAAGGAACCTCCATACTGTTCTCCACCGTGGCTGTATCAATTTACATTCCCACCAGCAGTGCAAGAGGGTTCCCTTTTCTCCACACCCTCTCCAGCATTTGTTGTTTGTAGATTTTCTGATGATGCCCATTCTGACTGGCGTGAGGTGATACCTCATTGTAGTTTTGATTTGCATTTCTCTAATAATTAGTGATGCTGAGCAGCTTTTCATGTGAGATCTCCCTTCTTTAAGAGCCCCCCATGTCTCTTTGTGAAAAGAGGTTTCTAAGAGAATGCATCTGCTCAACATATATTGCAGACCTACTGTGTGCCTGACCTGTGCCAGAGGGAATCTAGAGAGGAATAATTAGGACATGGTCATGACCTTGGAAATCTGTCTGGTGAAGGAGACAGACACATAAACACCTAAGAGTGGAAGATGTGAGTGGCACAGTCATCCAGGCTGTGACAAAGTGTAGGAGAGCTCACTGACCTTTGATTTGTCTGCACACAGCGGCCTCTGCCTTCACAGCCCTGGCATGTCCACACAGAGGCTGGCCTGCCCACCCCCAGTGCTGCAGAAACAACGGCACTGCTCAGGGCTCTCTGTGCAGGAGCTGCAGTGGGGCCATGAGCCTCTCCTGCTGCAGAGCTGCTGTTTCTTGGCTTCTGTCTGTATTCGGTCCTGCCTGCTTATCTTTGGTTTAGTTCCTAAGGAGAACTAAGCTGCCACAGTTTACCTCTCATCTCTCTTTCCATCTCTTCTTTCTAGTCTCTTTTGCCTCTGCCCCTTTCTTCGTAAAGTTCATCACCATCCCATTAAGTCATGATGATGGTGATGATAATGACAGTAACTATCATGTATTGATTTTTTTACTAATTGCCAGGGGCTGTGCTAAGCACTTCACATATATCGTCTTATCCGCTCCCCTCAAAATTCATGCAGTCTTATCACATCTTGTAAATGAGAACCCAAGGCCCTGTGAAGTCAATAACTTGCCCAAAGCCACACAACTCCTTTCCTTTACAAAATCACAAAATGCTGGAGGTAATCTTTGCATCTCTAGAATTTTGTGTGTGTGTGTGTGTGTGTGTGTGTGTGTGTGTGTGTGTGTGAACAGAGGGAGACTGAGTCCTTCACCAACAAAGTGGTTTTATCTGTTTGCTTTCTCTACGTTTTGGGGCCACTTCCAGAAATTGAGCTGTTCTGGTTGGAACTTGAAGGTTCTAGCAGGCAGAATTTCAGATGGCCAAGGCTTTCCCTTAGGGACACTCATTTCAGTGAACAGCTCTCAGTCCAGCAGGCAAGTGATGGGTTTACTCAATCACTGGGTCATTGCTGACTTCCTCTCAGACCTGGGATTGTGTGGCCTGAGGCAGAGCACTGGGAGAAAGAAAGCACTGTTAGGCCAGACTTTGCAGCAGTCTCTGATGGATGAGTTCATTTATTTTAGTAGGGAGGGGAAAAAAGGAGGAAAGCGGTTATTGTGAGAGGAAAGAGGAATGCACGTTTAGATTTTGAGAGAAACACTTTTTCTAGTGTTCGCATCTTATCAAAGTGTTACTACATTGCTTCGTTCAAAGTTTTTATAATTCTGAGGATATTAAACATACACGTACTCAAATATTAGCACCAGAATCCACAAATAAAATAGCAGCAGGCTTTTCTTGTTTTTATACAATTCTCACGTTTGCTTCTAATTGTTAGTTTGGGTAATTTGTACCTTTTGTATCTGTTGGTCGTATTTCTTTGTATCTACCACAGTAACCAGTTTAAGGCTGAGATACAAGTTTCTGCATTAAGTTTAGAGATTGAATTGAATCAGAAATGTGGACTACAGTAGCCTTGTATAAAAGTTGAGTCTTTGTAATTCAGTAAGGAAAACATCCCACTCTTTTTTCCAGCGTGTGAATCAGACAAAGGTCAGTGGCATTCAGCCCTTGTCCTTAGCACCACGAAAGTAACATCCAGATTTCCAAGGGATTAATCCAGCTGCAGTTCTGTTCTAGTTTATGTTGTTAAAGGGGATCAGCTGCTCAAGACTGACATGACATCTGTTTCACTGTCCTCCTCCTCGGTAAATGAGGGTCTCTTACCCGAGGGTCTCTTTCCAAGGGTCTGCGAAGAGTAGCACATTTGCTGGATGTTACTACATTTCTTGTTGCATAAAATAAAGCTGAGACAAGCACTAATTTAATTAGCTTGAAATATACTATGACTTTGAAGAACATCTCTGATCCCTTTGTTCCTTGCCATGTCCATTAGTCATTGGAATTTTATTTTACTTTACTTTATTATGTTTATGATCTGTTAGCCGTGTCTGAATGCTGGCCCTTCAAAGGCAAGGAATCGTTATCTGTTCTTCACAATGCATTTCAACACACAGGTCGCCCAGGATGTCCTTCATTGGCCATTCAGGAAGGATCATGACTTATCTGCTTAGATTAGAATCAAATTGTGCTTTTTTAAGTAACTCACACTTATTCTATTTACATGTTCTAGTCATTTCTTGATTTTTATTTTTTCCTTTCCAAATGTTTTCTCTCATTTTCTCCAGGGCCACATATGGGGGCAAACTGATTCTACCCAGTGCTCCTGAAAAGCCGTGAGTCTGATAGGTAATGTCAGGCATCTGGCAGAGCAGAGAACAGAACATTACCTTGCATTTTATAAGTGCTTTGCGCAGCATTTCATAATCTACCTAGATTTTCAAAACAATCCAAAAAAAGAAGGAAAACAGCCGTTACTACTAGGATACTGACAAGGAAATCACATGGATTTGTCCCGAGTGACATGCTGAACCAGCAGCACAGCTGTCAAAAGATCCTGGTCATGGGTGTCTTGGTACAGAAGTTTCCGCACTGACGCAGGTTGGCAGCTTCCCGCAAATCCCCTTGGTATTCTGAGTCTTGGAGGTGGAAAAAGAAGGAGAACTCAAAAAGTCCACGAATAGCCACCATTGGCCTTGATCACAGAGGAGCAAATCCAGAAACGGCCTAATTCTTCTGCATAGGTTCACCCTGGTGTGGATGGGTGGCTTTAATCAAGATCTGGTATTTTCGTCTCTTGCCTTCACAGAAGTAGTGTCAGCCATGCATGAACTGTGTGAACACATACAGGTAATACAAGAATAGAGTTTTCAGCTACAGGGTAAAGGCACCAAACTCCTAAGTCCTTAGCTGAAGAACAATTATTCCACAAGCTTTTTCTATCCAGCTCTCTATAAGAAACATTTAAAAATTTTATTTTTATCCATTAAAGGCAGAATAGAAAAGAGGAAATAAGAGAGCTAAGCCTTGTTCATTTTTTCACTTGATACACAATTGAAATCAACACCCTTGGGCCAAAACATAATAATCTTTAGACCTCATAGGGCTTCCTGAAATATTTTGGAAAAAAAAAATTTGCAAGTATATCCTAATTGGGTAAGTGCTGAAACAAAGTTTCTAAATAAACCGAGTCTAGGTGAGAAATGGCCTTTGTATAAGTGGTAATTTCATCCTGAGCATCACTTGGACATAAGTTCAGGTAGGTCATAGAATAAAAGGAAGAGGCTCAGGGCTTCCCTGGTGGCGCAGTGGTTGAGAGTTCGCCTGCCGATGCAGGGGACACGGGTTCGTGCTCCGGTCTGGGAAGATCCCACATGCCGCGGAGCGGCTGGGCCCGTGAGCCATGGCCGCTGAGCCTGCGCGTCCGGAGCCTGTGCTCCGCAAGGGGAGAGGCCACAACACTGAGAGGCCCGCGTACTGCAAAAAAAAAAAAAAAAAAAATTGAAAAAGGAAGAGACTCAGAGAGAGGCAGCCCAGCCTTGGTACTGAGGCAGGCATGTAACCCTTGCGACCAGGGCTCAGCATCCCTACCCGCTTTCCAGTGCTCCTTCCACTTGTCGCCTTGTCTCCTCGTCCTCATACCTCACTGCGGAGACCCAACAAAAATGTACCATCTGGCATAGGACTTACTATTGTTATGTTTCGGGAGACACCTCTGTACAATTATTACTTGTGGAAGTGAGAGTTTTCCCATAAAGCAAGCAGAAGCAGTTATTCCTGTTTCTTTGGCGTTAATAGCATATTGTCAATTGTCATGCCACCAAATGAGTGTGATACGAGGAATGAATATCTTCTGCGATGCCAGCAATTGCTGGGTGATAGGAAGATTTGACTTTTCCAGAGTATCCTCACGTCAAATGTGACATCTCTTTGTGTATTATCTTTAACATGCACAATGAAATGTGAAATGGTGTTAACAGTAGCCCAAGGATACCAAAGCTTCAAGATTAGGAATCACTTTCAGGCTGTCTTTCTTCTTCCCCCCAGTGGGCTGCTGTATTAACACTCATTACAGCGAAGCAGAACAGATGGGCAAACAGACTGATTAGTTATTTATATGTATATATTTTTCTTTGTGAAGCTTAGATGTTGGCTCTTTCTTCAATAAAAGAAAGGAATTTTTAGATGTTGCCTTGTCTTGATTTCCCTTTTTAATCAAAGGAAGAAAGGGGGTACTTTGCTCCTGATCTAATAATAATGTGCCTATTATCCTTTTCTTAACTGCTGACTTCATAGCTCTCTGTACCCATTGCAATCAGAATTCGATTTTCTCCAACCCTCCAAGCTGCATGTGGTGTCTTCGTGTTCTTTCTGGCCTAGGATTTCTTTATGGAGTTTATCACTTTTAATTCATTTTTCAGAAGTGTCCTTCTTGACAAGGAAACTGTCTATAGTTTTTTTGGCTTTTCCGTCCAAAATGAAAAAATACATGATTAATTGGTGGAAAGTGAAATTATCCATAATATTACATAAATAGAAATATTTTCCATAGCCTTTTTTAAGAAGGTCAGATATTGCTTTGATTTTTTCTTAAAACAGATTTTGCATATTTTATTCCTTCCCAATTTTATAAAAGTAGGTTTTTTGATGAAATTATGCTTCCAGTTCAAAAAGTTAAGGTAAAGAAAAAAGCCATCCACAATTCCATTTCTGGATATATATATTCAAAGGAAATGAAATTATCTTGAAGAGATATCTGCACTCCCATGTTCATTGCAGCATTATTCACCGTAGTCAAGGTATGGAAACAAGTGTCCTTCAGTGAATGAATGGATCAAGAAAATGTGAGACAACACACATACACACAGAGGAATATTATTCAGCCTGATTATGAAAGAAATCCTGCCATTCCCAACTGTATGGATGAACCTGGAAGGAATTAAGCTAAGTGAAATAAGCTAGACAGAATCTTATATGTAGAATCTTAAAAATAAAAAAGTCAAACTTATGGAAACAGAGAGTAGAACTGTGGTCGCCAGAGGCTGGGGAGTGGGAAAAATAGGCAGAGGCTGGTAAAAGGGTACAAACTTTTAGTTATAAGATGAATAAGGTCTGAAGTATAACATGGTGACTGTAGTTGATAACACTGTATTGTATAATTGAAAGTTGCTAAAAGAATAGAACTTGTGGATGCATCAAAAAAAAAAAGTAAATATGTGAAGGGATATATGTGTTAATTAACTTGGTGGGAATCCTTTCACAATGTATATAGTATATTGAATCATCCTGTTGAATATAGTATATTGCAGTTTTGTCAGTTATTCCTCAATAAAGCTGAAAAAATAAAAAGAAACCCATCTGCACTGGAAAAAAGCCATCATAAATCCATAGTCTTTTCTTATAAAAGGGCAAATGTATCACACATATATAACATGCATAAAAAAGTAATGGACTTACTAGTATACAGAAAAGAACTTCCTCAGGTTATAATGTGAAGTGTCCTGGAACAATAATTCCCCTTAGGATATCTAAAATAGTACGCAGAGTCTTGAGGCATAGTGTAAGGAGAGGAGGGATAAACGTGCACAGTTGAAGGTTTTTTAGTCTTTTGGAAAAATTTTGAATTGGATTTACAGATTTGCTAATGTATTTTATCGAAGCAAGAAAATTATTCTATAAAGATGGCACTGTATGAGGTTAATGCATAGCATTATGAAGGGACTACGACTTCTAATTTCATGATATAGGATAATATAGCCATATAGCCACTTGGGGAGATTTTTACACAAAGCCGTGGGCTATTAATTGGAGCCTGTGTTTTTGAGGTGCCCAGTGATCCTATCATATAGATTATTTAGTTTTAAAAAATCATCCTCAGTGGGACTTGGTATTAGAAGATTCCATCAAACATCAAAGAGATGCTTCAGTTTAATTCTCACACTGTGATCTGTGACTTCAGAAATAGCATGCTGTTAATAACAATATGTGAGAACGAGACTCAGATCTTCTTGTTGCTTTCGGTCTCTGCATGCTCATTTGCACCCTCAGTTACCTCTCTAAGTGGGCTGGTTTCAGGGAGGTGAATGAATAGATGATGTGGGAGTTGGGAGAGAAAAGCTGAGCAAAACTAATGGAAAAATGGAAGCTAAAAAAATATGCTGGAATTTATGTGAAGGATAGTAGAAACTGAAGGGAAACTTGCTTGAGCAGATAATGGTGGCAGTAATTAGGGGTACATTTCTGAAGGTCTCCTCAATTTGAGGTCTCAGTTAGATTGAGGTTAATGAAGAGAATTTTCAGTATAAATGAAACCTTGGCATTACATCAGGCTATAAAAGAGATGCAGTTCAGAAGTGTTTTAATGATGTTTATTCAGCTATGTTCGGGACTCAAACTCAACCTTTCTTGACATTCCCAATCTCGAGGCTGAATCAGGTGCCTGTGGGGTGAACTACTCTGTCATCCTATATTTAATCGGCAGTTGCTGTACCACATGGTTGTGAAACTGGTCTTCCTCACGATCACCTTTCTCTGAGTGTTCATATTCTGTGGGGATGGTTGGGGAGGACACTGTATCTTGTCCTGTTTATCTCTATATACCCAGTGTCTGCCAAAAACGTGTCTGTCGGTTTAGTAGTTTTCAGTAAATATCTATTGATTAAATGAATGAATGAATGGACAATTGTTTATGTGCAGAATCCAAATGACATAGTAAAAAACTTTCCCCAGTGATCAATGGTAAATTTTGAGAGTTGGAGATCCTCTGCCTCTCAGATAACTTCATAATTATCTCCTTCGAAATGGGCAAAATATTAAAATATATTTCTGTCAAGGTTGTAAAACTTGAAAACCTCACTCTTAAAATTAACTTACTGCTATAAAATACATAATGTGTGTGTTTCAAAAACAAAACCCACACCTAATTGTGATTTGGAGAGAACTCACATTGAGTGATAGTGCTTTTTTTTTTTGGTACGTGGGCCACTCACTGTTGTAGCCTCTCCCGTTGCGGAGCACAGGCTCCGGACACGCAGGCTCAGTGGCCATGGCTCACGGGCCCAGCCGCTCCGCGGCATGTGGGATCCTCCCGGACCGGGGCACGAACCCGTGTCCCCTGCATCGGCAGGCGGACTCTCAACCACTGCGCCACCAGGGAAGCCCCGAGTGATAGTGCTTTTTAAAAAATATAATTAAATGAAGACTTCTCAAGTCATCACTTGAATTGGACGTGTCTAATTAGAATCACGTCTAATCTGCTTGTTAACATGCCTCTCACTTCCATGCCTGAATAATAGAGAAGTCCTTTGAAAAGGTTTTTTATGTTTTATTTTTGTTTGCCTGCGGCAGTGTGTTTGATTTTCATGTGATTTCAACTTTTTTTTTATTCAGGTAAGATTTGTTGCTACAAACAGAACTTCTAAAACAGAAGAAACAGTGCACAGTGCTTTTCGGGAATAGCAAAGAGTAATTCACGTCTTAAATTCTTACATTAACTTCTTGGGTAGATTGTGAGGCTGTCAGTGTGAAATAGGGATGAGGAACAGAAAAGGAAGAGGACTCCCAGAGAGGAGGGTTGTAAACTGTCTCTGGATTCCTACTGTCCTTCTGGATTTTGCTAGGGTTTCCCACTCTCCTTCCTGTTTTTACTTTGTTTATTCTGAAGAGGCGGCAACAGACTGGGAGGGGAGGCGAGGTTTCCCCTCTCACTTCAGGTTGCTCTGCGGTGTACCGTGTACGTGTGAGGTGGTTTTCCCACATTCCTTTTGGAAAAGTAAGGAATTAATTCTGGGAGCCCACACCTGTCACCTTACGTGGTGATGCTGAAAGGGAACGAGGGAGATGGGCCAAGCGGCAGCAACAACAACCCTTAGCAGCCACTTGCTTACAGAGGAGTTTTCTCCCTTCTGCCTTTAGAACTGATTCCTCTCTCCTATCCTTCTTGTCTCATATTTCAGCGCTGTTTCTTTAAAAACTGTAGTAGGTCAACAGAGCGGATTTCAGCACTACTAATTTAATGTCTCTCAAAGTGTGCTCAAATTTGGATCAAATGGACTTCCTACATCTTAGGAGGTTTTATAGTTTATCTTTAAAGTTGGATAAAGTTAGCAAGGCCTCCTCCAGGGCCTTCACAAGCATCAGCAGTGCAGTCCTCTTCCCTGCCCCGCCCCGACCTTGACCCCTCTGAACACACACACATACACACATACACACACACACACATCCGCCACGCACTTTCAAGTTCCAGTGTCTTAGCTCCGGCAGTTCTTCACATCTGGATGATGGTACTCTCCTTTCAACCTGGCAAGTTTCTACCAAACGTTAAGACCCTACAGAATATCACTTCTTTTAATTCCTGCCTTTTCCCAGTCATCATTTAATCTGCTTCCTTGAATTCTACATTGCCATAGATTCCTGTGAATCATTTATCGTGGCACTTATACACTGTATTGTGTAGGTTAAAAAAAAAGTCAGCACATCTCCCCCATCTGGCCCGGGAGCTCTACAGACGAATATGAGTAGACCATCAGTGGAAATACTGTAGCTTTAATGACATTGCTGCTAGCTATCATCAGAATAGTTGTGTGTGTGTTTTCCATATAGCTTTAAAAAGGGGGAAATGTGTTAACATGAGGTTACCTAATAGTGTTGAGAAACTGATAGGCATTAACTAGGAAAAAAGTCATTCTTGTTTGTAAAACTTTACCAACTAACCCTATACTTTCTGTTAATGATTTTATATAACCAGTGATAGAAACTAGTCTGGAGAACTATACAAAGACATGGTTAGTATTATAGCCATTGAGTTGATGTTGAAATTTGTATTTGCGTGGCTTGATTTAAGATCATTATCTGTGTTATCTAAGTTCATTTATTAGATTGATTTAGAATTATCTTTCAGTATTGGGCTAATTTGAAAATTTCCCTTTGCTGAGATTAGGTGGTTTAAATGATAGAATTTCTGTGTCCATAGATGTGGTCAATGCTCTAGGAAGGAGGGCTTAGGGGCACCAATTTTGTTGGAAGAGAAAACTTGCAGCTGCCTTTGGGTAGCACTGTTCTTGACACTGAGAAACGTCAGTTGTTCCTAAAGCGGAGAGGAGAGTAGTGGAATATGGGTGCTGATGAAGATTAAGAGGGTGGCTTGGCAGCTTCTTTTGCTCTGCCGTGGGTGTGAGGGGTAAGGGCCTGTGTTACAGTGGGATGGATGGAGATGAAGGCATCGGTAGATGTTTCAAAGTGAATGTCTACAAGACTGGAATGGCTTGATAAGGATGATGAAAAAATAAAATAAATAAAAATGAGCAACCTGAGCATGACACACCTTGAGAGTTTGGATGGTGACCTTGAGCGGGGCAGGGGAAGGTAAATTCACTCCAGTTAACTAGGGGATTATCTCCTTTGTGGTTTATCCGTAAATGCGCTTGCCGCCTTTAGTAGAGGTCAAACAGAGGCATAAAGGCTCTGAAAGAGGTGGAAGAGCACCTCGTTTTCTTCCCTTCATATTCCTACATCTGCTCAGTCCTTAAAGCATTCAGCTAACTAAGCAGAAAATTGACAAAAAGTACATTCAAGTCCTTACCCCCCATCTCCTTCCTTCCCAAACAGTATTGCCTCAAGTAAAATAAAGTATTGAATCATTTATGGAACCCACTGGAAATGCTAGCCCATGTTCCAACCCACCTCCTCCTGGCAAAATCTGAGGAGCTAGGAAGAGCTGGCCTGTGTGCAGGACAGGATGAGGAGGTTGGAGGACTTTTCCCAGCCTCTGGAACTCGATGGATCTCACCAATGTCCTTTCCTCCCTCTGAAGCTTTTTGAGATTCCGGAACATTAGCAGACCTATATAGCCCATTAAGTTTGTGTGTGGCAAGTAGGAGTGCTCAAATATTTATTTGAATAAATAAATAGAAATTTTGTAGCTCCTCAAAAAGTCCAGCCACACCTAGAGTCTGTCATACAGAGTGAAGTAAATAAGCAAGAGAAAAACAAATACCGTATGCTAACACATATATATGGAATCTAAAAAAAAAAAAAAAGAGGTTCTGAAGAACCTAGGGGCAGGACAGGAATAAAGATGCAGACATAGAAAATGGACTTGAGGACATGGGGAAGGGGAAGGGGAAGCTGGGATGAAGTGAGAGAGTGGCATGGACATATATACACTACCAAACGTAAAATAGATAGCTAGTGGGAAACAGCTGCATAGCACAGGGAGATCAGCTCGGTGCTTTGTGACCGCCTGGAGGGGTGGGGTAGGGAGGGTGGGAGGGAGATGCAAGAGGGAGGAGATATGGGAATATATGTATATGTATAGCTGATTCACTTTGTTACAAAGCAGAAACTAACACACCATTGTAAAGCAATTATACTCCAATAAAGATGTTAAAAAAAAAGTCCACCCACAGAACACTCTAAGACATAAATCACCTTGAGATCCTTTTTGACCCACCTCCTAGAGGAATGGAAATAAAATCAAAAATAAACAAATGGGACCTAATGAAACAAATCTTTTGCACAGCAAAGGAAACCATAAACAAGACGGAAAGACAACCCTCAGAATGGGCAAAAATATTTGCAAATGAAGCAACTGACAAAGGCTTAATCTCCAAAATATACAAGCAGCTCATGCAGCTCAATATCAAAAAAACAAACAACCCAATCCAAAAATGGGCAGAAGACCTAAATAGACATTTCTCCAAAGTAGACATACAGATTGCCAACAAACACATGAAAAGATGCTCAACATCACTAATCATTAGAGAAATGCAAAGCAAGACTACAATGAGGTATCACCTCAAACCGGTCAGAGTGGCCATCATCAAAAAATCTGCAACCAGTAAATGCTGGAGAGCATGTGGAGAAAAGGGAACCCTCCTGCACTGTTGGTGGGAATGTAAACTGATACAGCCACTATGGAGAACAGTATGGAGGTTCCTTAAAAAACTAAAAATAGAACTACCATATGACCCAAGAGTCCCACTGCTGGGCATATACCCTGAGAAAACCATAATTCAAAAAGATAGATGGGGCTTCCCTGGTGGCACAGTGGTTAAGAATCCGCCTGCCAATGCAGACGACATAGGTTCGAGCCCCGGTCTGGGAAGATCCCACATGCCATGGAGCAACCAAGCCCATGTGCCACAACTACTGAGCCTGCGCTCTAGAGCCCGCAAGCCACAACTACTGAGCCCGTGTGCCACAACTACTGAAGCCTGCACTCCTAGAACCCGTGTTCTGCAACAAGAGAAGCCACCACGATGAGAAGTCCACACACTGCAACGAAGAGTAGCCCCTACTCGCTACAACTAGAGAAAACCCGTGCGCAGCAATGAAGACCCAATGCAGCCAAAAATAAAGGTATATAACACAAACAAACAAGTAAAAAAAAAAAAAAAAAAAAGATGTACCATAATCTTCATTGCAGCACTATTTACAATAGCCGGGACATGGAAGCAACCTAAATGTCCATTGACAGATTAATGGATAAATAAGATGTGGCACATACATACAATGGAATATTACTCAGCCATAAAAATGAACGAGATTGAGTTATTTGTAATGAGGTGGATGGACCTAGAGTCTGTCATACAGTGAAGTAAGTCAGAAAGAGAAAAACAAATACCATATGCTAACGCACATATATGGAATCTAAAAAAAAAATGGTACTAATAAACTTAGGGGCAGGACAGGAATAAAGATGCAGACATAGAGAATGGACTTGAGGACACGGGGAGGGGGAAGGTTAAGCTGGGACGAAGTGAGAAAGTGGCATGGGCATATATACACTACCGAATGTAAAATCAATAGCTAGTGGGAAGCAGCCGCATAGCACAGGGAGATCAGTTTGGTGCTTTGTGACCACCTAGAGGGGTGGGATAGGGAGGGTGGGAGGGAGACGCAAGAGGGAGGGGATATGGGGATATATGTATACATATAGCTGATTCACTTTGTCATACAGCAGAAACTAATACAACATTGTAAAGCAATTATATTCCAATAAAGATTAAAAAAAAAAAAAAGTCCAGCCACGTGTTGTGCAGGGCACAGGCCTTCTGACCTTGTTTTTCAAGCGGGGGTCAGATGAGAGTGACCCATGCTGCATTTCCTTCTTCAGCGCCTGGCCGCACCCCAGTCCAGTGGGGTCGGGCGGGAATCACCACGGAGACTGAGACACTGGCTTCGTGTCCCACATTCTGATCTAGCGCTTTCTTCTTGCAGGTGCGCACATTTTGACCGACTGAGCAAGAAGGTGGATTTTCCTTGTGTCTAAAGAGAAGAAAATGTACCCGTGTCTGTAGAGATGCTTTGCAGTTCAGCCCGGCTGAAGCTGACCGAATGAGACTATGGGCTGTGCCTCTGCGAAGCATGTTGCCACTGTTCAAAATGAAGAGGAAGCCCAGAAAGGGAAGAACTACCAGAATGGAGACGTGTTTGGTGGTAAGTGCAGTTGAATTTCATCCTCGGCCCCTCCATCCAGGCCTTTCATGTGAACAATTGCAGTGTTCCTGTGTTCTGTTTGCTGGGGGCGGGGCGGGATGCAGGGGTGATGGGGGGGGTGTGGGTAGAGGGCTGATGAGAGATGATAAAAATCAAGGCAGATCTTTTACATTGGACAGTTTTCATCATAATTTATACCTAGAAGACTTTGAGGAGGATCATGGAGGTTTTATGCAGAGCTCACATTTAAATCAAGCTTTGAAGAACTAGTAGGACATAAACAGGTGCATGGGACAGTGGCCACAGGGTGTCCTGGTCCAGAACTGTAGGACTGAGCATATGGAGGTCCAAAAGCGGGCAAGGATTTATAATGGAGGGAATGACGTGTGTTTTGGAGTTTATTATAAGTTTACAAGGAATTACTCTTTCTGTGAATTAGAAATTCTCGTTTTCAAAAACACAATTACAGTGAACTTAGAAATCTTCTTTTAACCATCCTGTGATGATTCATAGTGACTTGAGACTATCTAGTGCAGAGGTCACAGACTGCCAACCCATGGCCACATCTGGTTTACAAATATATTTTCTTTGGCCCCCAGAGAATTTTAAAATAAAAAAGCAAGGCGGCCTTTAAAAATCAGGATGTTTCACACAAAACCCCAAATTTCTTGAGAAGGTCTGACAACACTGATTTTCCATTTCCTTAGGCAACAGTTGGTGGAACGGGGTAGCAGTTGCTGGTTCAGTCAGAGTATGGCCTCCAGTAAATGGCTGAGCCCTCCCCGTGAATGCACATCAGGCCCAGTTCACTCACTGACGTTCCATGCCTGGCCACTTACAGCCTTTTGAGTTCGCCTAATCTTGAGTTTGTCCTTTGGAAGATCAATGATTACCCTGATGCAGGGTGGCTATGGGTTTGTACAAAATTCCAGTTAGTCCAGGCAGATGAAGCAGTTTTTGCTGAATTACTTTAACAATAATACCCAAGACTTGACATTTTCATGGTACTTTTATTCATAAAAGCACCTCTACATCTCTTATTCAATAAAGAACCTCATTGCAATGATGTTTACATGTCAACAACTCAAGTTGCACTATTCAGTCTCTGTCAAGGAATTCTACTGCGTTTCAATCTCTAACTTTTGATCCATTGCATTGGTTGTTTCAGTCCCCTGGGGAAGAATTGGGAACAATGTGGAAGGGGTAATGCTCTGTTACAAGTGGACTCATGTATATGGACGGAGGAAGATTTCATTTTGTTTTAAGGAGATGTATTTGTTGCCTGGAACAAATTTGCTTCTAGTGGTCACTACCAATAGAAACAAGAACTGTGGAGAAGAGGGACATATGAGCATCTTAATAAAGTAGAATCCAGCTCTTTGAAACCACACCTTCTGGGAAAACAGCAAATGGGAACTAGAGTCTTTACTGTTACTCTCAAACACTTAACTTTTAAGAGGAAATAATCTAATATCAGGGATTTGTTTAAATTAACTTCTATGTGAGGTTCTGTGTCATTGTCATTTTTGTAATTAGAGCTACCACTTATGGAGCCTTCACCATATGTCAGACACCAAGAAGCATTTACATTCATTTTCATGTTGAATTTTCACAACAATCCTGTGAAATCTGTGCCATCTTAATTTTACAGATTTGGAAGCTGGAGCACAGTGTGACTAGCTGATCCAAAGTTACTCAGCTATTAAGTGGTAGAATCAGATGTCTCAGACTCCAAAGTCCACATTTCTTTCTCAGTGTCATTTCCTGCTGCCTCCCATCCGTCACTCATTCTTTAATGCGAAAAAGTATTCACTGGCCGGTACACGGTGTGACAGACCCTTTGCTAAATGCCATGGAGGATACAGAGATAAACCTTGCTTTCTAGGAGTTCGTAAGAGGATGAAGAAGTGTTTTGAGGCAGAATAAGCCAAATACCAGAAAAGGAAAAGACATACACATCATGATAAGAATCAGAGGGTTGAGAGACTGCCTTAAAAGGTGGGATCAGAGCAGATTTCTTATAGAGGTGACAGCTGACCCTGGCCCTAAAGGACTGGAGAATCTAAACCTGTCGGATGAAGGGTGTGGGAAGGAACTAGACGAGGAAAGCCTAGACGTGATGTGACCCATATTCAAGAATTACAAGTAATCCAGTTCGAATGTAATATAAAATATAAGTGAGAGGGAATTGGGTACAAAACTAAGTTAGAGTTAAATTATGGAGAATGTGGAATACCAAATTACAATCTGTAGAAAGGTAACCTTAGATTTGTGAGAGCAAAAATTTAGTGATATTCAGTATATTGTATTAATATTTTGCTTGTCAATGAGACCATCTAACCATTCATTTGCTAATATGGTTACAACTTTTATAGCTAAGAAGACGTTCTGTTGTTCTAAAGTACCATGTGTAGTTTGCAAACGTTAGCATCTAATAAAGGAGTCTTGTATTAGTCAACTATTGCTGGGTAATAGACAGCCTCAAGATCTTAGTGGCATTCAGCAATAATCATGTCTTTCTTGATCACGAGTTGCTTGGTCAGCTGGAGTGGCTCTGCTCCATGTCTCTCTCAGCTTCCTCCTGGGACCAGTGAGCCAAGGGGGGTATGCTCTTCTTTTGCAAAAGGGTAAAATTACAAGTGATACCCATGATGCCTCTTAAGCTTAGGCTTAGACCTGGCACACTGTCACTTGTACCCACATTTTACTAGCCAAATCAAGTCACATGAACAGGCTCAAAGACAAGGGGCAGAGAAGTCCATCTGACCACAGCACATTCATGGCAAGGGTATGGATGTAGAGAAGGGTCAAGAATTGGGGCTAATAATTCAGTCTACCCCATGCCTGCCCAGTCATTGCTGTCTGTGTGGCTCCATGCCATAAAGTGCACTCAAGGCCTCTGCCAGCTTCTCCTCATCCTCCTGGTACTCACACTGAAGTTTCATTTACTCCAGCATTCATCATCTTGTTACTCTTTCTTACATCAGCATTTGCAGGTTTGTGGCATTGTGTTAGATAAAGCAGGAATACAGGGAGGGAGAGAGCTTCATGTACCAGTCCAGGGAGAGTTTTCCTAGCCCTACAGGGTTCTGGGAGTAGAATTGTCAGAATCCATTGTGAACGTCAGTACCAGTATCCTAGATGTTACTGAATGCTAGAGTTTGAATATGACAAGAGAAGGTCCTATCTGTTTCTCCACTTGAATTAGTTTGCAAGCAGTAGTCTACAAAATCCCAGTAGAACCACAGATGGTCACAGATGAATGGTAGATCTGGCTCACTTTTAGCCATTTGATATCTTTTGTCACCCATTGTTTCAGTGATCTATTATCACATAGCAAAGGACTCCAAGCTTAGCAGCACTGATTTATTATTTTTCCCAATTCTGTGGGGTGGCTAGGGTTCATCTGCTGTTTTTTTTTTTTTTTTTTTTTTTTTTTGCCTGGGCTCAGCCATGCAGCTGCATTCAGCTGGGAGCTCAGCTGGGCTCGACTGACCACGATGGCTTCAGACCTCTCTCCCTCTGGGTAGTCAAATTTTCATGTGGCAGCTAGCTTCCAAGAGAGGAAGTAGAAGCTTCCAGGCCTCTTAAGACCTGGGTTTGAAAGTACAAGAATGTTATTTGTGCCGTGTTCTGTTGAGCAAAGCAAGTCACAAGACCAACCCAGAGTCAAGGGAGCACAAAGGCTCTCCATCTGTTGAGTCTGTGCCTATAGGGAGGGGAAGAACTGCTGGGAGCCGTCTTTGGAGATGGGTTACCACACCCATTGATAGAGGCAATGAGAACTCATGACTGGATTGTATTCCAACCTGGACAGTTACATTCTGCTTTCTAAATCACGCCTCTATTTTCCACCGAATAAAATGGCCTCATTCACTTTTCAAAAGCTTAATGCTTGAAAGACGTTATTACCACATGTTGAAGAGCTGACCAAGTCTGTGAAAGGTGGCACATTTGGGGATAGCTCTGAAGTATATGTCTCTGAGTGTGTGTACACACACACATTCGATCCTTTTTCTAAAAGTGTTAATTTAATTTCATAGCTTCTAAGGACATGCTGGGAAGCGTTGATAAGCAGTGTGTTTTTACAAATAGTAATTTCCATTTATATGAAGCATTTTGGTCTCTGTGATATTTTGGTTATTTAGGAGATGATGCCAAAAGCTCAGCTTCCCTCTACACCGGTGCTGAATTGAACCTCAGAGACATATTTTTGGGTGAAGTAGAAAAGGATAGCTTTATTACTTTGCCAGGCAAAGGGGGACACAGCGGGCTCCTGCCTCGAAAAACTATGTGTCCCCACTTGGAGAGGATAGTGAGAAGTTTTATTGTAATGGTTCAAAGAGGGCATGATGAGCTTGTGGACATTCTTCTGATGGGTTGGTGGTGAGGTAAGTAGGAGTCAGCATTATCAACCTTCAGGTTCCAACTGGTCTGGGGTCTACATGCTTGTGGGTAGTGTACCATCATTAACTTCTCCCACCTGGAGGGGGTTTCAGTATTTGCAAAACAGCTCAAAGATTTTGTTTGTATCCCTTGATGGGGAGCCAGGACCTTGCCCCAAGGCTGCACTGTTGTTTCTCTTGACTGTTTGTTTCTCCCTGGTCTCACATCCCCTCCCTTCCCTAATTAACAACTGTTTGAATCTGCCCACTGGGACTCAGGGAAGGTCATGGAGTCTGAAGGAAGGCTCCTTCCTGTAATCAAAGAAATGGGGGAAACAGAAAGGCTTTGTGCCCAGGAGCCCCACAGGGCCCTGCTAGGTATCAGAGACCCACCACTCAAAATGTGTGGAACAGAATTGCTATAGAATATTCCACCATTGAGGATTAACTGACAAATGGGCATCTTGACTCCTAGATTTCATAGACTTCAGGAGATCATTGACAAGGAACTTTATCACGGACGTTGACCTATAGACTTTCTTTCTACTTTAAGTATAGGAGCATAAAAAGTTTCAGATCTAAAGTTGTGTCTCATTTTTGTGGCCCTTTCAGAAGTAAAAGCTGGGCCAGAAAGCTCCATCTCCAGATTGGAATTTTCCTTCCCTCAGTGGTTAGGGCAGATGTGAAAAGTGATCAGCATATCTGCTGAGGTCATTCAGAGGACAACTGAGCAGATTGCCAAGACCAGCTTGCATAAAGTAAGTGACCAACAGGCTCAAGTTATCAGGAACTAGTAAGGCAAGTTCTAAGAAAAGCCAGGTGCTTATTGGATTTCTTTCAACCATCATTCACTTAGACTATTAAAGTAGGTGCACAAAACAGATTCAGGCCTTATTAGGGAAATTTTCATATCCAACCTGAGATCATTATCTCTTCTGCTGCCCATCCCCAAGGGGGGAAACTCTTCAGTTATATTGACTTTCCTATTTGCGTGAAGGTCGCCATCATTCTTCCAGTAACGTAGACTTTAATCTTGCAGAGGCTTTAAACTTGAGGCCTTTGTCTCTCCCAGTTCCCAGACCTGTGAATCTCACTCTCTCCTAGCATCACTTTTCCTACCACCAGCATAGTTCAGGTTGTTATAAGTCCATAACCCAGAATAACGCAGTGTCCTCTGAACTGATGCTCCATTAGCCCTCTTTGTTGTTTGTTTGCTTCTTTGCTTTTGTTTTTAACTCTCAATTTTTTTGCACCCTTGCAGATGGTAGCAAGTTTTTCTGAAGTACTCCTTTGTCGATGTTAATTCTCCTGCACTCAGTTCTTAGACAGTAAAATCCTAAATCCTTAGTGAACATTCAAGACCTCTGACGATGGCTCTTACCCTCTTACCCACCTTGGCAGCCTTGTTTCATACTCTGTCCCTCATGTTCCCCTGTTCTTCAGCCAGAGGGACAGCTCACCCTGTGACCACTTTGTATGCCTGTGTCCTCCAGGTCAAATACACCATGACCTCTGCTTGGCATGGGCCCTTTCTCCCGCGTTCATCTCTTTAAATCCTGCTCTTTTTCCAAACTTGCATAAAGCTTTCCTAATAACTTCAGAAAGAATCTCTTTCCTGCCATCCCAGAGTACATTTTTACATACTTATGTATTTGGTTTATTTGCTTATATGTTTAATCTCATTATTTGTGTGTGTGTGTGTGTCCTCTGTCTTATGAGCTGCAAAAAGCCCCTGGAGGAAGGGACTGTTTGACCTTGAGAGGACGCAGGCTTCCAGGAGCCGGGGCCTGACCATGCCAGCTCCCCTATGATGAGGTGGCCTTGACTGACTAAGGACCAAGATGGTCCTCTTGTTTGTATGTGTCCCCTTAAGTGGAAGTGCTTAGATTATTAGAGTAAATTCTTCTGGAATGGTGGTGTATAAAAGAGCAGCAGTAAAGCTGTCTTTCACTTGGGCTCTGTATTGCTGTGTGGCTTCAGTTCTGATCTGGTCCTTGGCTACATAAATTGAGAACATATAGCAGGGTGTGTGTGTGTGTGTGTGTGTGAGAGAGAGAGAGAGAGAGAGAGAGAGATGGTGTTATTCCAATCTGTTACCCATCTAAAATACTACAGGGAAAGAAAATACTATAGGGACCAACTTTACAGGTTATGGTGAAGATTAAATGAGAAAATAGATTTATACAGAAATTCAAAGCAGTTAGAAGCAAAGTAATAATTCACTGTTTCTTCCTGTAATAATTTCTGGTTGTGTAAAGTGAAGATTAATTAAGATGAATTAATCTGTGTTTGTGTTTGTGAGATAGTAGCAGAGAGCATAATGTTTAACTCTCTGCCATCCGGTACAGTAGCCACTGGCCACTTGTGACTATTAAGCATGTGAAATAAGGCTAATCCTAATTGAGATGTGCTGTAAGTATGAATTACACACGCGATTTTGAGGACTTACTATGGTAAAAAAGTATAAAATAGCTCACTAATTTTCTATTGATTGCATGTTGAAAGGATAATATTTTGGATATATTGAGTTAAATAAAATCTATTATCAAAATTAATTTCCCTGGTTTCTTTTTACTTATTTCATGTCGCTGCTGGAAATGTTTCAAGTACTTACATAACTCACATTATATTTCTATTGGATACTGCTAGTTTAAGTCACTAGAAGGTAGTGTTGGTGTTGACAGTTTCCTTCCCTTTCAAGTTTCAGTTTTGGAGTTTACTTCTTATTGAATTGAAGAGGAAAGGGGTTTGGCTGAGGCAGCAGCCCTCTTTTTGTGCTTTGACTCTCCAGGTGGGAGGTGCATGCAGAGCACAAGACCACGAGCGAGACAGAGATTGGGAGCCAGCCTGGCAGATGAGGTAGAGCAAACTCTAAGTTGCTCATCTCTCAATGCTAATTAGTGGTACTCTCTAGCTGCCTCCCCTGTAGCTTTCCTGCTGGCCTCCAGAAGCTTCTTTTGACTTCTGAAGTTATTTCCCAAAGGTCAGAGTGGACATCTTCCCCTTCCCCCCCTCCTTTTTTTTTTTTTCAGTGAGTTGGTAAAGAACCTTAAAAGAGAAGTGTTTGATGGGTGTGTGATAGAGCTGGGTCACAGTCATAAAAGCTGAAAAATATTCAAGTCAAGATGAGTGAGGAACTTGGCCCTGGGTTTAGTCTTTGAAGATTCCACAGCGTCTTGAGCTGAGCATCAGAAAGGTCTTACAGGCTTTTAGTGCACATGGGGCTAATGAAATGATAGAAGTCAGCCCACCTTGGCCCTGAGTTTCCATCTCACACTTCCGAAAGGAAAGTGCTTAGGCCAGTGTCTGACTCAGAGAAGGTCTCACAGCATCTTAGTTTCGTTTTCTGCTTTTAGATCGTTCCTGGGCCATTCTGATAGGTGCTTATCACTTTGACAGGAAAGAGGAGACAGGCCCAAACCGTGAGCACGTAAGGCAGTGATTGTGAGTTCCCTCCTACCAGCTGGGTTTCTTCCAGCTTCCCCACTTCCTGTGTTGTCTTTGACAAGGAGTCTCATCAGTGCCTGAGTTTCCTTGTCTACAGTATAGAGATAATAATGGTATCCACCACTCAGAGCTGTGTGGAGGATCAAACCACAGAAAGCACTTAGAAAGATGTCAGGTGTAATTAGCAGTTGAGCATGAGTTGTAAGTAGGAGTAGCCTGGCCCAGCCTCTTCACTTTGGCCCCTTGCCACCTCAAAACAGACCACACTTGAATGCCACGTGATGCAGAATTTAATCTAGCTGAGGTAGAGTCAGTCTGAATTTCTGTTTGGAAAAATTTTCTATGACAGAAAGTCTCAAAATGCACTATACTTTATATATTTAAAGAAAGAAAAATCCAAGTGCTATTTTTCCTTCCCTTGCCAACGGTACCGTGAGCGTGTTCTTTTAATATTATATACAGAGGTAAGCCGAAAAGTAGGCCCGTCTGTTGCTTATTGCTACAAGGCAGCCTGACTGCAAGATGAGGGACCCTCTGAGTTCTCAGATGCCATAGATGGGGACGTGCTGGCAGGGCTCTCGGTGGTGTCACTTCAGTTTTATGTCTTGAGGTTTTCCTTCAATTGCTCCCTTGCCCCTCTAGGTGCCTGGTCTTCTCTGTAGCTGCCTGGAACCCTTCCTCAGGCAGAAAATAGGACTGAATTTGGCCCTGGAGAAGGCAGCAGAGATGCTGCTGGGTGCCTCCCGGTGGCCTGGTACCATCCAGTGGAAGGCACAGAGGACTGGAGCTGTGGCCAAGGCTTGTTCTCTTGCTGGGGGAAGTTCTAAAAAAGTGACTCAGCCACAAGAGAGAAGGTAGGAGGGTTTCTGTACCCATAGCACTTCTCCTCAGAGTTATTTTCTCCTGAATGACGTCAAAGAATTCAGAAATTCAAAACAATATCCTCTTCCTGGAATCCTGGCTGATGTGGCAGAAAGGACCTGTTTTGCCATCAGCACCTGCCAGGTAGCACTTACCTAGCAGCACCTACCTGGTAGCAGCCACCTGCAGTGCACACCTGGCCATACCTGTCTGGTGCTTAGACCTTATTTAGGCCCCAGCTCTCTACAGAGAAGCGCAGTACCTACCTTCTGCACCTGGAGCCTTAAATATGGCTGTTTCCTTTGCCCCTGAATTGTTAGGTGGCATCAAAAGCACAGACTCACACTTTACAGTTTATAAGGCCTTTTCACGAGCAGTTATAATCCCCACTTGGTACAAAAGGAAACTGAAGAGCCCCGCCAGTTCACTTAACTAAAAAAGTGGGACTGTGCCTAGAATTAAGGATGCAGACTCTTGAAGAAGGGTGATTCCACTCTCAGGAATAAGATATCTGTCTTTGTCATTAAATCCGAACCCACTGCCAATGCAGGGGACACAGGTTCGTGCCCTGGTCCGGGAAGATCCCCCACGCCGCGGAGCAACTAAGCCCGTGCACCACAACTACCGAGCTTGAGCTCTAGAGCCCGCGAGCCACAACTACTGAAGCCCGCATGCCTAGACACCTAGAGAAAGCCCACGCAGAGCAACAAAGACCCAACGCAGCCAAAAATAATAAATAAATAATTAAAAAATAATACTAACCCACTTTTGCTCAAGAGTCTTTATGAAACAATTGTAAACTGGCTGCCCGAGTTCAGCCTCAGCTTTTTTTTTTTTTTTTTTTTTTTACATGAGGATGTTGCAAGACTAATGTGGTAGTTAGGGCTATTTTCAGTGAACCTGAAGTTCACTCGTGGTGAATGCACAGGCCTGGAATCTGACTAATGGGTTTCAAAGCCTGCCTCGGCTACTCACTACCATGTAGTCTTGACAAATTACTAAGGCTCTCCTTGCCTCGGTTTCCCCATCTGTATAGTATGCAGAATACAGTACTAGTACTTACTGCCTTCAGAGGACTTCAATGTATCAATGAGTGGAAAGCCCTTAGATTAGGACCTGCCACATGATATGCACTGAGTGAAGCCCATTTATTTATTCATTCATTCATTCATTTTTAGCATTTTATAAATTTATTTATTTATTTATATCTGGATGCATTGGGTCTTTGTTGCTGCATGCAGGCTTTCTCTAGTTGCGGTGAGCGGGGGCTACTCTTCGTTGCGGTGCACAGGCTTCTCATTGTGGTGGCTTCTCTTGTTGTGGAGCATGGGCTCTAGGCACGCGGGCTTCAGTAGTTGTGGCATGCAGGCTCAGTAGTTGCAGCTCATGGGCTCTAGAGCACAAGCTCAGTAGTCGTGGCGCACAGGCTTAGTTGCTCTGCGGTATGTGGGATCTTCCCAGGCCAGGGCTCGAACCTTAGTCCCCTGAATTGGCAGGCAGATTCTTTTTTTTTTTTTTAATGTATTTTTTAAAAAATTTATTTTATTTTTGGCTGCGTTGGGTCTTCGTTGCTGCAAGCGGGCTTTCTCTGGTTGCGACGAGCAGGGGCTACTCTTCCTTGCCGTGCTCGGGCTTCTCATTGCGGTGGCTTCTCTTGTTGCAGAGCATAGGCTTTAGGCACGCGGGCTTGAGTAGTGCTCAGTGGCATGTGGGATCTTCCCGGACCGGGGCACGAACCCATGTCCCCTGCATTGGCAGGCAGATTCTTAACCACTGTGCCACCAGGAAAATCCCAAGCCCATTTATCATCATCATCTGGCCCTAGTTTCCCTCGACTCTGCTGGGGAAAAAGCATAACCAGTCTGTTGCAGATGTGGCATTCTCCAAACTTTAAAAGTTTATTGATTGTCTACATAATACTTAGCTCTTTATTTTGTATTTTAGAATATTTGTGTCCCTGTGATTTGTTCTTTCTCTTTTTTGACCTAGACCAGCTTATGTTCTGTGTAAAATGTGAGTGTGTATGTGTCTTTAAATCAACAGACTAAAGTATATGATTTAAGAGTGGTGAATATAATATTATGCCTTATCACTATAAAAGTGTGGTTTAAAAAATAGTACCAACATAGAAGTTAGCAAACATATTTTCATTTATCAAACATTAATTTGTGTGTGTGTTGTATTTTTGTATATGGTGTGATCAGCATTTTGCTAGTCTTGGGTTTATCATGTACAGTGAGGATGTTTATAGAAGGAAGGACATTTCTTTGTGAAGCACTGTGGAGAGGCCAAGAGGCAACAGACACAGATTGTAATTGGATAAATGCATTCATAGCTAACTGAAATAAAAAGATGCACCAATTAGATACTATTCCAACTTATGTTTTATTCTTTATTCATATTCAACTCTATTTTCTTTAAAATATGAATCATTTTATAGAATTTATATGAACTTATATTCATAAGTATAATATTAAAAATTGAATTTCTAACTCATCCCTTCATACTAGAATTTTCCAGATGAATCTAAAGGTTGAACTGTAAAATATGAAACCATAAAAGTACTATAAAAAATGGATGTTTTTATAATCTTAGGTTGCAAAATGTCTTCATAATGCCACAAAACCCAACGCCCTAAAAGAAATAGTTGACTACATAAAATTTTTAAATCTCTGCATGGCAACAAACACACCACCCGCCATGAACTGAGTTAAAAGACAAATGTCAAAGTGAGTGAGAGTAATATCTGTAACACAAATAGGGTTAAAATGACTAGTATAAAAAGACTAAAATCTATTAAAAAATTTCCTTAAAATCTATAAGGAAAGAACTAATAACTCCAATTGAAAAATGGATGAAATTTGTGACCAGGCAATTGAAAAAGAAAAAATTTAAAAGGCCAATAAACATACAGAAAGATATTCAACTTCTTAGCAATCAAACAAACCACACCAAAACCCAAAGCAAAATAAAGCATTTGTCACCACTGAAATTGGCAGGAACAGGCATCTGTCTCGTGCTATAACTGGGAATGTCAAACCAGAACAATTTTTCTGGGGCACCAAATGATAATATATAATATGTAAAATTTAAATGAGCGCAGCCTTTGCCCCAGCAGCCCCACTTCTAGGAATTTATCATAAGGAGATAATTGGACAAGCATGCAAACGGCTATGCTCAAGGGTCTTTCTCACTGATGAAACATATATGGAATGCAGCCATTAAGGATTAAAGTACTCTATTTATTGAGATGGAAAGAGGTCTATAACATGTCGGTAAAGGGTTTTACACAGCATATCTTGTTTGTAAATTTTATATGTTTAAAATATATGTAAAATTCTGTGCAAGTTCATAAAAGAAGTGTTTGGAAGACTGTTTACCAAAGCGTTAACAATGGCAAGCTCTCTATTGGGGAGGTTCAGGTGATGCTTAATGCCTTTTTTTGTATTTTCCTGTATGATTTAACTCTTTTGTGGCTAACATTTATCATTAACACAGCCATTTATTTTGATAAATATAATTTTATGTTCCCATCTTCTGAAGGCCTTCAGTTGTGCTTTCAGGGTAATGTGAACTCCATCCCACAGGAGAGAGCTCTAGCACTGGAAATAGCCCCAGGGCAACAGGGATTGAACTGATAGTCTTGTTTGTCCAGGTAAATAGAGTCTGATCAGTGGTGCTTGTTGGTTTCATTTTAAAACCTAGCAGTTCATTCAGTCCACGAACTGCTTAGTATCTCATGTGGCTTAGACAGGGTGCGAGGCACTGAGGCTATAAAGATGGATTAAATCTGGTCCCTTTCTTTTAGGAACTGATAATGATGCAACAGATGGGCATCTCAACAAAAAATGTCAGTGTCCTATGATGATAATGCAAAAGGGTCTCTTATCTTAGGAGTAGGAAAAGACTCATAAAGAGGATGATTGCAATTATACTCCAGTAAAGATGTTACAAAAAAAAGAGGATGATTAAGGCCTCAGCTGAGTCTCAAAAGATGAAAAACAGACAAAGAAACAGAGGTGTGGCAGGAGTTTCAGGCTGAGAGACAGTCAAAAGGCTCAGAGGTACATTATGTATCAGGCATGTCAAGGGGAGACTGGGAAGCTTTACCAAACCAGTGGGGAAATAACTTTAGAAAATTTCATATTAGGGCAAGTATTTTAATATTTGGAAATTTTACACTGTAATTTTTTTTTTTCAAAACACCGAAAACCTCACACAGACAGTATAGGAACCATAATTATGTTACCTGGAAATTGGCCGAGCATTTTATTTTTAAAAATTTATTTATTTTATTTATTTTTGGCTTCATTGGGTCTTCATTGCTGCGCGCGGTCTTTCTCTAGTTGTGGCGAGCGGGGGCTACTCTTCGTTGCTCTGCACGGGCTTCTCATTCTAGTGGCTTCTCTTGTTGCGGAGCACGGGCTCTAGGTGCACGGGCTTCAGTAGTTGTGGTGCACGGGCTTAGTTGCTGCGCTGCATGCGGGATCTTCCCAGTCCAGGGCTTGAACCTGTGTCCCCTGCATTGGCAAGCAGATTCTTAACCACCGTGCCACCAGGGAAGCCCTGGCCGAGCATTTAGAAAACACTGGACAGATAGTGTAGGAGATTCGATGCTAATTCCTTAAGCTATTTAAATGATCAGCCTCACATCAGGTTAGATAATTACAGACCTTGAAATACTAATGCCAGTACATGATCTTGCATACATGTTGAGACTGTATTATCATTAAAGCATCATAGAGCCAGCCAAGACAAAGTATGATAGTGTGGTATTTGTCCCATGCAGGGATCAGAACATGACAGTTATTTATTATTGCACACTGGTGATGTCCCCAAAGTTGATTTTATATGTATCATATGTCACATGTAAATTCTTCACATCTGGTGAAATAAGAAAGATAAGTTACTGCCTTGAGAGGCATGTAGGAAGTTGTGGCATGTGAGCCCTGAATCTTTGCCCAGATTTTAGAGGGGAGGATTGGGACAGAGTAGGAGATACCAATAGCAGGTCCATCCCCATGGGACAGAGCAGAAGTAGGTCTAGCATTCATTCACCCACCAGGCCTTCCTGAGCTTTCAGCTGTGAAATATTTCCAGTTGAGTAGTTTGTGATCATAAATCGGTGTCACAGTTGAATTGTGTTTCTGATAACACATTCTAAACAGTGAGGAAAATTGCTTCATCCAATTCAGTATTCCTAAGGTAATAATCCTCATTCAGTGGTTGTTGATAGACAAGGTTAGAATGGCTCCACTTGAATCAGTGTTTATAAACAGGCCCTGTGTGCTCGTGGGTGGTGGATACACAGGAAACAGAATCAAGTGACCTGCCTCAAAGAATTTACCTTATTTTAGAAAAGACACCATTTATGCACGGGAAATATTCAGCAAGAAATAGAAACTTGAAAATATGTAACAAAGTGCTACACTGAGTGTCTGTTGGCACAGAATATCCTTGGGTACCATGGGTAATGGGAAAAATTAATGTAGGCTTGCATTTGGGGTAGAGAGAAGAGTGAAATGTGGTGGGAAAATAAAGACATTTCCCTTCTAGAGAAAGATGTAGCCACTCTTCAGTAAATCGTTATTAGTTCATGATCATTGACTCTGAGCTCCTTGCAGATAATGCTTTTAATTTAATCATACACTGCTCTTACCTAACATAATATAATGTCCGATATGTAAGTTATTCAATAATAATGAACTGATATTAATGATATCTATTATTTACCGGGGGCTGTTATGCCCACTTATAGGTGAGGGGATGGAGATGGTGAGAAGTTAAGCAACTTTCCTAAGTTTACACAGGTAGTATGTTAACCTAGGGAACTCGGCTGTGTCTGGTTTCAGAACTTAAGTGAACAAATGTGTGCTTTTATGAAGGGGAAGCAAGGAAGGCATTCTGTTAGGCATAGAAAGGGATTTTAAAAAATATACAAGATACAGTTCCTCTGTTCTAGGAACTTTCAATCTAATGGAAGAACAAAGCCGTGGATCACCTACCTCTTCCTTTCTCAGCCTGGCTGTCTGTCCATCAAGCATTGATTGCTGGAGCCCTGATACATGTGGGGCCCTTTGGTCCTGGCCCTCACCCTGTGATCTGATGGCAGCCCTCTGGCCCAGTCCTCTCAGTGCCATCTTCACTGCCATGGATCATCCCATGACAGTGAACTTCAGGGCTCCACAGATGTGATGCGCCATGCTTTACACTGAATTTCTTTTTGTTGTTGCTGGCAAACAATCACTGAGTACTGGTAGGAAAACACCCCCTCTTATTGTACCCTGCTTCTGAGCCAGCGCCTGTTGACTAGGGTCTGGGAAACTTACATCTGAGCCAGAGTAAGGTCAAGGGCACCTCTGTTTTAGAGTCTGGGAACTCATCTGCATGTCTGGCTCTGTCTGGCTTTGCAGTTCCTTGGACCAAATGAAAACCTAAGTGTATCAAATAATTAATCCTAAACTCTCTAGACTTTGGGATAGGAAGACAGTAGAATTTACTATAGTTGATGCTTCATTTCCTTGTTCGGGTATTTCTGTTTGTTCGTTTCATTGTATTAAGATGCTCTGATGTTAAATGGAGAAAAACTGGTTATGAAACTCGTATATATAGAATGTCATGGACTGAAAACAAGCCTCTAGGTATTTACCAGGAAAGGTGAGTGATGATTATCTCTAGGCGGTGCTTTGCACTTCTGTTGTATTTCCAAATATCTACTCCTCCTTTTCTAAAGGAAGTGTTTTGAAAAATTAAATAAATTTTATTTTCAAAAACATACTATGATGAACATCACTGTTAAGATGAATATGCTGTTTATGAAAGAAAGAATAACCTAGAAAACTTTCTTAAAGGAGTTTATTTAGTACTTTTTATGTGCCAGACATTATTTCAAGCATTTTGTTATTTATTAATTCGTTTAATCCTCAGAATACCTTATGAGGTAGGTTCCAATAGGAACCTATCAGCATGGTCCCCAAATCTGTACCTCCAGCCACTATGCCATGCTATTTTATCTTCAAGTCCTTTTTAACTTAAAGTTACCACCTGCATAGGTTATAAAATATGAAAAGCAATGTGGTCAAGATGCTGGCTTATTGAGAAAGTTCTGTATTTTCATATACCTGTTGCCACTGGAAGTATCAACACGTGTAGCACTTTCCCTCGTTAGGAATTATTGCTGATAGCAAAGTTCTTCTGTCTCATGCTTCTCAGTGCCAACTTCACCGTGAACCATCCCACTGAACTCCAGGGCTCTGAAGAAATTGCTCACTTTCCTAACTCCTGGTACACTAAACAGTTCGGTTTCATTCTGCCTGTCTTCAGCCCTGCACCCAATTGGTCACGTAAGATTGAGAATAAATTGAAAGATAGGAAATAAGTATGATATAATTCCCTCTATGAAGTTTATTTTTAGCTAATGGGCCTTGTCTTGCTGTTCATTTCATAGCATAAAGAGGAGAAGTCATGTGGGGCTTGACAGATTACTAATTCGAAATTGAGCCACCTTAATCCTTTGTGACTTGACTCTCAGTCTCTCATTTCTCACATTTTCTACTGTAAGTAATTCTTTGCAGAAGTAACTATCTTAGAGCACACAGTGGGCTACATACGGCTTAAGGTTTTATTAAAACAAACAAAACAAATGATTGTGGCCCAGGAAGCCCAGTTTATAGAGAAGTCCTTGACTCAGTGGCTGGAGATCTTGGGTGTGGTTGGGTGCTGCTGCAGATTGGCTGCTACAAGGCGATCTCTGTCATCCTCAGTTCCACATTTTGGGAGTGAGTGTTGAACTTAGGTGGGAGAGTGTTGAGCGCTCATGTTCAAAGGTTCTACTTTACCTGCTTCCCAGACTGTGGACGGTTCACAGGACTCTGTGGTCTCAGTTTCTCTCGAGCCACGGGGCCATTGGAAAGACTATATATGATACTGTTTTTTTTTTTTTTTTTTTGCGGTACGCGGGCCTCTCACTGTTGTGGCCTCTCCCGTTGCGGAGCACAGGCTCAGCGGCCATTGCTCACGGGCCTAGCCGCTCCACGGCATGTGGGATCTTCCCGGACCGGGGCACGAACCCATGTCCCCTGCATCGGCAGGCAGACTCTCAACCACTGTGCCACCAGGGAAGCCCTATGATACTGTTTTGATGAGTTTTTTTTTAAGAAAAATGATGGTGGTGGTAGTGGTCAACAAATAACAGCTTCATGGTCCCAAGTTGACCAAGTGTTGATTGCTTTATAATTGTTTTCTTCTAAAAATTTAGAGAGAATTATCCCCAATATCTTCTGTAGCTTCAAAGCATTACCACAAGTAGAAGGCAAGAAAGCTGGAGATATGGGTGTTAACTATCCCTGGTTCCATCTTGGCTGGCTGGTTATTAGTTTATCTTTCATGCAGCGATGCTTGAATTGGTACAGTGTAGTTGCTGGTCAGTGTGAGATTTGTATTGCTGACTTTCTGTTGTAAAGTTTTGTTAGAAGTAGTAGTGGGATATGTTAGCTCTATTTTTGAAAAGGGTAATAAAATGTATGATAGGACATAGTTTTAAACAAAATTTAGACAAAAGGGAACATTTAATTTCCCAGGTTGATGACTTTTCCCAGGTTGATGACTCTAACCTGGTCACTTTCAGAGTGTGATTTTGTTGTTGACTTAACGTAGCTATACTGTGTTGGTCCAGCCAGACTCTAAAAAAGCAAGAGAAAGTCACAACTTATAGAAAGTCAAATTCTAAAGGATAACAAAGAGATAATAGTCTTGTGGCTGTTATATTAAATATATGCATAAATAATATTCTACTAACATATAATTAATGATACAGTTTTAAACAATGAATAAAAATGGTCTTTGGTTTATAAAGGTTGCATAATTAAAGTTTTTATTGAAGTATAGTTGATTTACAATATTGTGTTAGTTTCATGTGTACAGCAAAGTGATTCAGTTATACCTATATATATTTTTCAGATTCGTTTCTATGATAGGTTATTACAATGTATTAATTAAATTTTCTTAGATAAAAGGGCCATTGCTGGGAAAGGAAATTGGTGGAGAGAGGGACAAGTATATGCAGTTCACTTCCTTAAAAGTAATAGGTCATGCTTAAGTTATAATGTAAGTAGATATTTACATTTTCATTTAAAATATATTTTCAAAAGCTATGTGCGTGGCTATTAAGAACTGAAGGTAAAAGATTAAGGGTGAAGTGAAAAAGCATGGTGCTAAAATACCAATCTGTGAAACTAATGAATTTTTTTCAGATTGTAAAACAAAGCCAAAGTGGTACAAATCTGTATTTACATTATGTTGCATTTCCATTTTGAAAACCACATTCAAGCCAAGCTAAATTGCATTTAAGTTCCCTTCTAGCTACAGGCACCCATGCTTCACTGTGTAAATGTCACTGTTGATTTTGATCTGTAACCAAAGAAGAAATGATCTAATTATATATGAAATAGGATTTTATTTTTAATGTTGCACCCAGCATTTTGGCCTTTATTGTGTCAGCTGTTCAACACAATATTTATTCATTCATCTTTTACTTCCCATTGCCTTCTTTCACTCCAGAAATGTCTCTTTATTTAAAAGTGTTTAGGGGGCTTCCCTGGTGGCGCAGTGGTTGAGAGTCCGCCTGCCGATACAGGGGACATGGGTTCGTGCCCCGGTCCGGGAAGATCCCACATGCTGCGTTAGCGGCTGGGCCCGTGAGCCATGGCCGCTGAGCCTGCGCGTCCGGAGCCTGTGCTCCGCAACGGGAGAGGCCACAGTAGTGAGAGGCCCGCGTACCGCAAAAAAAAAAAAAAAAGTGTTTAGGTCTTGGGCTTCCCTGGTGACGCAGTGGTTGAGAGTCCACCTGCCGATGCAGGGGACATGGGTTCGTGCCCCGGTCTGGGAAGATCCCACATGCCGTGGAGCGGCTGGGCCCGTGAGCCATGGCCGCTGAGCCTGCACGTCTGGAGCCTGTGCTCCTCAACGGGAGAGGCCACAGCAGTGAGAGGCCCGCGCACCGCAAAAAAAAAAAAAAAAAAAAGTGTTTAGATCTTGAGTTTTGACCATGGCTTTCCTCCTTTGTTCCTTGCCTTGTTTCCTCTAATGCAGTTGTTCAGTTGCCAAGCATTAAAATGAAAAGCAATATGCTTTTAGCTCAGATAAAACTCTGAAAATCACAGTTATTCATTCAAGAAATATTTATTGAGCAATTGCTAGAAACTGGCTTTTACTAGGGGACGTAACAGGTAAAAAGACAATGACTACCCTCATTTTGTTCACATCCTAGGTAGTGACCCAGGCAGCAAACAGAAAGACATATAATACACTATTAGGTGGGGATGAGCACAATGAGAATGGGCTTTCTTCAGTTGCGGTGAGCAGGGGCTACTCTTCGTTGCGGTGTGCGAGCTTCTCATTGTGTGGCTTCTCTTGTTGCGGAGCACGGGCTCTAGGCACACAAACTTCAGTAGTTGTGGCATGTGGGCTCAGTAGTTGTGGCTCACGGGCTGTAGAGCGCAGGCTCAGTAGTTGTGGTGCACGGGTTTAGTTGCTCCGCGACATGTGACATCTTCTTGGACCAGGGCTCGAACCTGTGTCCCCTGCATTGGCAGGCGGATTTTTAACCACTGTGCCACCAGGGAAGCCCCGCGGTGGCTATTTTAGATTCATAGATCAGAGAAGGTCTGCCTGAGCAGTTGACGTTTTTGAGCAGAGACCTGAAGGAAGGAGCAGGCCAGGAGAACACGCAGGAACAGTGTTTTAGGCAGAGGAACACCAGGGCCAAATCCCCGAGAGGGGGCAGCTGGTGGTTCCCAGGAAAAGTCTGAGGCCCTCAGGTGGGGAGAGTGGTGGGTGATGAACTCAGAGAGGCAGCCTGGGGTTAGACCAGGGGTCCCCACCCTCTGGGCAGCAGACCGGTACCGGGCCTCACAGCAGGAGGTGAGTGGCGGGCTAGCGAGCGAAGCTTCATCTGCCGCTCCCCCATCGCTGCGCTGGCATTACCGCCTGCACCATACCCCCCTCCCCCCACCCCCCCAGTCCGTGGAAAAATTGTCTTCCACGAAACCCGTCCCTGGTGCCAAAAAGGTTGGGGACCGCTGGGTTAGACTGTGTGTTGCCCCCAAGCTCAAATGTGGGCTCTGGATTCTATTCTAAATGTGATAGAAGCCAGGAGAGGGTTTTGGGAGTGATGTAGTCTGTAATGTAGTCTGACTTTGGTTTTAATGTTATGGCTTACTCTGGCTGCTATGTAGGGAGTAGACTGTCAGACCTGGCTAAGGCCAAGTCTACCCATAGAGCTTCCTGAAGGAGACAAGTGAATCATTTCTAGGCCCTCCCCAGTTGAGGGGAGGTCAAAAGGATTTCAAGGCTTGAAACCCACACCTAAGAGTGGGTGACATGGCTTGATCCACGGGAAACAGGTGCCTCAAACGGTGATGTCGGCTGTTTCTGGAAACTGACGTGGTGGTGGAGTAAGAGGGGTGAGCTTGCAATCTTTGCCCTTATGGTCTGGCAGATACTTTGTACACCCAGACGTTGAGTGTACCTCTACCAGATCCTGCAGGAGCAGTGGGGAACCTTATGACCCACTGGCCTTGATCAGGTTAAAAGCCTCTTTACACCATGTAAAAGAAACTTTGGAACATGTCCAGGTCATGCATTATACTTTAAGATCTTTGAACTCTCGAGATTTTACCTATCTCAGGCCTTTGTGTGCAAGCAGTATCTTAGAAAGGTAGCTGAAAGAAAGCGGTACAGAAGATGTGCTAAGGAACTGTGGCTGTTCTGTGTCTCTGTGTGAACTGTCCTCCCAAATTCTCCTTTGGCCTGTTTGTATAGAATGGTGTGGGCCTTTCATACTTTTCTATGTGTTGAAAATGTTTGATTTAAGTCATTCAAAGGCTTAGAAGTTACAGCAGTTATTTAATTTAATTAATTTATTTTTTTTACTATTTCCAGCTTTATTTACATGTAATTGACATAGAAGGTATAATTGAAGGTGTACAACGTGAGGATTTGATGTACATATACATTGCAAAATGATTATCACAATAAGGTTAGTTAACACGTCCATCACGTCACATAATTAATTATCTTTTGTGTGTGTGTGTTTATGTGTGTGTGCACACGTTGAGAACATTTAAGATCATTTCGTTAGCAACTTTCAAGTATATAATACAGTATTATTGTCTAGAGTCACCATGCTGTACATTACATCCCCAGAACTTACTCATCTTATAACTGGAAGTTTGTACTCTTTGACCAGCATCTTCTTATATTCCCTCACCCTCTAGTTGCTGGCAACCACTATTCTACTCTCTGCTTCTATGAGTTCAACTTTTTTAGATTCCATATGTAAGTGATATACAGTATTTGTCTTTCTCTGACTTATTTCACTTACCACAGTGCTCTCAAGATCCATCTATATTGTCACAAATGGCAGGATTCCTTCTTTCTCATAGCTGAATACTATTTTATTGGCTATATGTACCACATTTTCTTTATCCATTACTGCATCAATGGACATTTAGGTTTTTTCTATACCTTGGCTCTTGTGAATAATGCTGCAGTGAGCATGGGAGTGCAGGTATCTCTTCGAGATCCTGACACCATCTTTTTCGGATGTATACCCAGAAGCGGGATTGCTGGATCATATATATGGTAGTTCTCTTTTTAATTTTTTGAGGAACCTCCATACTGCTTTCCATAGTGACCGCATCAGTTTACAATCCCACCAACAGTGCAGGAGGGTCCCCTTTTCTCCAAATCCTTGCCAACACTTCTTATCTCTTGTCTTTTTGATGATAGCCATTCTAACAGGTGTGAAATGATTCAGCAGTTCTTTTTTGCTACTGTACATCCCCATTGAGGAAGCAAAATGGACCGTGGAGAACTTTCACTATCGTAATCTACATTTAAGTAGCTTACATATAGATGGTGGGTGAGGGTCACTGAGGACCACTTACCCATCAGCTCTGTGTCCTCAGGCTCGCAGTACAGAGCCTACCTCACAATTGCGATACTGCACAATTTGAATTTAACTGAACCGCTCAAATGCCCTTATGAATCCTTCCCGAAAGAGAAATAATAAAAACAGCTACCATCTCTTACAAACAAATTGAGCAGAATGTGTTACTAAAATAGTCTCGTTCAAACCGACCAGGTTGTGGAAGATGGTGTGTTCTTATTTACTGTGCTGCTAGCCATTAAAGTGTCCTCGAATATGCTGTTCCCCCCACTCACCCAGACACGTTATTCCTGAAGAGCTATTCTTTGTCGCTGTCAGCACACACTTTAGTCTCTAAGGGGAATCTAACTTGGCGATTCATAGCAACTGGAAGTGATCTTTTGTTTTATGTGAATGAATCTCTTGTGAGAAGAGGTAGAGACTTGGCAGGAGAGAGAGAAAGAGAGCGAGAACCCTCCTCGCCCCTCATATGCACATGTGAACGAGCTCTCTCCTCGCCTTCTGGGGCCTTTCTTCATGAGAACCGCAGTGAACGTCGAGTCATGAATATTTTTTATAAGTAGGGAAGCTGTACTCTTTTATCACAAATTGTATTTTAGCTGTGCTTTTCCATTTTAAAAATTCAGTGGTAGTGCTTGTAGCCTTGGGAATTACTTTAACTGAAAACAACTCTATCCAGTTTCTTCCTATTCTTGCTAATGATTTTGCTGCCACTAAATTATTTCTAATGGCTGTAGCACCCAGAAGTGAGCGTCAGTCCAGAGGCATATTAAAAGAATCACCAAAGATCACTGAAAAGCAATTTAAATTTTTACTGAATAAAGAATCCCAGAGGCATCTCATTCATAAACCTACTTCACAATGTACTGAAATCTATTCCCGTGAATCTCTAGCTCTCTGCCACTCTGGTGACTTTTTGTCTGTCTTTCTTTGGACTACCTCCAAAATCTCCCCTTTCTAATCTTCTGCAAAACTTTCCACTCTAGCCCAATTCTTCTCATTAGCTCTGCTCTTTCTGGTGTAAATCCAGGCTGCTGCAGTTTCCCGCTAACCTCCTCACCCCATCGCCAGACTGCATCAAAAAAGAGCACAAGCACGTCTGGCCTGCTGGTGAGGTGCCTTGGGAGAGGGGGAGGGGATTGGGATGCTTAAGCATCCGGATTATTATCTGAGAATCTTTTCCCGAACAGAAATCCACTTAAGTCAGAACCCAGTTAAAGGAATTACATCAGATCAACATTAAAATAACACACACACACACACACACACACACACACACACACACACACACACA